>NC_135345.1:65220779-65820779 GCF_023851605.1 Tamandua tetradactyla
GTAAAGAAAAAAGTGGTTAAAGAAATAATTTAAGAAGAAAAGGGGTGGATTAGAAGTTTTAAAGAGCCCTTAATAAACTAGGCTCTCTTTACACAACAAGATGGTCTCATCAAGATACAATAAATTTGTTGTTGCTATTGTTTACTTTTATTTATATTTCTTTTGTCATTTTCTATCATGTAATTTATGGGTTAGTTAAAATACTGTTTTGGAAAATCCGTTAGAATAAACAGGAAATAAATGAAATTTTTTCTATGCCATTTGCAACAGTACATTTCAGAAGACACTGGAACAAACTTACAGATTTTAAGAAAAAAGTTATTGTGACCTGGTAATATATAAGCAAATAATGCAGCTAATTTGCAAAGGTAATAGAAAGTATGTATTATGTTGTATTTGCACCAGCAAAAATAGAAGAATTAATTAGAAATGCATCTGTAAAAAGTTATTTAAAAACAATGACTAGATAATCAAGATGAATGACAATAAAGAACCTTAAGTGGCTATATCATGTTAGTAGGAATAAAAGCAATATAACTTAAAAGTTATTAATAAGGCTGTAAAAAATCCAACATAAACATGAAATTAGAAACATCAACAATTAATTAACATTCTATTTTCACTAATCTTACTCCAAAGTTCAGCAGTATATTTTTCAAGATGGAATTATTGGGAAAATTCATATATTTAAACTTTTATTTTCATTCAGAGCAAGTATATTTTTCTTTCTTTCCTAAAGAGAAATTTATTTTTTCTAAATGATCACGGTATGATTATTACACCTAAGAAAGTTAACATTAATGATTAACATTAATTTCACAATGAATTCAGCTATAATGTTTCTTTAGTAACTTTTGCTCTAGGATTTTATATACATCTGAACTTTCAATTGTATTTTTAGTTTAACTTTTTGAAAGTTCAGGCCCCATGAATTTAGAGTATCATATATTATGGATTTATTCGATTGCCTTCCCCCAAATAATTCAACTTGAAATTAAAATACAATTTTAATAAATAAGTAAAAGCATAATATTCACTAAAGTGCAGGTATTTTATATCAGACACTATGTCTGTTTTAACTACCCTTTAATTTACACAGCCTAAGGTGGTTCTGAAGAGTATTGACTTCTTGATACATATTTACTATTCACTGACCCATGTTTCAAAAATGTATAATCATGAATATAATTCTTGAAACCAAATAACAGGACAAGATTCTGTGTGGGTGTGCTACTTTTTTTAGCTTTCAAATATATAAATTTAATAGGATATTGGCAGACGCAAAATTAGAATTTATGATGGTGACAACCTACACTGTCAGTTAAAAAGTCTAAACAAATACCAACAAGAGCTGAAAGAATTATTCAGTGAGATCACTTTATATAAACAGAACACACTGCAGTAATTGATAAAATACAATTTTTCAAAAAGGTAAAATCATGGCTTTCAGGCAAATATACAAAATCTCTTCCAAGAATAGAATAAGAACAGAACTTTGTTCAAAGTGTAACTGAGGACAGAAAGTGATAAAGGGCAGCTTCATTATTTAAAATGAAGGCTTAATACTTCATTTTTGAACTGATATTTAATTTGTGGATCTGATTTAGACAATTACTTTAAAAATATGCAACAATTCTGTTTACGTTTCACAATCCAAAAAAGTAAGCAATAAAAATCCAGCTTACCAGCTACTTAAAATTAAAATGGTATTCACAATGAATACATTCTCTCTCTGATCAAGTGGTGAAATATTATAGACTTAATGCAGATAAACATTGCATTACAGATATAGACATTGCAAGTTTGCCAAGGTGTGTGTGTGTGTGTGTGTGTGTGT
The DNA here is from genome assembly GCF_023851605.1 of Tamandua tetradactyla. Lineage (NCBI taxonomy): Eukaryota > Metazoa > Chordata > Mammalia > Pilosa > Myrmecophagidae > Tamandua > Tamandua tetradactyla. The sequence continues at coordinate 65,222,617 of NC_135345.1, forward strand.
GTGTGTGTACCTGTATAGTATATGTATATAGTACATTATATATATATACCATAACCTCGTTTCTGTACATTGGAATTTTGCTTTTAGAAAAATAATACACAATCAAGAACGAGTCATAAAGTAGTAAGTGGCCATGGCATCTAGACAATTCTGACTCATACATTTGTCTTTTAATAAGAATATGTATATATATATAGCAAATATTCCTATAGGCCAAATTATGAGGCAAGTCTGTTAGATTCCCTATTCTACTCATAACATTACATTTTAAAGATGATTGTAGAGCAAATTAACATATAGTATATCACTTTCAGAATTGTAATTTTTACTTATTCAATGTGGAAATATAGTTTATGTTTTGTTGTTAACCTACACAAATTAATTATTCAGCATCCTCTTTTGCAGTTAATTAGATGAAAGCACATAAATGTGAATAAAGTATACAACATTATATGATGACTCCCTGGCATTTATGTAGAGAAACATAAATATATACATAAACATGTGTAAGTTCACATATTTACTTACATACATAGGCGTATACATACACACAAACATAGGTTCTCCTGCAGATATCAATGTATACATGCATCTATGTTATGATACCTTCCAAATGTGGAAAAATGTATGGTCACATATAATTAACATTAATATTATATATTTGTATTTCATTTAACATATTTATTACAAATGTATTACTATTATATATATGTATTTCATTTGACATATGTATTGCAAATAGCACTTAACTAAAAATAATCAAATAGACCCTTCAAAATTTAATGAATGCATGTTGAAAGACCTGGGTACTAGTTCACTTCAAAGTTTTATTTAGTGACTGAATATTGAGGTACCTTTGCCTCAAAGGTATGAAATGGCAGTTTAAAATAATATATGTTACAGGGCATTTATAAAAGTACAATAATGCATGTTGTAGGCTTTTTACATTAATAATGTCTATATACATTTATTTTGACTAATACAGTTATCATGATCACAATTATAAGTATGTCTCTACTAAGCAAAATCTACGTGTCATGAAATGGTGATCCATATAATTCTATTTTTCTGGACCTTAATGTATATAAACAATAAAATATTTTCCCATTAGTTATTTTGGCTATCCTATTTTATACCTACTTTGTTATTTAAAATGTTAATTTTAACGCAGTATCATAAGCTTCAGCAAGTTTCTTCATTAGTTTTGAGGATAAATATTTAAGAATAACTATTAAAATAACCTCATAGTCACTTACAATTACTTAAGCCCTATTTTGGTTGTTGTAAATAACAATGTTTTCTTTTATAAATACTCAATATGTGAGTCTGTAATAGTAAAACTTTCATGATTAAGTACTTCTATTCAAGGTGTAATAAGTAAATAAATTTTACTAATATGGTAGAATACTATAATTAGTATTATCCACTTTAAATATATTCATGGTAAGGTACAAGTTGACATCTATATATGTAACAGGACTTCAGCCTAATGCATAGGGGAAAATTATCATATTTTCTAAATAAATGTATTTACTTTAAAAACAGAAGAATTTACATGGAAAACATAAATTAAAATGAAATCTTCTGGTTGTCTATAGAATATATTATCTAGTTTTTGTGACAGTTAGATTTTTAAAAGTTTATATAATTGGTGGAAATTTCTGAAAGACAAGGACTCTCCTCCTTTCATTTTTTTCTGCTTATTTTCTACTACAGTCCTTAAGTATTTTACAAAAGAATTGCATATCACTTAGATTTCTTATATTTGGCAAAAATATGTGACAATGCAGTTGAATATGCCATAATACTAAATATAATAGCAGATACTGCACTGACCTTTTTTCCCCTTGGATTTAAAATATATTCATTGTTGCTGTAAAGTGCTAGGCAGCTTTCAAAGTGCCAACAAAGCTGAACCAATAAACACTTCAAAACTTCACATTAAAATAAGTGCTGAAAAATTCATGAGTTGTTAACACCATACCATGAAGTGCATCTTTTGTGCCCTTGTTTTTCTACCGAGGAAGAAAACAGAAATAATCAATTTAATTATGTGTGCCTGTAGTTTTTCCTTTGTTATCTAGAGGAAGGACATTGTTATTCATGACTTATTGACCTAGTAAAAAATGTGTGCAAGTGGATTTCAGACTTCATTTTTAATGTGAAGTGGAAAAGCTTTATACTATTACAGCCTGTGATGGGTATTAAGAGCTTCTGATGCTGGTTCTAATTCTCCTGTAAACATATTCAAAAGAGCTGACATTTCTGGATAGATTATTTCCTCATTATGACTGGCAAGAGTACTTACTGTAATAATTTATTCTTTATAAAGTACAATTACAAACTCAAATTAAAATGACTATTAAAAGAAACTTTTGAAATGATACAGTATATTTTCACTTAAATACTGAAAACTATTTCTAATTAGACATACTTGGGAAAACTCACTTCTCACACTAATAATTTACAATAACATAAACCAAAACCCTTCCTTCTTCCAGGAATTGACTTATTGTTAGACTAATATAATTCTGCTACATGTACATAAAACACCAATATCTTCTATTGGTGATTCATGTATATAGAGGGGACAAAAACAATATTTCGTAACTGAAATTTGGCCAATATATTGAATTTAAGTAATTTCTTGACTAGTAAACTAAATTCCTATAAGGAATGTTTCGTTAAACTCTCTGTAAAAGTACACTGATATTTTAAATTTCTTAAGAGATAAAATTAACTGAAGGAAAATAGAAAATGCAAATGATTTTAACCCAATTAGTATATTTGATATACTTAAGTTGAAAGTCTTTGAAGTTATGGTCAAATTAATTACCCCAGCACTTTATCACACTCCAGATGAATAACATAAAAAACTACATATACATACGTATTTCATGTCTACTAAATAATTCATAATAGAGTCAGACATTCTATAATTTGTAATTACATGCTATAATATACTACATTTCATAATATATTTATAATATACATTATATTTATGTAATATATAAAATATATTTATAACACATGCATGCATAGGATATATTATTATATAATCATATTATATATGCAAATATATACTATATTTAATATATTATAATATATGAAATATATGCATTACAATACAATAGAATAATATTCATTATTCTATTGAAAGAATATTTAATTGAAAGAATTAATAAAAATTTTGCTATTAAAATATTATCACATATTAAAAGTTTTATCCCAAATCACTCTTTACTGCCTTCTAAAATATAAATGCAAAATTTCATGTTCGTATATATTTATATGTCCTCAAAAATAATGGACTGATCCAGTACCTTTGAATAGTGGCAATCATTCAGTGTCTTTCCATGAATTTGCAAAGACAAATTGGTTTCTGGATCACAAGGAATCAAAAATTAACTACGATTCTTAGAAGAAATTATGGTTTTATTCCAAAAAAGTTCACAGTAACCTATTCTGCCATGGAAATATACCATTAAATCAAAATTATGGACAAAATATACAGAATGATAAAGACTGATCCAGAAAGGTAAATTATTCCCAAAATAGCAAGTATAACAAGCACCTATTATGTTGCCACACTTATTGAAGCAGCAGCAATCATTCTTAATTATAAGGGAACCAATCAATAAACCATAACTAGGAAGTAGGTACCTATGAAGAACTCAAATAATGTCCAGGACTTGCAAGGGATAGCTCTTAATACATATTCACACAAAATCTGTCCTTCACCAGAATGACATCTCCATGAAAACAATCATTTTCTTATTGTCCTTTACACAATCATAATCTAGGATCCTGCTTGGCATATGGTTAGCAATTGAAAAAAATTCAATGTACGGATGAATAAATGAGCTATTTGAAGAGGAGCCATTTATAAGCTAGACAGATAAGGAGAATCAAAAGAACCATTTCAAATGGCCAGTGTGTTATCCTAAATTTGTATATTTAAAATTATCAAATGTTACAAAAATGGTTTAAATTGAAAATGGTATAAAAAGATGTGTGTAAATGTCCCCAAATTTTCAGAATTCCTGAAAAACGGCTGATTCCAGATCTGGTAGGAAATTTGTGTCCATACTATATGCACAAGATGAGTGTGAAATATTTTGTAAAATAAGGTTCATAATAAATACTATTTTAGGATGCTGAACATCCCAGGAACCAAATTAAAAAAAAAATTCCATAAGCTGATAATGAGTAATTTATACACCAGAAGGAAAAATAATTGCAATGCATTGAAATACGTAAATTGTATTATGAAAAGAAAAACAAGCACACAAGAGTTTACAAATCTAAAAAAAAAGTCACTGATAATATCTGGAGGATTTTAGAGAAACAACTAGTTCACATTAAGAAAATGAGGTTTCCTTTATTTAATGGATACATCTCATGAACTATGTAATTGGTGAGGTTATTTTTCTTCACAGAGAAGAAAAAAATTGGGGCACTTCAGCTGTTCAGTTTATTAATATTTATAAGGTTTGATTGTGACTCCCAGTAAAAACTTCCTCAGATCCCATCCATTTAATGGAATCCATTCTTATTCCTATATACTTTAACTGATAAGTGCATAGAATAGATAAGTGATAAAGAGCACCTCTAGAAAATCCTTGCCAGATAATGCTATCCTTAGAGGATTCCCAATTTTTGAGTCAGTTGCAGAGGCAAAGAAAAACTTAGATTGGAAAAGTAGAGATTCTTTTTCAAAATCCTAACAGCATATTGTGGTGGCTTGAATCTTTGTTGAAAACGTTCTTAAATCTAATCCATTCCTGTGGATGTGAACCCACTGTAAGTAGAAAATTTAATGAAATTACTTCACTTGAGGTATGGCCCAGCCCAATCAGAATGGGTCTTAATACTATTACTGGAGTTTAAAAGCAGAATGAAATCAGACAGAGAAAATGTCACAGGAAGCAAGAAACTGAAGATCAGTGGAATCTGGAAGAGAGCAGGGGAGACTTCCATGTGTCTTGCCATGTGACAAATTAAGAACTAAAGATTGTCATCAACCAGCCCCAAATCATCATTTTTGGGGGGAGAAAAGCATTGCCTTGACAATGCCCTGATTTGAACTCTTTCTCAGCCTTATATCACTAGGAAATAAATTACCATTATTTAAACCCACCAATTTCATGCTATTTGCTTGAGCAGCCCTGGAAACTAAAACACATATACTATGTTTAATTTGGGTTTTACTTTTACAGTTGTGTCTCTTTCAAGGAGAGAAAGTCTTTTACGATATCAGTTTATTCACTCATCTCTCAAATGACCAAATCAGAAATCCTTTTTTTTTCTTATTTTTAGGAAATGTTTATTTGTTTCTACCTGAAACCCTTCCTCATTCCTCTGTACATCAATAACAATGTACTCATCAGAATATGTTGTGTTCCTTACTTAGCCAATGTTTAATTCACTTGCATCCTTTGATTTGCACCATTGCTGATCTCACTCAGCTACTATTTGAGGATGGATGTGATTTAGTTGTTTAATAAAAAATTTAATCATGGTATACATACAATAAATAATGCATAAATACAGCCCAAAGAATTTTCAAAACAATCATGTCACCATAATTCAGATGAAAAAATGAAATATTATCAGCACTGCAGTAACCTTCACTTTTACCCTCCTCACTAAATCACAAGCCCATTAAAAGTAACAACTATACAGATTCAAAAAAAATAGATTATTTTATGTTTTGATTATTTAGTTTCACATTAAAATTTGAAAATTTCATCCATGCATTGGTAATTGATTTTAAATCATTTATTTATGTGGACACAATACACATTCAACTCAATATAATGATTGACTTCCCATTTTTTCCTACTATGAATAATACTGCCATGAATATTACACATGGATTTTGGTGCTACTGTGGATTTGTCTTTGGTTTTGTATATACATAAAAGTTATCATAAGTTTTGGAAGATACTGTCAACTAATTTTCGTAAGATATTCTACCAGTTGACACATCCATTAGCAGTATATATACTCCTATTAGCAGTTTATATCACTAACATGTTGCCTAATCAGACTTTTATCTTTAAATCAAAAGTGGTATCTCATTATGATTTTAATTTTAGTTTCTATAAAAACCAATTAAATTGAACAAATTTTCATATTTTTATCAAGCCCTTGAACATCCTCTGTAGTGAAGTAAAGCCTACACGATTTCTTTTTCTATTAATTAACAAATTATCTATGTATTATAGGTAAATATTCTTTCTCAGCCATATATATTTCAAACATATATTCTTTTTAGTGGCCCGTGTTCAAAAGGTAACATCACCAAAGTTCCTAAGTTTAATATTGTCAATTTGCCTTTTTTGATTTTTGTTATTTAGTAGCCATCTCTTGTGAGCTGGCTCAAAAAAATTAACTTTATCACAAGTTTATAAAGATGATATTGTATAGAAGCTTTATTGTTCTATCAATCACATTCAGATCTACAAACCAACATGTTCTAAGGTGTGAAGTGTGGGTCAGGTTTCACTTTTTCTCATATAGGTATGCAGTACCTTTTATTTAAAATATCCTTTCCTACAAGACTTCGGTATCATCATAATCATGCATCAAATGATCCTATATGTTCAGGATTGTTTCTGGAATTTCTCTTGACTTATATTTAGTTGATATATTTGTCCATTCATTTGACAACACTAAACATTTTATTTTAGATTATATGGGTTTTAGCAGGCAGTAGTGTTCTCCCCTATGAAGAAACTGAATAAATTGTTCTTCCTTAAGAATAATTAAAAAATCAAATTAAAATCAAAACAGGCCTCTTTATATAAGAATACTATTACAGGAAATGCAGGTGGCAAACATATAAATTAAATGACATCACAAATATGAAATTATGAAAGATCCTTAACATTAGAAACTTTAAGACAAATGATTCAATTTTATCAACAAATAATTTGGAGATGAATAAGAAAATGGGAGAATGGTAAATTAAATGAGATCTGAGACACTACAATGTAATATTTTCACTTAACTTGAAGCTGCCTTTCCCAAACTTTGTGTGCACATGCATGCATATTTGTGCATATGTGTGTGCACACACATAATATGATTGAGAAATTTTGAAAAAAGTACAGATGTTTATGGTAGACAATTATTGTCAGATTTTTAGGGTGAGATTAAGAGGTTTATTTCTGCTGTTGCATAAAAAATGGCTCTTATGTTTGGGAACTACATATTGAAGGACTTATGGATGAAATGATACATATGATATTGGCTTCAAAATAATTCCATGAGTAGAGTGGTATTGGGATACCCAATACAGTATCAGTGAAGTACAACAGATTTCTGAGTTGATAAATGGGAGCTAGATAAACAATCTTTGAATGTATATTACACCATCTTCTCTACTTTCATGCATGCTTTAAATTTTTAATTATAATATTGGCTGGAATGCTAGAAATGTAATGTATATCCTGAGGTTCAGATGGTCTTTTACAAACATGAAATCTTTTTAAAAAAAGACACTTCCTGATTTGGAAGGAATCATATGCTTTACTCTACAGTAAATGTAAACTAGAAAATAAAGAAATGAAATACAAATAAAATGTGCAATGGGCATAATGTCTTTTAGGGACTCCACTCTATTTTTTCTTATACAGGGACCTTACTTTCTTAGACAAGAGAGGCATCTCAAGTGAGTAAAGCAGAATACTCATATAGAATATTGTAGCACAGATCTTGGATAAGATTATCACTTAAAATTATAGCAGAAAAGCTGGTAGCATATAAGTTAATGTTAATATTGGCGATCATGTCCAGAAATGAACAATAACTAGTCTAAGAGGTAAAGAGACAGAATATGGAATCAGAATAGCTTTTTGAACTTTTGGATCCATTCATGCTTAAATTTATGTTTCAAAATAATTTCCCTTATTTTTTAAGTTATATTGTGTTGAGTCTCCTATTTTCAATCTAAAAAAATAGGCAATATAGGGCTAATTATATCCAATTACAAAGTTGATCAATTAAATTATTTGAGATAGATCTTGTAAATCAACTAGCATGCAAGCTGTACATAAAAAGGGACTAGGGAAATGGTATCTATTGAATCAGACACAGGAAAGTGCACAGATATGAGGTAAGAGACAGGAAGAGGCCTGCAATGATTGGCTAAATGAATTGATAAGAATATTTTCAGTGCATGCAATATTCCAGCTACCTTACCATCAAGTAGCATGGTTGGGAATATATGTAGTGAGATCTCTATGTAGATATCTTACATTAAACTTTTAATTACTGAGAAAGCAGAGACTAAAAATATGATCCTTGAAATACGTGGGAAAAGTAAGACATAAAAATCGGAATAAAAATAATGAAACCAGAAAGAAGACACTCAACCAGAATTAATACAATTTATTAACTAGTCTGATAGGCGTTTTTTCTTGGTTTTGTAGTTAGGAAGAAGTGTGAGATTATATTAGAATCATGGTTTGATATATTTTCATTTCTTTGCAGTTCTCAAGGAATATTCAAGTTAAATATAAAAATTGAATACATCATTTTGTTTTCTGATGGGCATAGTCAATCCCTTGAAGCTCTGTTTTTTTTTAATGTCCAGTATAAAAACAAAGCAAACACATCCCAAGCATGGAAACCCTGGCCTGGTTTATCTGAAAAATATGGATGACCCACCTGTCAAAGAATTATGCTAAAACAAATACAGGTCTTGCGGGCCAGTGAGAAGCAGAGCATTCCTGTACCAGCTGATGGCTAGGGAAGCTGAACATCTCAGTTCTGCAGCCCAAGGCCTTTCCAGGCAGGATCCTAGGAAGCACTAGACATTTTGTGCCTATAGATGTCGAAGTTGTACAGTGTCCACCCCATACCATCAGAGTTGGTGGCTTCTACTGCATGTGGAAAATGGTGGCCTTGACTGGATTGTTATGTGGTTGGGTCCCAGCCCAGCAGGCTGCTGCAGGAAGGGAGAGGTAGGATTATGGGGAAGATGGGTCCTAAGGGTGTAGTCTGCTGGAAAAACATGAAAAGTGCAGTCTGGAAAACTGCTTTTTTGCCCAAAACTTCATGGACTTCCAAGGAGGGTTGCACCTCCTAGCCCTTGTTTGACTGGAATTACTGATGAAAAAAGTGCCAAAGGAAAGCTTCAAAGCAAACACAAACAATTATGAAATCTTGGATGAGTGAGAGAAATCTACTTGCAAAGTAACCTTATCGAAATAATCAAATACTAAGAAGTCAAAAAGAAATGACAAATCACATGAAGATACAAGAAGATATGGTAAAGACAAATGAACAAATTAGAAAGCCAAGGGAGACACAGAATTTGGAACAACTAATCATAGATACTTAAACAAACCTCTCAAATCAATTCAGTGTGTTAGCTAATGACATAAAGGATATCAGGAAGACACAAGAAGGCATAAAGAAGAATTTGAAAGAATAAATACAAAGTTGGAGATCTTATGGAATAGATACTGTAGATCAAATTAAAAATGTAATAGAGATACACAACAGTAGACTTGAAGAAGTAGAATAAAATATAAGTGAACTAGAGGACAGAGCAACTGAATTTGAATGCACAAAAATAACAAATGGTGAAAAGTATGGAAAAAAATTGAATTGGATATGAAGGAATCGATTAACATGAAACTCACAAACACAAGAATCATTGGTATCCCAAAAGGAGAAGAGAAGAATAAAGGGGTAGGAAGATCATTTGAGGACATAATGAGGAATACTTCCCAACCTTTATAGAGTCATAAATATGTAATCGAAGAAGCCCAGCAAACTACAAATAGAATAAATCCAAATAGCTCACCCTAGGACACATGTCAATCAGACTGTCAAATGTTGAAGACATGAAAGTCATGAAAGCAGCAGAAGAAAAACAAATGACTGCATTCAAGGGAAGCCACAAAAGACTAAGCACTGACAACTCATCAGGCTCCATGGAGGTGAGAAGGCAGTGGGATAACATACTTATGATTCTTAAAAAGAAAAATTGTTACCCCATAATTCTTTATCCAGCAAAGCTGAACTTCAAATGTGAGGGAGAACTTAAAATTTTCAGACAAATAAATGCTGAGAGAATTTGTTAGCAAGAAATCTACTTTTTAAAAAATAATAAAGATAGTTCTACTGGCTGAAAAAAAAAAAAAGAAGATATGTGGAGGAGGGCGCAGAACTGAAGAGTGTTAGTAAGGGAACTTAAAGAACAAAAAGAAAGAGAAACAATAGGATAAATGGTTAAATCAAAACTTGCTTTTAACCACAACAATCTCATAGCCCTACTTTATACTGTCCCCTCTTATTGACATTTAATTTTGGCATATTGTCTTTGTTATAATAAATGAAATGAAATGTGCTCATGTAGATTGTGATGATGAATGAATAGCTATGTGATCATATTGGGAGCCATTGTTTATGGCTTCCAATATGATCTCGATATGGATGGCATGGTGTGTGAACAAAACTGTTTAAAAAATTAACTGAAAAATAAAGTGCTGGAGAAGATTCGGAGAGAGAGTTACACTTACTCTCTGATGGTAGGGAAGGAGATTGCTTCAGTCCTTCAGGAGGGCAATGTGGTGGTTCCACAGGAGGCTAAATATATAGTCATATCATATTGCAACCCTGTGCCATCCCGTGGAACTTTGCTTATCTGTGTGATACCTGAAATGCAGAGCTAGAGTTCTACACTAAGAAAATCAACATAATTTATATAGCATCTGTTAAAGAAGCTGAAAAAGAGATCAGATGTCAATTAGAGGTATGAATGAAATGGAATAAGTTAGGTCTAAGGTAAATGAGAATACAGGGTAAAGGATCATATTGATTGTATTTTAAAACTTTAACTTCTGTGTGAGACAAAAGGAAGAAATATTTATTTGGTCCCAAATTTAAATTTATTTATTTATCACACTATCTAATTGAACTGTATGGTCAGTTTATTTAAACAACATAATTACATAAGTACATGGAATATGGAATAAGGAATGAGATCTTGTTATTCCATACGGGTTAATATAATACCCTTATATGACCTAGTGTATTTTGAGTAGAAAATTGATCAAGTATTTACAACGACTCCTTGAGAGACTGGGGAGAAGTGTGGAAATATTAAATTTCCCCACCTGTGGAATTCTTGTTATTCTTTTACGTATTAGGGATTTCTAATTTAATAAACCAAGCCTTTGATCTTATGACTTTCCCTCCTGAAACTTATTCCTGAAGATGAGAAGCTAAACCTATTTTGAATTATGCCTGAGTCAACCGCATAGGACCTCTTTTGTTGCTCATATATGGATTTTCTCTCTAAGCCAACTCTGTATGTAAGCTTACTACTGCCCCCCCCCAATATGGGACAGGAATCCCTGGGGTATAAGTTTCTCTGGTAATATGGGATGCCAGGGATGAGTCTGACCCCGGAACCATGGATTGAGAAAGACTTCTTGACCAAAAGAGGGAAAATAAATGGAACAAAATAAAGTTTCAGTGGCTAAGAGATTTCAAATAGATAGAAGAAATACTTGTGGAGGTTATTCTTATGCATTATACAGATATTCCTTCTTAGTTTCTAATATATTCGAATAGCTAGAAGGAAAGACCTGAAACAACTGAACTGAATCCAGTAGCTTTGAGTCTTGATGATAATTGCATAACTGTATAGCTTTTTGGTGTGATTGTGAAAACTTTGTGACTAACAATTCTTTTAACCAGTGTATGGGTGGATGAGTAATAAAATAAAGTCAAAGTAAATAAATAAATACATAAATATATAAATAAATAAACAGACACGTAAATAGATAATAATGGGGATAAGGGGTAAGGGATGTTTGAGGTGGTCTCTTTTATTTTTATGAAAATGTTCTGAAATTGATTATCGTGATGAATGCATAACTATATGATGATACTGTGAGCCACTGATTTTATACTTAGGGTGGTTTATATGGTGTGTGAATATATCTCAGTAACATTACATTAAAACGAAACGTCTTTACAATAATAACTTGGAATGTTGACAGACTAAACTCCCCAATTAAAAGATACAGATTGGCAGAATGGATTTAAAAATATGATGATCCATCTATATTCTGTTTACTAAAGACTCATCTAAGATACAAGGTTACAAATGGGATGAAAGTAAAAGGATGCAAAATGATATTTGATACAAGTTGTAACCAAAATAAAGCAGGGTTAGCTATACTACTATCAGACAAAGTAGTCTTGAAGGCAAAGATATCATTAGAGACAAGGAAAGGCACTATATATTCATAAAAGGGACAGTTTACCGAGAAGAAATAATAATCATAAACCTTTATGCACCCAATCAAGGAGCCCCAAAATACATGAGGCAAATATTGGCAAAGCTGAAGGAAGCAATAAAAATTTCTACAATAATAGTAGGAATCTTCAATACATCACTCTCTTCTACAGATAGGGGAACCAGGATCAATAAATAAATAGAGAACCTAACTGTGCTGGTTTGAATTTATGGTGGACTCCAGAAAATCCATGTCCTTTGATCCTCATTCAGTAATGTACCTTGTGAACTTGATTAGGTTACCTACGTGGAAATATGACTCACTCACTTGTGGGCATTAAACTTGATTAGATAGAGATGTGTCTCCACCCATTCCAGGCAAGTTTTGACTGAAATCCTTTAAAAGAGGGAACATTTTGGAGAAAGTTTTTTAGCCCCTATTTTAGCATCATGGGAAAGATGCAGAAAACCATAGCAGAGCCGAGCAGAGCCATGGCAGAGCCAAGAGGTTGAGAGCCCATACAACCAGAGAATTTGGAGATGGAGAAGGAGAACGCCCCCAGGGGAGCTTCATGAAACAAGAATCTGGGAGAGAAAACTAGCAGACTGTCACCAGGCTTGCCACATGACTTCCCATTTGAGAGAGAGATCCTGGACATCACTGGTCTTCCTGGACCAAGGTATCTTTCCTTGATGCCTTAGACTGGACATTTTAATAGTCTTGCATTAATTGGGACATTTTTGTGGACTTAGAATTGTAAACTTGCAATTTATTAAATTCCCCTCTTTAAAAGCCATTCCATTTCTGGTGTATTGTATTCTGGCAGCTAGCAAACTAGAACACTAACCAGCATGATAAATGAATTAGATCTAACAGACATACATAGATCATTGTATCCCAGGATATATGTTCTTCTCAAGTACTCTTTTAAATTCTCCAGGATAGATCATATACTGGGGCACAAAACAGGTCTCAATAATTTTTAAAATTTTGAAATAATTTAAAAAATATTTTGAAAAGTACTTGAAGCATTTTCTCTGGCCATAATGTAATGAAGGCAGAAAGCAATAACCACCAAAGAACTGGAACTTGGGCAGGCTACAGTGCCTCAGCAGTCAAGAATGCTCGCCTGCCATACCAGAGGACCGGGGTTCGATTCCTGATGCCTGCTCATGTAAAAATTAAAAAAAAAAAAAAAAGAACTGAACCTTCACAAATATATGGAAGTTAACACTCAAGCAATCAGTGGGTTAAGGAAGAAACTTCAAAAAAATCAGTAAATACCTGGAAATGAATTAAAATGAGAATAAAACATCAAAACCTATGGGGTGCAGCAAAGCTTTCTAAGAGGGAAATTCATAGTTCTAAATGTCTACATTTAAAAGGATGAAAGAGCTAAAACCAAAGACCTAACTGAACAACTGGAGAAACTAGAGAAAGAGCAGAAAGCCAATCCTAAACCAAGTAAAAGAAAATAAATAAAAAAGACTAAAGCAGAAATAAATTAATTGGAAGACAAAACTCAATAAAGATAATCAGTAGAACCAAAAGTTGATTATTTGAAAAAATCAACAAGATTGAGAAACCCTTAGCTAAATTGACAAAGTCAAGAAGAAAGAAGATGCAAATAAAATCAGAAATTAGAGAGGGTTCATTACAACAGATCCTGAAGAAATAAAAAACATAAGAGGATAATATGAATGACCATATGGCAAAAACTAGACAACTTAGATGAAAAACGAAAAGTACTATTTCCTAGAAACACCTGAACAGCCTGTACTGACTCGAGAAAAATAGTAGACTTCAATAAATCAATCACAAGTAAAGAGAGTCATTCTGTCATGAAAAACTTCCCTGCAAAGAAATGTCCAGATGGTTTCACAGGATAATTTAACCAAACATTTCAATAAAAGGTGATAGCATTCCTGTTCAGACTTTTCCAGGCAATTGGATATAAAGACAACCCTATCTAACTCATTCTAGGAAAATAACATCACTCTAATACCAAAACCTCATAAACGCACTACAAGAAAGGAATACTACAGGCCAATATCCCTAAGGAATATAGATTCAAAAATTCTCAAATTATTTGCAAAGCAAATCCAATGGCACATTAAAAGAATCATATACCATGACCAAATGGGGTTTATTCCAGGCATGCAAAGGTGAATCAATGCAAGAAAATCAATCAATGTAATACAACATAAACAGATTGGAAGGGAAAAATCACATCATGATCTCAATGGATGCTGTAAAACATTCAACAAAAATCAGCATCCTTTCCCATTAAAAACATTTTTAAAAGTAAGAATTGAAGGAAGCTTCCTCAGTATGATGAGGACATATATAATAAATCCACAGTCAGCATCATGCTCAATGGTGAGAGGAGGAAAGCCTAAGATCAGAAAAGAGGCATGGATGCCCACTGCCACCGCTGTTATTCAACATTGTGCTAGGTCCAGCCAGAGCAATTAGGCAAGAGAAAGAAATGAAATGCATCCAAATTGGAAAGGAAAAAGTAAAAGTATGATTATTTGCAGATGGCATGATCCTATATTTGGAAAATCCTGAGAAATATACAGCAAAGCAATGTGAGCTAATAAGCAAATTTAGCAAAGTGGCAGGATACAAGATTAATGTTAAAAAATCAGCACTGTTTCTATACATGAGTAATGACCTCACCAAGGAGGCAATTCAGAAAAAAACACCCGTTCATAATAGTAAGTTAAAGAATCAAGTACCTGGGTATAAACTTAGCTAAGGATGTAAAGAACCTGTACACTGAAAACTATAAAACACTGCTAAAAGAAATCACAAAAGACCTAAATAGGTAGAAAATATTCTGTGTTCATGGATAGGGAGGTTAAATGTTAAGATGTCAATTCTGCCCAAATTGATTTACAGATTCAAGACCATATGAATTAAAATTGTTTAACATACCTTGCAGACTTGGATAAGCTAGTTATCAAATTTATTTGGAAGGTAAAGTGACCTCCAATAGCCAAAAACATTATAAAAAAGAAGAATTAAGTAGGAGGACTTACACTTCTTGATGTTAAAGCTTATTATAAAGCCACAGTGGTCAAAATAGCATGATATTAGCACAAAGACAGACATATTAATAAGTGGAATCAAATTAAGAATTCAGAGATAGACCCTCTGTTCTATGTCCGATTGATTATTAGACAAGGCCCTTAAACCCACTGAACTGGAACAGAATAGTCTCTTCAATAAATGAGGCTGGGAAAACTGAATATCTATTTTCAACGGAATGAAAAAAAGACCCTTACCATATACCCTATACAAAAATAAACTCAAATTATATCAAAGACCTAAATATAATAACCAGTACCATAAAACTCCTAGAAGGAAATATAGGGAAACATCTTCAAGACCTAGTGATAGGAGGCGGCTTCTTAGACTTTTCAACCAAATAATAAACAACAAAAGAAAAAATAGATAAATGGGAATCTTTAAGATTGAACACTTCTGAGCTTCAAAGGACTCTGTCAAAAAAGTGAAAAGGCAGCCAACTCAATGGGAGGGAATATTTGGAAACCACATATCTGAAAAGGGTTTGATAACCAGTGTATATAAATAAATCCTACAACCCAACATCAGAAAGACAAACAGCCCAATTGTAAAATGGGCAAAATATTTTGAATATGCATGTTTTCAAAGAAGAAATACAAATGACTAAAAAAGCACATGAAAAGATGTTCATCTTCATTAGCTATTTGGGAAATGCACATTAAAATCACACAGAGACATTATTTCACACCTATAAGAATGTCTCCTATTAACCAAACAGGAAACTAAATGCTGGAGAGGATATGGAGAAATAAGGGCACTTATTCACTGCTGGTGGGAATGTAAAATGGTGTAGCCACTGTGGAAGACAGTTTGGCTGTTCCTCATAAAACTAAATATTGTTACCCTATGTCCCAGCAATTCTACTACTTAGGATGTACCCAAAATACATGAAAGCAGTGACATGAAGAGACCTACCCACACCAATATTCATAGCAGTATTATTCACAATTTCCGAAAGATGAAAACAATCCAAGTGCCCATCAACAAATGAGTGGGTTAACAAAATGTATAGAAAAAAATGGAATATTATAGTTCCATAAGAAGGAATAAAGTCCTGAAACATATGACAACATGGTTGAACCTTGGGGATATAATGCTGAATGAAATATGCCAGACACAAAATGACAGATATTTTATGATTTAACTAAAATGAGCTACCTGGAAAATGTAAACTCAGAGTCTGAAAATGTAGAATATAGGGGACCAAGAGATAGGCAGAAGATGGAGAATGGGGAATAGTTACCTAATATGTATAGAATTGTTAACAAAGTTGAACTTAAATATTTGGCAATGGGTAGAGATGATGGTAGTTTTTCACTGGGTTTATAAATTATACTTCTTTATTATAGGTGGATTTTATTGAAAAGTGTGATTTAAAGTAATGCATGTTACCAAACAAAACTACAAATACAAGCAAGTTCTTGCATGGAGAACTACAAATGTATGAATTTTGTATAAAAAGCTAATATAGAGTGGTACATGGGGGAAAATTACCTATTGCAAGCTATGGACTGTATTTTGCAGTAATTCCTTAATATTCTTTCATCAAAAGTAACATGTGTACCATATCAATAGTAGAGGTAAATATTGGGTTATATGGGTTATGGGGTGTTTTGGGTTTTCTTCTGTGTGTGTGTGTATGTGTGTGTGTGTTTGCATATGTCTATCCTTTTTTTCTCTTTGGAGTAATAGAAATTCTCTAAAGTTGAGTGTGAAGATGATTGCACAACTAATCTTTGAGACATTGGTTGTATACCTTGGATAGAATATATGGTATATGAATATATCTCAATAAAATCTACAGATTCAAAAAAAATAAAATATTAAAAAAATAAACAGAAAGGTACAAGTGCTGGAGAAGATGTGGGGAGAGTGATAAACCTATCTGGTGTTGGTAGGGATGTAGAATGGTTCAGTGTCCTGGAAGGGCAGCATAGTAGTTCCACAGGAAGCTAAGTATGGGGTCACTATACGATCTTGCAATCCAGTTACTAGATATCCACTCAGAAGAACATAGAGCACAGGCACAAATAGGCATTTGCATACTGATGTTTATGGTGATATTATTCATTATCGCCAATGAATGGAGGTCATCCAAGAGTACATCGACTGAATGGGTGAAAGGACAAACCGTGGTGTATACATATAATGGAATATCACATGGCTGCAGAAAAGAATGAAGTCATGAGGCATGTGATGAAGTGAATGAAACTTGAGAACAATACGTTGAGTGAAATCAGCCAAAAATGAAGGGACAAATACTGTATGGCCACACTAATATAAGCTAACTATGAGGCGCGAACTCTGAGAAATAAATTCAAAAGCATTGGTGATCAGGAGATAGAAAGTGGGCTGAGATTGGGTAACTGATGAATAGGGATTATAAAAAATTCTATAAATTCATTGTAGGGGATCCTAGCTTGTAATCCTTTACAGCAGTCACTTCTATTCCTGAGTTTTAGCTGTTATTTCTAAATTCTGAAATGCTGTGCTCTTTGTATATAATCTGGCAGTTCCATTGAACTTTGGATATTTGTGTGACACCCCAGTCTTAGTGTTAGAATTGTAAAGCTCTGAAAACCAGCATTACTACATACAGCAGTGATGAAAGAAGCAGAAAAGCAGGCCAGAGGTCAATTAGAAATAAGAATGAAACTGAATTTGTTAGGAATAAGGTAAATCAAAATTCAGGGTAAAGGGTGATATTGTCTGTATTTTAAAACTTCAGTTTCAGTTTGAGACCAAATGAAGATATGTTTATTTTGTGCAAAATTATATTTTCTGTACCACACTATTTAATCTAACCAGTCTGGTCAGTTTATTTAAACAACCTAATAACATGGAACCTACAATATTAAATGATGTTTTGTTATTATGTACATGGTTATTGTAAAGAGCAACTTTGGCAAAAAAAAATGAAAAATTATTTTCAAAGTCCCCTTTAGTGACTGGTGAAAAATGTGGAAATATTAAATTTCCTCACCTGGGGAATTCCTGACATTCTCTCAAGCATTAGAGATGACAAATTTAATAATTCATGTCCTTGGTCTCATCCTTATGAAACTTATTTTTGTAACAGCGAAGTTAAGCCTATTTGTAGTTATGCCTGAGTCACCAGCAGAGAATCTCTTTTGTTGCTCAGATGTGACCTCTCACTCTAAGCCAATTCTGCAAATATACTCACTACCTTCTCCCCTATGTGACTTCCAGGGGTTAACCTGGCCCTGACATCATAGGACTGAGAAAGCCTTCTTTACAAAAAGGGGGAAAAGAAGTGAAACAAAGTTTCAATGGCTAAGAGATTTCAAATAGAGTAGAAAGGTCATTCTGAAGGTTACTCTTATATAAGCTTTGGCCAAAAATTATAAATTGCCACAATATTTCAGAATTTCCTGGATTCTTTCTAAGACTCTACAGAAGTTTTATTTAGTAAGTTTATTTTCTCAGAAACTTAAAGTCTCCAATTGTCCCTATGCTAGGTAAAGCCCTGAAACCCAGACATTACAGTCTCTCCAAGACCATCAACTAGGTTCATTCCTCTACCCCATAGGGTCAACAGACATTTCCAGCATGAAGGAGTTAAAATGGTCATTGCCCAGATATACCTGAAGATTGAGAGAAATATCAAATGATAGGGCAGAGGTATAACTGAGAAATTAGCATTTAGTGAATGAATGTAACTACTTATTTTAATTTGCTAAAGCTGTTGGAATGTGATATACCAGAAACTGAACTGTTTTTAAAAGGGGGAATTTGTTAAGTTGCATGTTTTTACTTCTAAGGCTGTGAAAGTGTCCAAACTAAGGCACCCAGAGAAAGGTACCTTAACTCCAAAGAAAGGGCTGATGAGGTTTGGGGTTTTTCTTTGTGTTGGAAAGGCACTTGGTAATGTTAGCTTTCTTTCCTGGCTTCTCAGTTCATAAGGGTTTCCCAGAGTGTTCTTTTCTGCATCTGCAAAGTTCTCTGGCTGTGTGGGCTCTGGTGGCTCTGTATTTTTTTCCAAAATAGTTCCCTCTTAAAGGGCTCCAGTAAGTGACTCCACATTGAATGAATGGAGACATATCTCCATGAAAATTATCTAATCTAAAATTACCACCCACAACTGGATGGGGCACATCTCCACGGAAACGATAAAAAAGATCCTACCCAGCAATAATGAATCACGACTAACATACATGGCTTCTCTGGGGTATATAATATCTTCAAACTGCACATTAATGAATCATTATATGTAGATTTCTTTATAGTCTCTAGTGTACTGAAATAGCCAGAAGGAACTACTTGAAATTGTTGAACTGTAATCCAGTAACCTTGATCTTTGATACTGATTGTATAGCTAGTTTTTATTGTGTGACTGTATGATTGTAAAAATTTTGCAATGGACACTCCCTTTATTCAGTGCAGGGGTAGACGAGCAATAAAATAAAGACATGCAGGAAACAAATAATAGGTTGGGAACATAGGGAAAATACCCCTATGTAAACTATGGGCATAGTTATAGTACTACTTTAATACTATTTCATCCATTGTAACAAATGTAACTAATCTTAAAAATAGAATTACAAAAAAATAGTGTTATCAACAACTGTAAAATTTTTCACAACAGTGCAAGTGCTGGTGGTGGGGTGGGGTGTAGGAATCTTGTATTTTACACGTCATGTTCTGTAAACCCACAACATTTCTAATAAAAAAATTAAAACCAAATACACCTTCCAGTTTATATGTCAGAATTTATGGATTTAGAGGATTTTAATTCCTTATTAAAGAGTCAGAATTTTGTTGGTAAGATTCATGAGCCCATGCAAATATCACACTTCGCAGTGATTATAGACTGGTGCCTTGAAAAGGCTCATTTCTGATGGCTATATTGTGACTCATAATAAATACAGAGTCCACTATGATTATTCCAGTAGATAGTTACTCATTTGTTAGATTAAGTAAAGTAACATTTCAAACAATCATTGGTGTTATTCGGGTTGATCTGGGCATATACTGTTTGTTTTTTTCCAAAAGTATTCAACGTTTGCTTGGGAAATTAAAAAAAAGAATATGTTCCTCAAAGAAGTAGTGTTTCAAGTGTAAACTTGCTGACAAAATATATTTCTTGTCCAAATGAAAAAGAATTTTTATTTTAACTATTTATTCATGGAAAGCCTCATTTCTATCTGTATAGATCAGAACAGTTTAGCTGCATTCCATTTTCTGAATTCCCCAACTATGTCAATTAAAAGTAAGCTAGACTTTTATTGTTTTCTTCCATATTGCTCAAAGTTACCACTACTGCAAGTTCTATAGATTATCTTTCTAAAAGTGCCATTTTAATGAAGGATTTTATATGCATTCTTCATTGAATCAGTTTCTCAGCAATAAAAAAATGGAAAAAGTTGATATTGATATTTTGAAAACCTCATTCAAATTTTATCCAAAGTGAACTAAATATTTCTCTATTTGCAGACAGACATACATTTCTTCTCACATAGCTTTTGCTTAATTTTCCAGAAAAGGCTTAAATTTAACATATCTAAGCATTCCTAAGAAAGTTTTAAATTAATTCTCAGATTGTAATCACATTATATAATTTATTACTTTTCATGCAGATTACAAACTCAAAGGTCTCAGTAGGGATTGATGTTGTCTCTCTACCTGAGGTTATTTGGCAATGTCTAAAGGCATTTTTAATTGTGAAGTTGGGATGAGGGTATCTGCTATTGCCATCTTTGGGTAGAGGGAGGGATTTTGCAAAACATCCTGCAATACAGAGGTAACCCCAGCAACAAAGCAAATCTATCCCAGTCCCAAAATCCAACGGCACTGAAATTGCAAACTTGTCTAGTGTCCATACAAGTAACAAAAAATGATATGGGAACAGTGAAAAATAAAATTTTCTTTCTTAAAATTATTACAATAAAAAATCAAATGTGCATTCACATGAAACATGGCAGGTAATGTTGATGTTGGTATCATGGAGTTAAAGAAGTGTTATTAGTGGAACTGAACAGGAGTGGACTTGTACAGATTAGAGAAAACAAATGTTCATCCCAACCCATTATTTCTAGGCATACCTTAACATTGCCATATGCCATCCTGCTTTCAGAGGAAACACATATCTTATTGTGGCATCTTAATTTTTACATTTGGCAACTAAGTCATGCATGTTTTGTTCTCTTTGTTTTGTTTTTAGGATTATATGGGATGACAGTGTAAGAAACAAACTTGGTATGGATTTAGTTCAGCAGTTCCTATAATATAGGGGACTTTGGTGACTCTATTAGAAACAGTTTCAATGCTTTATTGAGACTAAAGATTTAAAAAGTCACATTAATAGGAAATAATGTATGACTAGATGGTAATAGGTGTAAGAATGATCATATATTACGTGGAGATTTGGAGATAAGATGAAAATGTTCCTCTTTCTTTTTAGGTCAGAAAATCATGCATTAGTTAAATGTTCTATAATATAAATATATATATTATATATATTATATTGCATATATTTAAATATATATATATATATATATGGAATTGCAGCTTTCAAAGTACTCTGTACTTTGTATACTTTGTACCTGAAGAAATCAATATATTCTATGTCATTGAACTACACTGTATTATATAGAGAATACTGATACTATCACTGTGATATCTATAACTTGATGTTTCCATAATATTTATAAAAAATAATGTAGTAGTCTTTGAAGAAGTCTATAAATATTTACAATAGGCATAATATCAAACAAAATCCAATTAAATTTAATTTTACATGTGTATTATATTTGAGCTTACTTTCCATTATACTAAAATTATCTTCCTATGGATAAAAATAAATGACAAGGTACATATACTAATACATTATGACAGTGATTTGAAGGGGAAAGCCTACTATTTGAGAAAAATAACAAATGATAAAATAATTTAATTTTAAAAGAATTAGATAAGTAATTAATTGTGGGATTAATATTTGATAGACGAGAGTATGGACATTCATTTTTGAATAATTATTTAACCTAAAATTAACATGATTTTCTTGCTACTTTCTTTAATAGTTTATTTTTCACAGCTATGGCATTAGTATTTTAATCTGCTAATAACCAAAATTTAAACTTGAACCAGAAAAGCTTAGTTCCAATTATCAACAGTAATACAATTGTTATTGATTCCACTGCATGGCAATTTCATAGCCACATGTCTTTGTAAGAGTTACAAGGCTATCTATTTTCCAATAAAATAAATTTTCAAACTGTCTACAAGATCACACTAATGTCTTTCAAAATACTAAATGCTTCCTTTGTACATATTTTTACCTTCCTAAACATTGAGTATATTTCACATTAGTATATTTTAAAGGTCCAATGAGTCATGAAGTAAATAAAAGGTATCTTTTTGTCATGTTTTAAAATACAGTTGTTAACAACAGCTTCATTTGCTCTACAGAAGCAGTTCTGAAAGTGTGGCACCCAGACAAGCAGCATCAGATCATTAGATAATGAATACTTAGATTCCATTCCATATATACTGAATCAGAATATCTGGGGAAGGTCCAGCAATCTTGTTTTAAAAAACGTTTGGGTGATTGTGAAAGCACATTAAAGTTTGTAAAAAAACATGTCTCTAAAGAAACTCTTAGTGCATTTGAGAGAGAGAGAAAGGAACTGTGTATTTTATGATGAATGACAGGAAGCTATTTTGTAGGTCCTGGAAAGGTAACAGTCACTGCACAAAATGTCCCAGAACTTTTTATAACACTCAATTGTTCTGTTTGTTCGTTTGCTTGTTTGTTTGTTTGCTTGTTTTGCATGGGCAGGCACAAAGAATTGAACTGAATTTTTTTTTAACATAATAGTGTTGTGAGGATTTGAAGTCAAACTACATGTTGGAGCTTACAGTGATATCTGAAATAGAGTAAATAAGAATAATTAAGGGAGAGTGAATAATTAATAAGAGTAAATAAGTAATAAGAGCAAATTAGAGAGAGGCCACAACTGAGCAATGAAAGAAATTTCCTGTAAGCAACTCTTAGGCATAATTATAAGTAGTCTTAGCTTCTCTGCTACAGAAATGGATTTTCTGTGGCCAATCCTCAGAATCAAGGGCTTGGTCTATTTTCTTGGGAATCTCTAACATTTGAGAGAGTACTAGAGGTTTCCCAGATGAGAAAATTTAATAGTTTAATATTTATTCTCCAGTCCTACAAAAGACTCTACCAATACTTTTTAATTATCCATCCACCATAATCTAGGAAGTATCTCAGTATTTACATTAAGCCATACCAAATTACAAGGCCTCATTCTTATTATGAGTTCATACTTAATAATTATTTATACTTCCCACGTTCAAATTATTGTATATATATTGTGTTGTGATTGTACTCAGACTGATGAAAATGTGGAGCATTTCCAATATATAGATCTAGAAAAATGGGATTTGGGAATTAGCATGGTTATTTCCTTGGGTTTGAAAATAGAGCTGAGCATTTTGTAGATGAGAAATGGGTATTAGTGGTAAGCAGTGATATCACAATTAAACAAGCTATCACCTATGTTGACTGTGAAGCAGTTTCAACTGTAGCAATAGTCTTTGAAGTACAAATGGCTGCTGCACCTGACTTTTATGTCAGTAAGTACAGCTATATATCCTGTGGTATGAAATGGATCATTTTTAGTACACTTTAGCTCTTATAAACAGAAAATGTCAGTTCCTTCAACTCACAGTTAAAATGATTGTCAAAGAAACGTGAAAGCCCTAAAGTAATCTCTTATTCTTGTGTATACTTGCTGATATCAATAAAATTCAAATAAAAATGTGATTATGTGTGTTGCTCAGTTGAGATAATAGTGGAATTTTGCAGTTTTTCTAAGATTCTAAAGTGGAACTTAGAGAATTTAAAGGAAAACTTGGTATCTTGAAACTTGACATAAGTGTAGCTGGTTGTAATAAAATAAAACAGGTAATCTTGAGGGATCAAGTCAATATGAACCCCCTTTTCTAGGAGAAGTAAGTTGCACTCTGGAATTTGAAAAGGCTATTCTTCCTCCACTTGAAAACCCTGTGATAACTTCACTTTGATCATATATCCTGAAAGGGGATGATCACTCTCCTCAAGATCCATGGGAAATCCAACCTGTGGACAGCAGATACATAAATAGCATCAAAACATAGCAAACTCCAGGAGAACAGGGTACACTATGACCCAAGAGGAAAAGCCCTACATGCCAAAATATTTGTGAGACAGTACTAATACATATCATTAGAAATCTGGGGAACATATGCCATAATAGATTCTATAGGCTAAATTTGATAAACTATTATATTAGATTGGACCAAATTGATAGATTGGTGCAGTTACTATAGATCATCATGAACAATTGTACATGGCTTTGTCAGTTTGCTTGGTTGGTTGACTGAAACTTGGACACAATGATGGCCTATATTTAATGACATTGAGAGCCAGGTATTCTTTTCCATGATGTATGGTTGAGGGAATCCAAAGGCAGAAATAGATAGGAATTTTGAACTGGATTTATCATGTCCAAACTGCATAACTAAATCCCAACTCTGTTCCATGAGGGGTGCCAGATGATATTTTCTTCTCAGTAATATATTGAAAAGTGCATAAGTAAGAAGAGCACCCTTATCTTTTAAAAGCTGTATGGAGATATGTTGAAGACAACATATTTCTCATTTAGCAGTGCTACTCCAGCTCATTTACTGAGTGACCAGAAAAGGTGATAATTTTAAGTGCTGACCAGAATAAGAGGTGGCTCTGAGACATGTCCAAGCTGCTGTGCAAGCTGCTCTGCCACTTTGCCCATATGAATCAGCAGATTCAATGGAGCTGGATGTGTCAGTGACAAACATAGATGTTTTCTGGAGCCCTTGACAGGACCTTATAGGAAAATCACAGCACAGGCCTTTAGGATTTTGGAGCAAGCCTTACCATCCATTGCAGATAACTACTCTCCTTTTGTGAAACAGCTTTTAGCCTGCTGTACAGACTGAATGTTTAACCATGGGCCACTTAGTTTCCATGAGCACTGAGTTATCTTTCATGAGCTGGGTATTGTCTGGCCCACCAATCCATAACGTAGGTCATGCACACCAGCACTCTGTCATAAAATGGAAGTGGTATATAAGAGATAGTGCTTGGGCAGGTCCTGAAGGCGTAACTAAGTTACTTCAGAAAGTGGCCCAAGGCCCATGGTCCCCACTCCTGTCACAGTACCTTCTTCTTCCAAGACCAGAGCTATGGCCTCTTGGGGAATTCTTTGCAATCAGTTGACTGAGAAAGATAAAACTTAGGTCTGGATTACAGATGGTTCTCCATTATATGCAGGGGCCATCTGGAAGTGGACAGCTGTAGCACTATAACCCATATCTAGGATGTCCTTAAAGGACAGTGGTGAAGGGGAATCCTCCCACTGGGCAGAACTTCAAGCTGTGCATTTGGTTGTTCATTTTGCTTGGAAGGAGAATATTTGCATAGTGGCACATGGGCTGCTGCTAATGGTTTGGCTGCATGGTCAGGGATTTGGGATGGAGCATGTTTGGACATTTGGTGACAAAGAAGTTTGGAGAAGACATATATGGATAGACCATTCTGAGTGGGAAAAGAACATGAAGATATTTGTTTCTCATGTGAATACTCACCAGAGGGTTACTTTAGCAGAGGGAGGTTTTAATAATCAAGTGGGTAAAAGGACCTGCCTTCAGATACAAGCCATCTTCTTTCCTCATTTACTCATGCCATTGCCCCTTGGGCTGCATGAACAAAGTGGGCATAATGATAGGGATGGAGGTTATGTATGGGCTTAGCAACATGGACTTCTACTTATCAAGGCTGGCCTGGCTACAGCCACTGCTGAGTGCCCAATCGGCTAACAACAGAGATCTACAGTCAGTCCCCAATATGGCACCTTTCCCCCAGGTGATCAGCTGCTACCTGGTGGCAGGTTGATTATATTGGACCCTTTCCATCATAGAAGGGGCAGTGATTTGTTCTGTCTGAAATAGACACATTACCCAGATATGGGTTTACATTACCTGCATGCTATGCTTCCACAAATACTCATATCCATGGACTTATGAAATGTCTTATCCATCATCATGGTATTCCATAGAGCATTGTTTCTGGTCAAGGAACCCACTTCACAGCAAATGAAGCATAGGAATAGCCACATGCTCATAGAATTCTCTGGTTTTCCAAGTTCCTCATCATCCAGAGGAACTGCACTGAGAGAATGGTGGAATGGCCTTTTCAAGACCCAATTACAGTGCCAAGTCGGTGACAATAACTTGCTGGGCTTGGGAAACATACTCCAGGAGGCTGTTTATGCTCTAAATCAGTGTCCACTCTATGGTGCTGCTTCTCCCACAGCCAGGATTCATGTGTCCAGGAATCAAGGGTTGACGATGGGAGTGTCTCCACTCACTATTACCCCTACTGATCCACTAGAAAAATGTTTGCGTCTTGTCCCTGAAACCTTAAGCTCTGCTGATCTACAGGTCTTACTTCCAAAAGGAATACTACTCCTACCAGGAGACACAATGATCCCACTGAAATGGAAGTTAAGACTGCCACCTGGCCATTTTTGACTTCTCATGTCACTGAATCTACAGATATAAAAGGGAATTACTGGGTGGTGCAATGGTGGCTCAGTGGCAGAATTCTTGTCTGCCATGCCAGAGACCCAGGTTCAATTCCCGGAGCTGCCGATGCCAAAACAAATTTTAAAAAGGAGAGTTTACTGTTTTGTCTGGGGTGGTTGACCCTGACTATCAATGGGAAGCAGGACTGCAGCTAAAGAGTGGAGGTAAAAAAAAATGGTTTCCTCAAATATAGGATATCCCCTAAGGTGTCTCTTAGTACTATCATGTCCTGCAATTAAAGTCAATGGAAAACTCCCACAACCCAATCCAAGCAGGACTACGAATGGACCAGAAACTTCAGGAATGAGGCTTTGGGTCAAGACTCATGGCAAAAAGCCATGTCCAGTTGAACTGCTTGCTTAGGGCAAAGGAAATATGTAATGGTTAGTAAAAGAAGGTAGTGATAAACTACGACCACGTAACCAGTTACAGAAATGAGGACTGTGATTGCATGAATATTTCCTCCTTATTTTGGTATGAGTATGCTTGCATTTGTACATAAACACAACTCTTGGTTTCCACTTATCATATGACATAAGTTGTATTATTCATGTTATAGTATTTAAATCATAGAATATGAAATTTAAGAGTGAATGTTACCTAAGAATTTGCACCCTATTCTGGAGAGGTGTAATGCATTTCTGGTTGTGGAGTGCAGCATATGTCTGTTACTGTGTTTCATTTGGAAATTAAGCATATTTCTAGGTGATGTGCATAGCTGCCAAGATGGCAAGGAGTGGACTGTGACGGTTAGATCCTAGTGTCAGTTTAGCCAAGAGATTATGCCCAGTTGTCTGGTCAGCTATGCACTGGCCTGAGCATTTCTGCAAGGATATTTCATAACTGGCTGATAAACCAGAAGGCTTGTGTATTAAATAATCAGTCATTTGATTGCATCTCTGGCTGATTACATCTGCCATCAACAAAGGCATGCCTCCCATCAGAGAGATAATCCAATCAGCTGATGGCCTTTAAGAAGAAGAGAGACTTTTTCACTGCTTCTTCAGCCAGTTAGCTGTGGAGTTCCTCTGGAGTTCAATCCAGACTCTTCAATGGAGCTGCTAGCTTCACAGCCTGTCCTATGGATTTTGGACTCTTCCATTCCCATATTTGTGTAAGAAACCTTTATAAATCTCATATTTACAAATCTATCCTGTTGGTTCTATTTCTCTAGAGAACCCAGAGGTGTACACACACCATTGATTATTCTGAACATTAATTTCTCAGGAGCATATTGATCTGTCACACAAAGGTGAAAGACAAGATGATATATCCAACATAAATTAATACACCGAGGAGATACTACCCTCTCTATGATTTTTTTTAGATTCTTAAAGGTAACATATACTATATTCCAGTATACTGTTTTGCCCTATTTAAGTGTTTTGAGTAGTGTCCCGAGAAAATACATGCTATGCACTGAGTTTAGGCTGAAACAAAATCATTCTACCAGTTGGTTCTTATGATCATTGCACTGAGGGATATTGTATAATCTACTGTAATATAGTAATGTTTTTGCATTTTCCAATATCCCCCAACTCTTGCAACTTGGTCAGCAGTTATGCACATTCCTGGATGTACTCCCATAGTTCTGTGCCTTTGTCTTCTTTTCCCCAAGGTTAACTCCTTGGGAAGTTATGCCCAGAGAGACAAACATTAAGAAACAGTTCATTTTTTTAGCAGCATGTGCATGCACTCTCTTGGCTCCATGACTTTCTTATGCAAGGTGGTACTTTAAATCTCTGAACTGCTGCCTCCAGAGATGCTTGAATTCTTATCGTGTATGCAAGTCTCTCGATAAAAATCTCATCCCAGTTTATGCCTAGCATTTTCTTTGGTTTTTCAGCTGAGCAGGCTCCCACAGGCCAGACAGGTAACAAAAAAAGAATACTGTATGGCTTCATAATTTTTTGTACATCTATGCCATCTTGTATGGAGAACTATTCTCATTCTGTGAAATACATTGTGAGTGTTCCAGTTTGAAAGTATTATATACCCCAGGAAAGTCATGTTTTAATCCTGTTCCAATCTTTATTGGATCCATTAAAGCCATTTCCTTTAATCCTTATTCAAGACCATAGGGCAGAAGCTTTGATTAGATTATCTCCATGGAGATGTCACAAGCCCACTTGTGAGCATGGCCTTTTTATTAAATGGAGATACCACTCTCCCCATTCCAGGTGGTTCTTCATTAGTTTATTAGAGTCCTTTAAAAATGGAAATATTTTGAAGAGACCTGAGGGCTGGCACAGACACTTGGAGAATAGTTGCTTCAAAGCCAACATGAGACTCAAGTGCAGAAGATGTTCCCATGTTCTTTCCCATGAGAAAATTAGCATGACAGAACCCAGAGTTTTATCCCAGAGGAGCTAAATGCAGGCCCACAGGAAAAACACCCACAGGAAAGAGAGGCTGAAAGCAATGAAGTGTAGGAACTGGGACCAGCAGATGTCAGCGTGTGCCTTCCCAGCTGACAGAGTGTTTCAGACCCATCAGTCTTTCTTGAATTAAGGTATCTTTCCCTGGATGCCTTAGTTTGTACACAGAGGTGTTCCAGACAGCATCACCCTCTCTTGAGTGCAGGTAACTACTTTTTGGTGCCTTAGTTTGGGCATTTTACCAGGCTTCAAAGTGAAAATTGTAACAGATTAAATTCCCTTTTGAAAAGCCATTCCATTTTTTTGTGTGTGTATTGCATTCCAGGAGCTAAATAAACTAATAAAGTGACCCACTGTTCTAGTTTGCTAGCTACTGGAATCCAACACACCAGAGAAAGATTGGCTTTTAATAAAAGGGGATTTATTTAGTTAGTTCTTAAGAGGAAAGGCCAGCTAACTTTCCACTGAAGTTCTTTCTTACGTGGGAAGGCATAGGATGGTCTCTGCTGGCCTTCTCTCCAGGCCTCTGGGTTCCAACAACTTTCTTTCTGTATCTCCAAAGTCCTGGGCTGAGCTGCAAGTGCTGAGATGAGGAATGCCGAGCTGCTTAGGCTGTGCTACTTGGCCCTCTCTCATTTAAGCACCAGCCAATTAAGTTAAACGTCATTCATTGCAGCAGGCACGCCTCCTAGCTGACTGCAGATGTAATCAGCAACAGATGCAGTTCACATACCATTGGCTCATGTCTGCAGCAACAAAACTAGGTGCCTTCACCTCTCCAAGTTGACAACTGAATCTAACTACCACGTGTCCACCCCTTGTCAACTTGGCACCTACACGCATCACCTTAAACAACATTAAGGTGCAAAAATGTATCTTGTGGCTGCGAATCTGTGAATCTCAAAACAAATTGTCTGGTGCCAATATGCAAAGGTGGATATTCACAGGATATTGTGCCTTTAATCCCCATAATTTCTGTTATGTTTCTTTTTAAACATTGAAATTCTTCTCTATGCTCACCCAGTGTCTTCATAATATTCTTCATCTCTTTAGACATATTTTCCTCCATTTCCTGATGCAGCAGTTTTCTTTGAACATTTTGATTAATTGTTACAAATTCTGTTGCTTTCTACTAATGCTAATTTACAGATTCAGCACAATCCCAATGAAAATTCCAATAACCTAATTTTCAGAAATGAAAAAGCCAATTATAAAATTGATTTGGAAGAGTAAGGGAAGCTGAATAGCTAAAAACATCTTGAAAGAAAAGAACAAAGTTGGAGAAATCACGCTTCCTGACTTTAAAATATATTACAAAGATACACTGATCAAAACAGCAAGTTACTGCCATAACACCTGATTAGTAGATGCAAGTTGAAAAAGAAGCCTAAGCTTCACATCATGAAACTCTCTATGTTATCAAATTTCCACTGTTTCCAAACCAAAATAGCCCATGAGTCTGCAGACTCCCTTTAGTATTTCTTGTAGGGCAAGTCTATTATTGATGAATTCTCAGTTTTTATTTATCTGTGAGTATTTTAAATTCTTGACTACCGAAATTGAATTTGGAGAACAGACTTAGACCCTAGACCCTCACATTTATGGGAAATTGATTTTTGATAAGACTGACAGGTCCACCTAAGGGAGAAGGTATAGTCTCTGCAACAAATGGTGCTGGTAGACTAAATACCACATACATAAGAATTAAAGAGGACCCCTATCCCATATCTATACTAAAATTGATTCATAAAGTATTGTGCTAGTTTGAAAGGATGTATGTCCCCTAGAAAAGCCATTTTTTTTGTTCTAAAGTCTGTTTCATAAAGGCAGAATAATCCCTATTCAATACTGTATGTTTGAAACTGTAATTAGATCATCTCCCTGGAGATGTGATTTAATC
Organism: Tamandua tetradactyla; assembly: GCF_023851605.1. Lineage (NCBI taxonomy): Eukaryota > Metazoa > Chordata > Mammalia > Pilosa > Myrmecophagidae > Tamandua > Tamandua tetradactyla. The sequence goes on from NC_135345.1 coordinate 65,253,894, forward strand.
ACAGTGGTTGTTAGGATGGATTAGGTGATGACATGTCTTCACCCATTGGGTGGGTCTTGATTAGTTTTTGAAATCCTATAAAAGAGGAAACATTTTGAAGAATGAGAAATTCGGAGAGAGCAGAGAATGCCACAGCACCATGAAGCAAAGAGTCCACGAGCCGGCGATCTTTGGAGATGAAGAAGGAAAATACCTCCCGGGGAACTTCGTGAAACTGGAAGCCAGGAGAGAAAGCTAGCAGGTGATGCTGTATTCACCATATGACCTTCCAGCTGAGAGAGAAGCTCTGACTGTGTTCACCATGTGCCTTCTCACTTGAGAGAGAAACCCTGAACTTCATCGGCCTTCTTGAACCAAGGTATCTTTCCCTGGATGGATGTCTTTGATTGGACATTTCTATAGACTTGTTTTAATTGGGACATTTTCTCAGCCTTAGAACTGTAAACTAGCAACTTATTAAATTCCCCTTTTTAAAAGCCAATCTGTCTCTGGTTATTGCATTCTGGCAGCTAGCAAACTAGAACAGGTATTAAGGGCTTAAATATAAGAGCTAGGACTATAAAAGTCCTAGGAGAAAATGCAGGTAAATATTTTAAGATCTTGCATTAGGCAATGGTTTCTTAGACTCTACACCCAAAGCATAGGCTATGAAAGAAGCAATACATAACTGGGACGTCCTCAAAACTAAAAACATTTGTGCTTCAAAGGACATTGCCATGAAAGTGAAAAGACAACCTTCTCAATGGGAGAAAATATTTGGACACCACATATCTGATAAGGGTTTAATATCCAATATATATAAGGAAATCCTACAACTCAACAATGAAAGACAAACAACCAATTAAATAATGGGCAAAATATGTGAATAGACATTTCGTTAAGAGGTTATACAATCGAATCAAAATATGCTAAACATCAATAACTATTAGAGAAATGCAAATCAAAACCACAGTAGGATAATTTTCACAGCCACTAGAATGGTTACTGTTAAAAATCAGAAAATTACAAGTATTGGACAGGGTGTAGAGAAAGGAACATCCTTTCAATGCTAGTGGGAATGTAAAAGGGTGAAACTGCTGTGGAAGACACTTTGGTAGTTCCTCAGGAAGCTTAATATAGAATTACCACATGACACATTAATCCCACTACTAGGTATATTCCCAAGTGAATTGAAATCAGGGACATGTACCGATATGTGCACACCAATGTTCATAGCAGTATTATTCACAAAATTCCCAAAGGATGGAAGAAACACAAGTATCCATCAATTTATGAATGGATAAACAAAATGTGGTATTCACATATGATGGAATAATGCTTAACTGTAAAGGATTTAAGTCCTGATTCATGCAACAATATGGATGAGTCTTGAGGACATTATGTTGAGTGAAATAAGCCAAGCACAAAAGCATAAATATTGAGTGATCTTACTGATATGAGCTAATTATAATAATAAAATTCACAGTTTAGAATCTCGAATATATTAGGGATATATTGGGGTAGAAAATGAAGGGCTAATCTCATTTTCTGCAAAAATGAGATTCTGTTTAATTTCTGCAAAATTTCTATTTAGGTTGAATGCAAATCTTTGAAAATGGAAAGTGGTGATGGAAGCACATTATGTTGACTGTAATTAACAGTGCTGAATTATGTATGTGAATGTGATTGAAAGGGGAAACTTGGGGTCACTAGAATGAAAGTTGGAAGATAAAACATGGTACTGCATAATATAGTGAACCCTGTTGTGGACAATGGACTGGGGTTAATAGTATAATTATAAGAATGTTCTCTCATGAACTATAACAAATATATGATATTAATGCAAGGTGTGAATAATAGGGTAGTATATGAGGGGCAAATATACCTAATGTAGAATGTGGACTATAGTTATTAGTACTATTTTAATATTGTTTTATCAGCTGTAACAAAGGTACCACACTAATGAGAAGTGTCAACAGTAGGGGGAATATGAGAATGCTGCTTTTTACGTGTCTTTTCTGTAAATCTACAACTTCTCTAATTAAAATACAATAATAAATGCATATACATATTTGATTAATTAAGGTACCAGAAGAAGAAAGACTGGAATATCAGGACCAATGGGACCTGGGGAAGACACATATGGATGAACATGTAGTTATGCTGTGGTGAGCTACTGAGATATACCTATAAGATAAACGTACACAATTCTCCACTCTCTGGGAGTGTTGTCTGCTGATGGCTATACATGGGCCCCACTTCAGAAATTGCCCTCAGCCATATGTAATTTAGAAAACTATACTTCACAGGAATAGATGAATCTAATGACTGGTGAATGTGTACATGATCCTACCCTTTTGCCATAATTTGCATAACTGAAGGGCTAACTAGTTCCAGAATCCTCCATGTTATCAGCTGAACCATTTACTGTCAATTGCAACATCATTTAACTTTTTTCTCTTATCTGGTTTTCTTGCTTTCTCATAAGTGTAGTTCTCAAGAACAATTCCCAATAAATTTTTGCATGCAAAATTTCACTTTAGAGTCTGGTACCCAGTAATCTCTACCATGAAACTGTGATTCATTATATTTGCTTTAAAATAATAAACAGACAAATTTGACTTTATACTTAAATAAAAGTGAAATTTATATTGAAATTTGAATTCTAGAGTAAAATAGTACAGCTTATTATGGAAACAAATTATATGATTCTGTGTAATTCATTACAAATTTAGTCATTAAAAGAACAAATATTTATTATCTTACTGCTACTTTGAGTCAGAAGTCCAGTTGCAGGTTACTGGTTCCTCTGCTCATGGTCTTACCAGATGAAGTTAAGATTTGGCCATGGCTGAGATCTAATCTGAGGCTCAGGGTCCTCTTTCATGTTAATTGGTTATTGTCAGAATTCAGGTATTTGTGTGTGTGTGTGTGTGTGTGTGGTTTTAAAATTGAAGTCCCTTTTCTTCCTAGCTATTTACAAGGAATAGCTCTCAGTGGGTGCTATCAAATCATTGCTGCATGACCCCTTTCATTGCCCATCTTACAACATGGCATCCTACTTCCTCAAGGCCAGTAGGTCAGGAAGATTCCTCTGATGCTTCAACTTCTTCTAAGGGCTCACTCAGCTAGGTAACATCCACTTGATCTCTACTGATTAGTAACCTAATCATGGGAGTTATAGCCCATCATAGTAATAGGTCTTGCCCACAAGCAAGGGGAGTGTACTATAAAGGGCATGGATCATTGGGTATCAGTTTAAAACTCTGCCTACCATAATACCCATATTCCCTCCACTTAAATACATGATTTTAAAATATTACCCATAATACTTAAAAGATATTAATAAAAAATGAACCATAGCATATAATTAGAGTGTTAAACATACATGCAGAGATTGACTGTGCTGAGAAGTTTCTCTGAGAGAGAAAAAAGTAAAGTAGGGAGGGAGCCATTGAGGGATGAATGAATGACGGAGAGAAGGAAAGGAAGAAAATTTGTGTAGCTAATTTCTCTTCTTTAATGCTGTCTCACTGTCCATTATTATTAGGAGATTGCTTACAACAGAAGCATAAACAACTATAAGTGACAACATTTAAGTTTAAATATATAATATAGTGTAATTTGTTATCCTTTCTTTTCTTATGGCTAAGCTTGCAAGGTATGAACATAGTTATGTGACACTCAGAAAAACTGCATTCCTCACAACTTCTTCACCATAGCAGAAGGGTTAATTTGGGAAATGAATAAGTTTTGCAGATGAATTAGTCATGTTCTGCTCTGGCTCTTCTAAGTACATTTTTTCTGAATTTGCCAGCAGAGAGGACATCATCACTTTGTTCTGCTTTCCAGCTCATGAAGGTCTGTATGGAAATTCTGAGTCTGTCCACATCTTTCTAATTCTTAATTTTAAATATTAATTGTTGGTCCTAAAAAACAATAACCCCTAACAAGCATTTATTGTATATATTTAGTAAATGATGAGAAAATCATCAAGCAGAAAATTCCTCAAAGATCAAGTTCACCTGTTTTACAATTTTGAAAATGGTTAAAAGCTGTAAAGGGTTGTGCCTTTCTGTTTCTGAATTCTGTACAATGGTTACAGATATGGATTTTAGTACTTTAATAGATTTTTTTCAACATTGTTAGCTATGCATGCTTTGCACCCGTTTTCACAGCTGTTATCTACTGTGTTGTCCAGATTAATTTTTTCGACTACATATTTTTTTAAATTATCTATCCTTCCCATTAGCAGTTTAATTTGTTGTCATGTAGTGAATTTCCAGTTTCAAGCTGATTTTATGCTACTTTGTATGGAATGTAATTTCTGAGATCCTTAGGATTTTTTGCTCAATGCTTTGTATTCTATAGGGGATCAAAGTTTAACATGAAGTGAATGGTTATCTCTCAATATCAGAAGAGCCTTGTTGTTTTTAGAAGACTTTGGCACAACCTCCTTGTAAATGTCCAATTTCTATCGCATTCACAGAGAGTAAAATATTGACCTTTCTTTGTGTTAAGCAAGCTATTACTTATATGATCCCACTACTTCGCTTAAAATTAATATCAGATACAATGATAAAGGTGACACAACTATAGATGGTATCCACAGAATGTATATATGGCTATAGCAAATACATATTTTAGGGCTTTTTGAAACAGTTTCTAATAATTGCAATAGTCTTACTACTCAAATGGTTTTGAGCAACATTCTAAGCACAAATCATACTCCTATTTCAACAATTAAAAGTTCAATACATAGAGGTGATGTCATCAAAAACATCATTTGAAAAAAGAGATTTAGTGAATAAAAAGACAAAGTCCACTTGCTTTGAACTTTGGAGGATGGTAGAGACTGGAGAACAACATAAACACCGAACTGAAGCAACAGAGCAACCTCAGGGAGGAGATGGCCATAATGGACTGCCAGTCAGTTCCTGTTCTCCTCACCTTCACTTGGTTTCACGTGCGTCATGAGCCAAACAGAGGCAGCATAGACCTGGACCCTCTCACCATGGACAGAGAATATAGCCTGAATCACTGTAGCAAGTTAGACTTCCACGCATATCTAAGTCCAAAGTATGAAACCTGAGCTGCTGAAGAGGGCTGCAGACAAAAGTGTCCTGGTATTTATGGGGGAGACCACCATAGAAAGGCTTGTAATAATTGTTCTAATCAATCCAGTTTCAGTTGGCTGGGCCACTCAAGGGAAATATGGAATTTTCTGAAGTGACCCACTGTGCCAGTTTGAAGCTACTGTGTATCTCAGAAAAGCCATGTTTTAATTCTCATCCAATCTTGTTGGGCAGCTCTTTCTTTTAATCCTGATTCAATACTGTAGGGTACAGACTTTTGAATAGATTTTCTCCACTGCTGCATGCTGAGATGTATGAGGAACTCCCACAGGAAACAAAGGCTGAAAGCAATGGAACTAGGAATAAGGAGAAGCAGACACATACATGCCTTCCCAGCTGACAGAAATGTTCTGGATGGCATCAGCCTTTCTTGAGTGACAGTAACCTCTTGTTGGTGCCTTAATTTGGACATTTTCCCTTTGAACTGTGAAGTTGCAACTTATTAAATCCTCTTTAAAAAAAAAGCCATTCCATTTCCAGTATATTGCATTCCAGCAATTTAATAAACTAATACACCCACCTTCCTGGATTGAATCATTTGGCTCCCTTGGGTAAGATATGCTAAGAAGAAAGAAACTGGAGGTAAGAAGGCTCACAGGGTAAACAGAAGGGTGCTAAACTGGACTGATGTAAGATAGGACAGGTCCCATACTGAAAAGTTTAAAGAAAAATAGGCACTGAGGGAGGGAGACAATTTAAACAAATTATAGGAGCTGGGGAAAAATTCTGCACAAAAAAAAAAAAATAGAATAGATCAAGATTCTCAGAGAAGAAAGAGCAGAAAGGAAGATCTCCCTTAGAGGAGAAATAATTACAAAAAATGCCATCTTAAAAATTGCACTGCATATCTGGGGCAAGAATCAGATGAAGAAGAGCTGAGAAAATCTGAACAGTTAAAATTGGGCAATTCTAAACATCTTAATCAGTTATCCCAAGCATTAAAGAAGAACCTTAATGCAAAATCATCAACAATAAAACCATAGATAAAAGGGAGATGCAAACATTGAGGGCTGTTTGCTAATTCTACCAGAACACAGCATACAAGAAATGGATTGGCCTTCACAAAGAGGATTTATTAGGTTACAAAATTACAGTTCTAAAGCAATGAAAATGGCCAAATAAAGGCACAAACAAGAGGATGCCTTCTTGGAGGAAAGGCTTCCGGTATCTGGGACACACCTGTCAGCTGAAAATTCACATGACTGGCATCTGCTACCCCTTGCTATGGGTCTGTTGCTTGCAGCTTCTGATTCACATGGTTTTCTCTCCAGGTTCTGGCTCTTGAAGTTATTGTGGGTTTTTTCTTACCATCTCCCTGGGAGTCTCTCTCTGCATCTCCAAGTGTCTATGTCCTCTCCAAGGTGTCCCACTCTTAAAGGACTCCAGTGATTGGATTAAGACCCACCTTGAATGGGCAGGGTCATAGCTTCATGGGAACAGTTTTATCAAGCTATCCCACCCAAAACAGGGTGGGTCCCATCTCCATGGAAACAACCTAATCAAAAGATCCAACCCATAATAAATCTGCAACCACATGATTGGATTAAAAGAGAATAGGTTTTCTGGGGTACATAACAGCACAAGGGTTAACTCATGAAGAGATTAGATGCCTAGACATCAGCAAAAAATCATAAGCCATACTAAAAAATAGGAAGCTATAGCAAAGTAGATGGAACACATTAAAACTTCAGAAGCAATATAGGAGTTGAAACAATCAATCAAAAAAGTTCAAACAAATCTTCTAAATTATTTCAAAAAGATGAAGTAAAATATGCAATAAGTGGTAGGGGATATTAAGAAGACACTGGGTGAACATAAATAAGAATTTGAAAGTATAAAATAAAGCATAGATATTATGGGAATGACAGCCCTAATAGTAGAAATTAAAAATACACTAGGAGTATGTAATAGCGGATATGAACAGGCAGAAGAAAGAATTGATGAGCTAGAAGACAGAACAATCAAAATTGAATAGTCAGAAGAATAGATAGAGGATAGAATAGAAAAAAAATGAGTAGAGTCTCAGGGATTTGAATGACAGCATGAAGTGCACATATGTAAGTATCATGGGTTTTCCAAAAGGAAAAAAGTTGGGAAAAGGGAAGAAAGAATATTTGAGGACATAGTGGTTGAAATTTTCCAACTTTTATGAAAGACATAAATATACAATAAGAACAAGAAAAAATTGAACAATAAAATGGCATATTTCCTAATAACAGATGTGCAAAATATTAAATGATAACATAAATAATGCCATTCATAGTGATAATATATAATTTATAATTGCCAAAAGAAGTAAGCAAATCAAATACCCATCAACAAATGTATTGATAAACAAAATGTGGTATATACACAGGATGGAATATTTTTCAGCTGTAACTCACAGAATTAGAATTTTTAATATAGGTTACCAGGGAATTGATTGAGCTAAAAAAATGTCAAGCTAATGCTGAATTTGTGCAGAATTTCTATTTTGATTTGTTGTGAAGGTTTGGAAATGGCAGGTGGTGATGGTAGTGGATTATTTTATTGTAATTAGCAGTGCTGAATTGTGTATGTGAATGTGGTTTAAAGGGGAAGTTTTGGGTTGTGTATGTCACCGGAATGAGTTAGAAGATAAAACATGATATTGTATGTGACAGTTACGTTTAAGTGTCAGTGTAGCCAGGTCATGGTACCCTGTTGTCCTCTTGCTGTGGACATAAATTATCTGCATGTGAAATTCATCTATAGTTGATTACATCTGCAGTCTGCTAAGGGGGTGCCCTCTACATTAAGGGGTGCTTTAATTTGATCAATTTGAGGCTTAAAAGAAGTTAGAACAGCACAGCTACTCAGTAAAGCCCAGTTCAGCACAGTAAAGCTCAGCTCAGAGCTGAACTGCCTCAGGCCCAGAAGTTTGCAGGTGGAGAAAGGAAATGCTCTGGGGAAAACTATTTGAACCCACAAGTTGGAAAAGAGCCCAGCAGTTACCATGTGCTTTTGCATATGACAGAAGAACTCAGATGAAAGCTACATATCTTTCCTCTGTAGAACTGTGAATTTGTAACTAAATAAATTACCTTTATAAAAGCTCATCCACTTCTGATGTATTGCATTGTGGCAGGATTAACAAACTAAAACTCTGTATAACATAGGGAACACTACTGTGGATGATGGATTGGGATTAACAGTACAAGTGTAAGAATGTTCTGTCATGAATTATAACAAATTTACAACACTGTCACAAGATATTCATAATATATCTATTCATATATAATTAAAAAATAATTTTTAAATCATTATGGTAAGTGAAGAAAGCAGTCACAAAGTACCACATACTTTTTGATTCCATTTACATAAATGTAAATTTAAATAAATCCATAGAGATAAAAATAGATTTGGTATGTATGTAGGGATGGAGAAGAAGAGTGTCAGATCTTAGTAAAAGAATGTTTACATATCAATGGGGCTTTTTGACTCAGAGGCCTCTAAGCTTCTTTTGCAGAATCTGCTGTGGCAACAAGACAAGTGATAGCCAGACAGCCAGCACCACAACCACCAGAAAGCAATCTGCTTGATAACCCTTGTTGGTACATACAGCTGCACATCTAAGGAGAGCAGCACATCACCATCCATCTGGCATCTTCCCCTCCTGGCACAATTTTTCCTTTAAAAAAACAGCTCTCAGAAAGATAGCCAGAGCCATTTTCTTTCCTTTCACTGGCAAGTTTTGCTGGCTCTTACCTGCCTTTTCCCAAATGCTTCCTCCTTTCAATAAATGTATTAAGATTTGACTCACTGACTTGTGTGGATTCCTGAATGACTCAGACCTAATATCTGGTGCCAAAACCTAGGAATGGAGTTTTGGCTGAGGCTTAGCTTTCCCAGACCCTCAGTGTGATGGAGCAGCCTTCCAGTCAACTCCGTTTGTGGCCTGGCTAAAGCTTGAGTCCCCTGGCCCGTTAGGACAACAAAACAGCCTTCCAGTCGACTCTGTTCCCCAAACTTCATAGTTCGGTTTCCATATGCTCAATGACTTGAGTCCTCAGATCATCCTAACCATGACACTGGCTTACATTTGCAGCACTCAAATGTCAACAACTAATTTGGCCCTAGGTAAGTGATGCCTTTCTGCCCAGATCCTCCCCTCAAGAGTTTTGTTTGGTGTCCCAGGGACACCCTGGCCAACCCTAATGCAGTGCCTAGGTCTGCTTTAACATGGCACCCTGATCTCAGAGCCTACAAAATCTGAGTACTCAGTCAAAACTCTCTGAAGCCCCAGGAGTGTCATTTTCCCCATGCAACAGACAAAGTAGCTTGGGAATGCCTTGAAAAAAAGACTACACATACTTTCCTGGTCCTTGACAACAAACCAGGGGTGCCTGCATTGTTGTCATAAAAGATCATGGATCTGGGTTTATTAGTCTCATTTGAGGCTCCCTCAACCCTTGCCAGTGTGGTGCCTGGACAGTTTTAGTGTGGCACATAACTTGGCCCATCCCAGCCCAACACCCCTATCTTCTTTAGCATGATTCCTAACTTTGCCCACCCTAGCACAGTCCCCCAGCCCACTTTAACCTAGTGCCTACTCTGGCAATCCATGGGTAACACCCAGTCACTTCACAGTGACACTGAAATTGATCCACCCCCAAAAATGTATTCCTCTTGGATGTTTACACCATAATCTCAGTAAACTCCAATTAGAAGGGGAAATAAAACCAAACAAACTTGTTTTTCTCAGCAATATGATTTGGCTGCAATATCCTTTAGAACAACAAAAACTTTTGCTGGAAAATAGCACTTTTGATTGGTAAATTCTCAATGAACTTGACAATTTTATTTGTTGCAATGGCAAATGGTCTGAAGTTCCCTACTTCCTACTCCCAAATTTACTGAAGTCTCGACCTTCTTTGTGTCACTTTATCACTTTGCATCCCTCATGAAAAATCCTCTAAGCTTTCTATCCCTCAGCAGACATCCTTAATGCTGAGGACTCCTTCATCATAAAATCTTCCAAGGCTTCTACCCCTCAGCAAACTCCCTTAATTCTGAGGAGTCCTCCAATCATTTATCCTCCTTTGACCCTGCTGATCAACCTCCTAATTATTAATTGCTGTGTTCCTGCATTTGTATTGGTTAAATGTTCATAACTAGTTACTGATTATGAAAGTTCTTTTAAAAAAGGGAACCTTTGGGCTGCATTGAAAGTGGAAAAGATATTGGCTTTGAGTCTATAAAAGATTTTATTTCTGTAACATAATCTGGCCTCAATATGATTTAAAATGAAAATACTACTATTGTAATTAAAGTTAAAGATATTACAGTTAAAGTTATTCTGCAAAAAAAATGAAAATGAGGTGAGATAATATATTCAATCCTTTATTAGTCCCTCTCAAAAGTATTTCTGTTTATTTTCTTTTGAAGTGATGAATTTCCTATTTGTGTCTGTATTCATTTTTAACGTATAGCCTCATACCTCTGAATGGTAAAAGCAAATTAATAAGAAAATTATTAACAAGCTCTATTTGAACTACTTAGAAATAATTAGGTGCCTGATGTAAATATATAAATTGGTACTTCTGAAATAAAAGAAAAAATCTGAATGGAAAGAATCAGAAAACTTTAGTTTTGTGATTACTGTAAACAAAGGAAAGCATTAAAAAGAAATTACTTCTAGAATTTCCCTAAGGCAGCAGAAAAATGCCAAAGAACTTCCCCTAAAAAAGCAAAGACTTTTTCCAATGGTCCTGGTCACAACTTTTAATGTAATAGATCTAATAATTAAAAATAGTTCAAAGAAGAGCTTAGGAACTCTCAGAATTTCATAGCCCTTCCCCAAAACTTTCAAACCCCAAAATACTGCTTTCTTCCTATCTGCACAATCAATTACAAAGTTTTCCTAGATTTAGACTTGGGACAAAATAAATGGGGTCAATATATTTCCCAGAACTTAATAGTCAATGTACTTTAAAAATTCTTCATAATTTTAGGATATTGTAAAAACAGTAGAAGGAACTGAATGATACTTTTTAATTGATCAAATGCAACTTTATTCTGCTTAATTATGTAAATTTAAATAAGCTTACTAAAAATAAGCTAATATCATAAATATATTCTCAAAATTCCTCTTAAAGTAAACTAACAGGTTGCATAAATCAAGCAACATATCTGATAATGTTGGCACTTAAATATAATAAAAATAAGGATATGATAATGCTTCAAATATATACTATTTAAAAGTAACTTAAGTTTAACAAGAAATATAAATGGATATTTTTGTAGCTTTAATTACCTGAATTTTAAAGAATCTGGCTTTAGTTATGTTACTTCAGTATGTGTAAGGATTTGAATTTATAATGGCTTTGTTAATGTCATTCTGTCATGAATAAAAAGACATAAGTCTGAGCTTTGAAGGGTTTACATTCTAGTTAAAATATACACTTATTAAGGCATAGTATAAAATAGTGAAAATAAAGGAATAAAATGCTGGGAAAATTTAAAAAGTGAATGAAGAATAACCCAAGAAGTCCTCATAGAAGAACATAACGGGCCCTAGAACCATGGAACACAATTCGTCCTGGCATCACAGGACATAACCAGTCCTGGCAGTGTGAACCAAGGATAAGCCTGACCCTGATGTGGGTGAACTGACCAAAATCAGGAAGCAAAATATACCTTCAATGGCTAAGAGATTTCAGATTCCATTGAGAGGTCATTCTAAGGGTTCCTTTTATGGAAGCTTCATCCAGATACTGCAAACTGCCACAGTAGAGCAAACCCTAAACAGCAGAATTCCTAGAAACCCTAGAAAATATCTAATGCTCTATAAAATTTTACTTATTAATTTTGTTTTGCAGAAACTTTAAGGTGCCAAATTATTACAATGCCAAAGAAGCTGTGAAACCCAAAGATACTGGACTCTCCAAGAATGACAACTAGTTTCATCATTCATCCCTTTGCCCCTTAATAGTAATGCTCCTTTTTCAGCCTTGTAAGCAGTAAAAAGAGCCCCATCAGCAAGAGGAACCTGTGCAATATTAAATAAAATCTGCTGTTTTTACATCAATTATATAGGTCAAGTAGAAACAAATTTTAAAATACTAAAAGAAAAGGTGGCCATAATAAATAATAACTTAGCAAATGCAGATGCAGATTTATCCTGGTTAGAAAACTTTGTCTCAAATTTTCTTTTGTTCTTCTCCACCCCCTTATGAGCTATTCCACTCCCCCTCATTGGGCCCTTAATTATCCTCATACTAATTTTCCTCCTACCCTCCTGTCTCTTACAATGTCTATCTAGGTTTGTTCACAGGTCAATAGCAGCTGGGACCAACCAACAAATCTCCGAGAACATATGGCCACTACAACAGAAATTTGAAAATCTACTCCTGTAACAGCAAAAAACATCACTTACAGCCAGTTCCAACAGAAGAAGCCCCTAAACCCAATTAATAATGCCCCTGCTCAACTCAATGCAATTTCCTCCCCTAGTTTTGCCTGCATGCAGCAGGAAATATCTAAAGAAAGAACGTGACACCCCTGCTCCCTCCAAAACTTGCTTTGAGCTAAGCTAAGACATTAACTCAAACCCAACCCCAGCTTCATTCAATTTCATTAAAAGAAAAAGGCAAGGAATGTCAGGTCTCAGAAAAAGAACCTTTACATATAAAAAGGACTTTTTGACTCAGGGGCCCCTCAGCTTCTTTTGTAGAATCAGATGTGGCAGCAAGATGAGTGATCACCAGGCATGCCAGCACCACACCCACCAGAAGGCGACCTGCTCCATAACCCTTGTTAGTACATATAGCTGCACATCAAAGAGAACAAGACATCATCACCCAGCTGGCACTCTGCCCTCCCAGCATGACTTTTCCTTTAAAAATCCAGCTCTCAGAAAGAGCTAGAGCCATTTACTTTCCTTTTTACTGGCAGGTTTCACTGGCTCCCACCTGCCTTCTCCCATCTACTTTCTCCCTTCAATAAATATATTAAAAGCTTTGACTCAATGTCCTGCATGGAATCCATAATGACTCAGACCTATCAGAGAGTGTGATTGAGAGGAAAACTCCAAGGGGCATGGGGCATTTCTTTTTGAAGTAAGGAAAATGTTCTAAAATTAATTGTGATGATGAATGTACAATTTTTTGATTATACTAAAAGTCATTGATTGTACACTTTGGCTGGATTCTATGGTATAACATTATATCTCAATAAAAATTGTTTAAACAAAGCTCAATGCATAATCTTACTTGTCCTCTAGTCATAGAAAAACACTAAAGTGTTGCATACATATCTATGCATTTTTCCATCTAGGTTTTAGCATATTTTATGGTGTGTGCATAGATTAAAATATTAAAATATGTATTTATTTGTATTTAATCAGTTTAATGAGGTTAAGGATTCCCTAAGACTATATACCATATTTTCAGTAAATCTTTATTTTAATCATTATGTACCATGATAAAAGTGAGGTAATTTACAATACTATATTTCCGATGTTCTTACATCATTTGTTATTTTATAGAAATGCATGCTATAATGCAATTGGGTTATTAATTCTGAGTTATATATTCATAAAGGTTCCACTGCATCTATAGCATTACCATTTATATAGAGCTTACAACCCTGCTATAATTTACTGCTATAATTATTTATCATCCATAACCTATCACTCATTAATGCAAGCATGCATTCAAGCATTTAACAAATACAAGGTACACAATTTCATGGAGCTTTGAGTAGATAGTAAACAATAAATATGTTAAATATGTGACATTTTTAGTCCATAGCTCTCTTCTAAAGCCACTCAGTCGATCCCTAACCTTAAATCATTCCTACCTACATGTTTATTTTGACAGCACTCCTAATTTTTTTTAGCAGATTGGACCTAATGCTATCAATGTGTATATATATTTTTTCCACATTTTGATTCTGGATCAATGCCCCTTTAAATTTCTTCTAAACATTTTTTCTCCTCTAAAACATCAAATCCACTCCATAATTTCTGCTAATTACTATAGCTTGTTCATTCATTTATCCATAAGTTTTAGAGAAATGTGTGCTTAGGGAAATTTTACTATATAAAATGGGTTCACATACAATAAAATTTAAATGATTTCAAATTGAAAAGCACATACATGTCTTTAAAAATGAGTGTCCCTATAAAACAACATTTTGAAATATGTGTTCTACATTTTTATATGTTAGAATATTAATGTGCTTGTTTTGTTGTAGACAGGAACATCGAGAAATTTTTCCCATTACTAACAAAGCAAAATTATTCAGGTTTTATAAGCATCATTAAATATTTCACATGCATTCAATAATGCATTTCATACAATTTGCAATATTCTTTTGAGGTTTAGATAACTATAAAAGACTAACAAATATCTGCATGCTAGTAAAATGAAAGTTGTCAATAATTTGGCAGTAAAGGATCAATAGAGAAACTTTGGAGAAAGAAGTATTATCTTTTAATTTATTTTTCATACTTTGTTACTGTTCTAGATTATAAAAATATACCTGTTTGTTTAATCAAATAAAATAAAAATAAAAGGAAATCATAAAAAAATAAAGGAAATCAAAAATAGAAGCCAAATTTACTATTAAAATGTTAGGTTTTTAAATGGACCTTGTATTCACACATACACACATGCATACATACATACATACATACATGCATGTATGTATATATACATGTACCAGGTAAAACTGAGCTTACACATATTGTTGTTAAGTATATGTGCAGATACAAAGTAAATTGCAGTATATTATTATCCCCAAATAATGACAAGCTTTAGTTTCAATTGAAAATATTTTAATACAACTTCTGAACTATACCAAAAGAATCTTCCATCAAACTTAAAAAATGTTTTATTTAGCAAATACATAAATTTAAGCATTAAAATTCATTTGTAGCTCTTGCTTTACAAGTCTATACAGTTTACAATTTATTAAACTCTCATATCTGAAAATGTGAGTTGACCCACAATATCCAATGAAAATATCTGAATACTCAACTAAAACCCTTTCTTAATGGTACCTGAAGATGCTAGGAAAATAGTTAATAGAATATTAATGCATCCTATTAATGGATATTAGTAGAATATTAAAATAGCTAATTAGAAAAATTTTAAAAAGCAAGATGATTTAGTTGTAAGTATTGCGATGAACATATGTTATCTGGTTTTAATGGAAATTAAAATAGCAGTTTTGTTTCTCTTTTTTAATTCTGGATCTGACTGATTTACTACAGGTAATTCTAAAAGACAAATTAAACTCTGAATTTATTTATTATGTGCATGAATAAGTTTCCTAATTCCTATACTTCACATGGATCATAAATGCATCCACATAATCATTAATTTGATACAATTCTATTAAAAATAGAGCCCTAGTGATTCTACAAAATATATCTTCAGAATTTTAGAATATTTTCTCTTTATAATGTAATTTTTCTTCATAAGAAAATACCAAATATTATTATTTCAGTTATAAAAATAATTATGAAACTTACCATTAGTAAAATATATCGCTCTTTATCTTGGATTTGACAATTCAGCTATGATGGTTTAGGTGTAAATCTCTTTGAGTTGATCCTACTGGAAGTCTTTGACCTTCGCACATGTGCAAATTTATGTTTGTCATCAAATCTGTGATGATTCGTGACAAGATATCTTCAAACATTCTTGCTCCAACTTTCTCCTTTCTTGAATTCCTATTATGTCTATGTTAGGAGTCTTGATAGTGTTCTAAAGGACTCACAGCTCAGAGGTTGTGTTAACTTTTATTCATTTTTTTTCCCTTTCTTTAATTCAGACTGGGTAAATTCAATGCTCTGTCTCCATGTTAACTAGTTTTATTTTCTGTGAGTTCAAGTCAACTGTTGAACTCTCTATTGAAATTTTTATTTCAGGTATTTTACTCTGCAACTCCAATATTTTGGTACAATTCTTTTGTATAATTTCAATCTCTTTACTGATATTCTCTATTTGTCAATAGGTTATTTTTATATTTTCCTTTCTTCTTTAGCATGGTTTCCTATAGCTTTCTGAACAAATTTGTGAAAGTGGATTTAAAAGCTTTAGTATTTCTCCGTAACTTTTGGTATTTTTTTTACTGTGAAAAGCCATAATTTCCTCATTCTTACATATCATAATTTTTCTTTGAAAACTTGTCTTTTTAAACAATATAACGTGGCAAATCTGTAAATAAGATTTTCTCCTCTCCAGGGTTTGTTGCTCTTGATATTTTTTTTGTTTAATGATTTTCCTGGACTACTAATTTTTTGACATCTGTATTATTTTTCTGTGTGTAGTGACTGGAGTCTCTGCTGAATTAGCTTCATGATCAGCTAATGATTTGACAGAGATTTGCTAAAATTCCTTGAGCCTCTTGTCCAGAGCCTAAAGATCCACCAAATTTGAATATTATATCTTTTACCGGTCTTTCCTGGGCACACACATAGACCTCCCCAGGCATATGGCCTTCCAAAGTCCCAGGAGTATGCCATAGCTTTTCAAAATCCCTTATGAAAATCTTATTTCCCAGTCTTTTCTTTCAGGTATTTTGGTTAGCTGCTTCTTAGTCTCAAATAGCACTGTCTCAGGCAGCTGTAATGCTTAACAATTGCCTTTGATTGTTCTTGACAAATGTGCAGGGGATATTAAGGTTCACATAGAACTCTGAATCAAATCAAATAAAGCATTAAGAATGGATTTTTTCAACTTGCTGACAGGTCATATCCTCATAATTATTTGAGTATGGATATTTATGGGAGACACAAACTTTTTCTTCTCAGTCTAGTTACTACTAGGATGCTAGTTTAGTGAGCATAGTTGTGAGGCTGTTGGTTTAAAAACTGCTGCAGAATGGGGGAGAGGAAAAGGGACTAATGAAAGTTAAACTGCCACAATGCTCACTATTGTTATTGATACTTGGCTGATTATATCGAATAAACACTCCTGAGATTGTGGCAAGTCTTTCATTACTTTCCAAAGTTCTGAAAAGTTGTTTTTACTAATTTTTGTCAGCATTATCATTGCCTTCATGGAAAAATCGATATTCCACAGCCCTTACTCCACCATCCCTGATTAGCTTCTTTCCTTTAAGGGCTTATTTAAGGTATGTTTTATAAATATCCCTTAGATGATAAGGAGGTGCTCAAATATCCAACACGTCATGATGAAATCATCTAGGGTGTCAAAGGAGGAATTTATTGCCAGGATGATATATTGTTTTTATCATTATAAAAGTAGATAGCAGGTTCATTTCATCTACCAGCAAATTGTTATTAGACTCTGTCCTGAATAATGTACATTATTCTAAGATCGTGTGTATCTCAAGAAAATTTAAACATCTTATTACTTGGTAAAATATTTGCCAAAGTGTTAGGAGACTGGCATTGCCATGATGATTGCAGCTGGTGAAATAAGGGTTTTCCTTAAAATCTCCAAGAAAGTACTCCACGGAAGAAAGGCAATATAAGACATACATATACAAGTCATTTCACTGGATTGTTTATAATAAACATTTTAAGGCATAAAAGAACAATACAAAATAATCTATCAAAACTAAATATGAAAGAACATGCTTTATTAGGAAGGATAATATCCATTTAAATAGAAGTTAATGTATTTCACAAAACAAGAGCTGAATATTATAGCACATAAATAATGTAACCCTTTTATTCAGCAAGTATTATGGAACATCTATCTTTTTACTAATATAAATATATTTCTTACTGTAGATGATTGTTTATTCTGCACTAAAACAAATTATTAACTCACAAAACAATAAATGGAGTTTAAGTTAGAGAGTAAAAATTTCAATTAGTTTATGGTGAAGTTCTTAAAGGATGAATAGGACTCTCCTAAGCTAAGTAGAAGAATGAGAAAGATTTAACAGCACAAATAAAGACATAGAGGAATAGAAGAGGATGGTATGTTGGAGACACTTAATAATGGTTAAAATATGAGCTGAGCTGAAGGAGTTAGAGCTACTGTAATAGATAAAAGCTAAAATATGAAGTGCTAAAAACAATTTAAAAATTAGTCTCTCACCTACTTCCCAATACTTTAATAAATGTATTGCAATGTAAAATTTTACCAACAGGTTTGTTCTAAAGTAATGGAACTTGCTAAATTAGTGTAAAACAGTCACATTTAGAGATGACAAGGAAGGGACTTGGAGGAGGTGTTTATAGGGCATAGTCTATAGATACCAGTTTACTGTGTATTAAATTTTTTTGTGAAATGTTTGTATTAATTGTATATGGAAATTTATTCCATCTGAGACATTTATAAAATCTTATCAAGAGAATTAGTTGAAAACTAAGGCTTTTGATACTGTGAATTACCAACATACTTTTACTGAAGTGATGGCTGCAGTTCAACACGATTCCATCCGTTTTACAGATATTTGTTATTAATTACATAAATAAATTGTGAATGTATTCATAGTAAATTATGAATGTAGAGAAATAAAATTTATGGATTAAAAATGTATACGTATCCCCGGGACTTCCACCCAAGATCTTGTGTACAAGCTTTCTATTATTTGTAACAAATTGCCACACATTTAGCAAATAAAAACAGTACAAATTTATTATACTATAGTTTCCACAGTTCAGGTATCTGTCTTATTTTAACTGTTCAGAATCTCACCAACTAAAGTCCAGGTGTTGGTTGGATCCCAATCTGGAGAAATGACCAGGGAAAAGTCTGCTTCCAAGCACCCTTGGGTTATTGGCTGATTGTTTTTCCCTAGGGCTGTTGGCCTGATATCTCCTTTGTCTTGTCAGCTGTCAAGTGGTGATCATCCTCCACTCCCACAAGCTGCTCTTAAGTCTTTCCTATATGGCCCCCTCCACAGACCCTCTCACACTGTGTCAGCTACTTTCCTCAGGGCCAGAAGAAGAATTTCCCTTATGCTTCAAATTTTCCTTCAGGAAGGATCTAGTCCCTTTTAAGTACTCGAGTAATTAGATCAGGTCAACTCTTTTGATTAATGTAACCAACTGATTTTGGATATAATCTTAGAAGTGATATTTCATGATATATACAGATTTCATTCACACTTAAAGGAAGGAGATTATACAGGATATGTGTACTAGGGGGTGGTAATCTTAGAGACCATTTTAGATTTCTGACTACCACATTCTTCTTTTACAAGATTTAAGTATTATTGGATTAAGGGCCCACCCTAGTCCAATATGACCTCCCTTTAAGTTAACTGATTACATTTGCAATGACTCTATTTCTAAATAAGGGATACATCCTGATGTGTTGGGGGCTAGTACTTCAACATATCTTTTCAGGTAATTCAATCCAACAATGCCCAACTATAGTTACCTTTGTTCTATTTGTAACAGAAACACACAAGTTAGAAGTATACAGTTTTTCTCTTGATATATTTTAAGATACGAATATTTTGAAGAACAATTAAGGCTTTTGCGCCCTCTCCTTGTTGTGCTTTAAATAGATTTTCTATTAAGAACAGAACTTGGGGAATCAAACTCTTTTCCCAACAGTTCATCTTATTCATTTTTTTTTCCAGATGGAGGGATGATTTTCGTATATAGCACAGTGTTGATGATATCAGGCAGTTGAGGCATGCCTGTACGAAGGCTTTCTGGTATTGGACAATGATATTCATCTGTGAGATTTTTGTGTTGCTGTACAAATGAGCATGAACTTATGATTTCAATAATATAAATTTATTATCTTACAACTCTGGATGTCAGAATTCCAACGTGGATAATGCTGGTCTAAGATCTTGATGTGGTATGGGCAGGGTTGCATTCTTTTGGGAGATTTTGGTGAAGAATAATTTCCTTGTCCTTCCAATCTTGCCCAGTCCACTCATATTCCCTGGCTCATTATCCCTTTCCTCCATCTTTAAAGCCAGCACTAGTGTCTTTTACTTTTCATGTAACCAAATTTCTAGTTCTCTGCACCTATAAATGGTCCTCCCCTTTTAGGGATGTGTTTTGTTAGATTGGATCCACCTGGATAATCCAGGCTAATCTTTATATTTGAAGGTCCATAACCTTAGACACATCTTCAGAATCTCTTTTGTCATTTTAGATAACATACACAAGTTCTGGAGATTAGGGCATAGATGTCTTTAAGGATAATTATTCTACCTAACATAACATGCAAAAAGTTACGTTTCAGGGTTGCATTCAAATTTTAGGTCTTTTTCTTTCCTTCTCTCAACTGATAACATTATTTTTGTACCTCAAAATTTGTAGTACAGGGATTGGCATTAATTTATTATGAAAAAATAATCCACTAAATAAAAATGAATATATATTTCCCCCAAATTAGGTGATGAGTAACAACAATGAATAAAACAGCCTTTTTTTATTTGGAGATATTTGTATACTCAAAGTACTAATATGAAGACAGCAATTGCACTCAATATGGTATATGTTGACATAGGCTCATGACACCTTCTCAACTATGGTACAACGCTTTTGAGAAGACTTTGCTGAGGTTAATAGCTGTCACTTCCTATACTCTCAAAATGCTGGAAACTGAGCCCTTACCTTCTGCATTTCTTGCCTGATTTATTTGACCTCCTTATTCTAATCTTTCTTCATTATCATAACTAAAACTGATGTTGCTCTCAGTTTTCATTTCATTATTTTGTTATTCTTCTCATTTTGATATTGTCTGGTTCTTTTTCTCATTCTCACTACTTAATTATATGAACAATATAATAAAATATTCTTTTTTACATTATGTAAACAGTGTGCTCATATGTCAACTTGCTAGATTATGGATTTCAGTTGTTGATCACGCAGGCACTGACCTAATGGTTACTGTGAAGAAATTTTGTGAATTTAATTCATCAGTCAGTTGATTACATCTGTGGCTATTTACATCTACAATCCACAAAGAATATCAGCTTAAGCAATGAGAAAATTCTAATAGAAATCAGTTGAAGGCCTCAAATGGATAATTTTTATCTCTGATTTAGACAGCCGACTCCTCATGTTGAATTCATTGAAAATTTCATCAAAGTTCCCAGCTTGCCACCTGCCCTATGGAGTTCACTGGACTTGCCAGTCTACACAGACACATGAGCCAGTTCTAATAACATATTTCATATTTTCATCAAGTGTATATAGTATAAAATGATGCATATATCATTTTATACATACCCTGTCAATGATGTTTTCCTGGTGACTTAACTAGTACAAATGCAAAGTAGTATATGGTTAATGCATGAAGAGTCCCTTTATGTTGCTTTCACCTTCACTTTTCTCCCTAGAAGTTATCAGTTGTTAAGAGTGCAATGAGGATTTTTCTAGGCCGTTTTTAGGCAATTTAAGCAGTTCAGGGTAGAGACTAGACTGAATTCTATTGGGATAGTAATGATGAAGATGAGAAACAGTAAGTAGATTTAGGCAATATGTTAAAGATGTAACCCATCAGCCTTGGTGATGGGTTGGATGAATGAGGGTTATAAGGGACAAAAGGAATCAAATATAAAAATCTAAATTGTATGTGTGCAGCTGGGGGCACGCTGATGTCACTATGGTGAAGAATTAGAAGACCAAGAATGGAAGGAGGAATCAAAGTTCTATTTTTCATTTAAATATCTATTATTGGAAAAGAAGAATGCCTGGAGAACACCATTATTTCAGGAATAAAAAGAGTCTAGGAAAAAGCAAAAGGGAAGGTAAGAGGAAAAGCAAAAGAGAGCTATCACAGAAAGTCACAGACGGAGGATGTGGTAAATGCCATTCAAGCATGCAACCAATTATTGAGATCCAATTAAATCCAAATGCTTAGGCTAAAAATAGCAATTTTGCTGACAGAAAACTGTTACTGTATTACATTTGACAATATGGAAGTGAGTTTTTAACTTAATTGCAGTCACAACATTTTACTCCAAGTTTTTATCCTATTATATGTTCTGGGAAGCATTTTAAGCAGCAGTCTTTTAAGTTGCTCTCACCCCAAGCCAATGTCCATAAAGCACGAGGGGACAGAGCTACACATTTCCCCTTGGATAGTACCCATAACTTTCAAATGTTCGTGTGTTATATTTTGACTTATATTCATTACTAAAGATTCTAATTAATTTTGTTATTAAATTATTTAATACTTTTTAACTTTTCCTCTGTGGCATTCTGATGCTTGAATCCTGTTTTAAAACCCGAAACTAAAAGAGGCATTATGGGTAGGTTCTGAGTAGGACCAACATTTCACTGCAAAGAAATTGCTCCAGGGAAGGTCATCATATTAAGTTTCTTTAGGCAAGAGCAAACTATATATCTCAGACAGATATGAAAAGGCTGCTCTCATAAGAGACTTAGTAGAAGTTATGAGGTTCAAGGTTCATGCCAACTTCTTTAGAATCTGTTCAAATGTCCCCATTTCAATTTTTAGTGTTTCACTTCATCCCATGCAATGCTGACTTTATAAAGAAACTCTATAGGTATATGTATTCAAATTGTGCAGTAATTTTATCATGAGAAGGGTTTTGAATTTGTGTTTCAGAAAACACAACCCTGTAACTTCTGGAGATAAGGATTTATTTTAGGGCAGTTGCAGGAGCTCTCCAAACCCAGGGAATTAAGCTGGTAATTTAAAGATAACTTTTATTTTTAACCACATTCTCCAGGGTAGATAGCTAGAAACAACTAAATGCACTTTATTTCTTATATTCACTAACATGTTACATGGAAGCAACTACTTGGTCACCCAAAGCCTTGCTTTCTATGGTATAATTACAAAAATATGTGGGCAATTATTTGATTTTGACACTGTATGGCACGGCCTACAGTGCCTCCTTAACCATTAGCAATGGGGTCATTAATACCTTTAAGTAACTTAAGATCAGAAAACAAATTTTAAATTTCAAATAATCCAGGGCAATTCAAAGTTCTGTTTTCCTGACACCACTTCAAATACCAATTTCCATGACAGTTCTGCTTTTGAATAGGAAAACATAGTCACTACGATTAAATTAGAATAAGGGATTTAATAGAGTTTATTTTCATAGTTGTAAAAACTGGTAAAGTTGTTTATGGAAGGCTATAGCTTCTGTGTCTGGTATCAGACCTGCAGTTCATCAGTCAAAAGTAAATAAAAAGAAGTCAGAGAAAATGTTGTGCATGAATTTAGAGAAAGCGAGGACAATATGAACACTGCATCTATTTCTCACCAGCGCCAACCTCAGCAATGTGTGTCCTCTTCAGGAGATAGGTTAATCCCTCTCACTGGAGACGCATGTGTCCTGGCCCAGGATTTGGTGTGCTATGGGATGAGATCCAGCAGGAGCTGCAAGAACAAATCTGGCCCAAACCAACAGAGAGGTAACAGGTACAGCAACAAAGTGTTTAAGTGACACAGGCCCTTGGAATATTATATTAATTTTTAGGATGCAGTGGCCACTGTCCATTCAAACCCTATGCAAATTTTTCCTGTTGCCAGCTCTAACCTATATACTGTGCTTGGAAGGTAATTCTATGAAATATAGCTTGAATTTAACTAAATTTGCATAGTATAAAATCACCTCAGCCAGTGATTTTTTAATGGATATTATAATTTCTTAATCACAAAAGA
Source organism: Tamandua tetradactyla (assembly GCF_023851605.1). Lineage (NCBI taxonomy): Eukaryota > Metazoa > Chordata > Mammalia > Pilosa > Myrmecophagidae > Tamandua > Tamandua tetradactyla. The sequence goes on from NC_135345.1 coordinate 65,277,571, forward strand.
GGATTAGTAGTAATATTTCTCTTCTTTTACTGGGGGATGCCCAAAAATAAAAGAAAGAAGAAACAAGAATATTCTTGGAAAATATACAGGTATTCACTAGTAGGAGAGTCCTATCTATAGAATACTTTCAGAAGAGTCTATGTAGTCTGTGTAGAATTACTTTGGTAAACAAACTATAATTTTGTGGGCTTCTCGGGTGTATGGTTCTCTGGAAAATGCTGCATAAAAATGATTATTGAAGTGGAATCTCAAGAGTTTTCATGACTGAATAGTTCCAGTTGTTTTGTAAGTAATGAAAGTATTTGTCAAACTAGGATCGTCAACTCTGAAGAACAGAATATATCATAACATGGCCAGAAATTGCCTGGTATTATTGTGTCTTACCATACTTAAATCCATGAAATTATTAGCAAACCTGATAGTGCACGAGTTGTGTGATTATTTTGAAGTTGATTAGAAAATCCAACTTTTTGTGTTTTTCTCACCGAATAATACAACTAAAGCAAAATTTCTCTACTGTAATTTAAGAAAGAACATTAGGGCTGTTGAAAGAGCCAATATCATCTACTTCAGCCCCAACCAAGCTTTAGAGTCATGGTAGCTTGTAGTTAGGAAAATACCAATTCCAGGCATTTTAAGCATATTGTAACATGATGCTGAGTTTTTCAACATTGAGTGTTCACACTTATGTCCAAGGTAGATTCAAGTATCTTAGAGGGCTGAAACAGAAAATGATCTGAGAAACAACCAGCACACTGCACTAAGAATATTCCACTTTTTCTGTTGATATGACCTTTTAAAACAGGCTAAAGTCCATGTATCTTCATTATATCACACAGGTTGCATTCTTTTCTGAAAGCTCTATAGGCACCGTTGAAATAGACCTCTGTTGTGCTACATACAATTTTATAAATTTAGCCAGATATGCATAAATCCAAGCCAATTGTGTATATATATTCTTATTGCCTTAATAAGTATTTATCAAATTCATATTATGTGAGGAACTGTGTTTGGTACTATACTCAAATAAGAATAAAATAAATCTTTCAGTGTAGATTAAGTTTGCTGCCATGCAAAAATAATTTTGTCAATTCCCTTCCTCTACCACTAACAGCTTGAAAATATATAAGTATATAAGAACCTCAAAACAGTAGCAAAGTATCCTACTGTTTTGTAAAAATTGTGTTTCATATTATAGTTAAAAATTTTAAAGTAATAATGATAATGGCAATGATGCAGTACACCCACATTCAGGTTTCTATCTTCATATTTCAGAAATATATATTGCATGTGCCCAAACTGACAATGTCTTTCAAAGCCTTGGCTTTTAGTTACCGATTTGCATGACTAATTTCTCACCATGCCTGTTAGTAGTTGTACTTTCTGGTGGAAAAGAGCCTTGTAGGAACATGAAGTACCAACACCATTTAACATCAACATCAATGTATTAATGTTAAAAAAATTGCTTAATGGGTGAGATATCTTCTGGATATGACCTCCTGCCATAGGTCATCTTGTTGACAGATATTTCAGATATTCTGGTGCATCTAAGTGGTTTCAATGACTAACTAAAAAAATTGTAATTAACAGAAAAAGTTCCTAGAAGCATTATGGGGGAAGATTCTTGGTATTTAAGACTAAGTTAGTGGACACAAGTGAAAAAAAAAAAAACACCATAAACATTGAAATATATGATTCATCTGAATTGAAGAAAATAAAAATTGAAAAAAAATTCTCAGATCGACAAAGGTTGACATATTAAGGAAAATTTGCCTTAAAAATCACACAATAATATAATTGTACATACTGAGGGTTCAGGGTGGACATAAGGCTTCAAAAGTCTTATGATAACAAACTATATAGAGCATCCTATGGACAAAGTAATGGATATATATACTAGGATAATTTATAGCTTCTTTAACTGCATAATTATTTTTCTTTGGTGATGTAATTTTGAGGAGTCATAATGAGGGATATGCTGTCATATATATTGCATTTTGGGTTAAACTTGCAGCTTAGAGAGTGCTCCAAAGTTTATGTTTGTCAAACATAAGGGAATGCTGCTGCATGCTTCCCAGATCTTCTTTTTAGAACTGAGGCTTTCTTTCCTGGAGTGTTTATTGCTCTGGATTAAAGATGCTTCTTTCTAGCAAATTGCTTATGGTAGAAGGAACTTTCACAGTATATATCCCTTGAGGCAGTCTGCAAATAGTAACTGACTGGTATGAGGTTTTAAAGGCTCTATTCCTCAGTTCAATTTGGGAAAATACTGAAAGGCTTTCCACCTGCTGGGCCTCTGAGATCTGACTGTGACATTTGTAAATATCTTCTATAATATATACGCTCTCGGTGCCATGATGCTTCCCAATCTTCCTCAGAATAGTGTTGCTAAGAGTCTCTCCATTAGATTTCCTGCATACAAATCTTCATTTCTTAGTCTGTTTCTAGAAAACCCGCTTAGACAGAGAGTTTATAGAAGTAACCAGATAGGAAATATGGAACTCTTCCACTAGCTGAGACAATATGCTTACTATAAGCTGAGCCTAATCTTTTTGATTGCTAAAGCACATCAGCCCCGGAAGTTTTAAGTACTTTGATGTTACAATTCCCTTTGGTGCTGTCGTTAAGGGCACTGCTCAGAAGGTAGAAAAAGTTGGGAGTGAATGTCGGCTACGTCTTTCCTTAAACCTGCACCTACGTGTTATAATGCCTTTATGAGAGTTCAGTGGCAATAGAGATGCATAAACCTCTCTCAGCTTGGCACTTGATACATTAGCATAAAATCAGTATTATCTACAACTAATATTGCTAGTTGCATTATCTGCAACTACTATTATTATTTAAGATATTTTTCTAATATACCTTATTCAAAATTCAATTTCCATAGTTTCGAAATTTGCTTTGGTGATACATTCTAAATTTTAAAATATCCCTTTGCACTGTCAGCAATAGAAGGTATGTATTAAAATTATGCATGATAGAATTCTGCAAGTCTTGTCCTCTTTTAGCCATGTATCATTAACCGAGGTTCTAATTTAATAATGCTATAAATTTTAGGACTAAATCTCCAGTTGTAATGCATAAAGTATTAAAGTTGTTTAGTTTGATTGGAAAACTTCTTTTACTCAGATTATGAAATTAAGGCATAGGGGCAGGCCACGGTGGCTCAGTAAGCAAAGTTCTTGCCTGCAGGAGACACGGGTTCGATTCCTTGTGCCTGAACATGCCAAAAAGAATAATAAAATAAAATAAAATAAGGCATAAAAGCTTTGGCTAATTCATATACCAGATTGTCTGAACTGAAGCCCATGGAAGGAAAAGTCTTATTCTGAGAGAAAAAAAACAAAACAAGCAGAAGATCATGAGTAATAGAGCAAAAAAATGGAAACCATGTTTTGTAAAATGAGCTGGTAAATTGATATTCTCAAAGCCTTCTTTTTTTGACATGGGTAGGCACCAGAAATCTCAAAGCCTTTTTGAATGTTTTATTTATGGTGCCACCAGGAGATTTAAAAAAAAAAAAAGATTATGGGGAGACGGCAAAAATAGGAAATTACCAAGCTCTGTCTCCACTGTAAAAATTATTTGACTGGAAGGATCTATCTGAATGAACTGTTTTGGAACTATGGAGACTAATGCAACACTTGCATCATCCAGGGAAGAGCTGGATGAAGAAGCTTGTAAATTGTGGTAAACATCAGTGAATCTGATTTTCCATGTGGTTACTGTGATTTTCTACCCTCGAACTGCATAGCTGGAAGCTCTGGGGAACTGCAGCACCAGTTCCTAGTGGGGCTTGCTGGTAGCAAGGAGGGCATTAAAGACGACGCCTTAAAAAAGTGGTGTGTGAGGTCTGATGGCTGATCACTTCTTCTGATTGCTCCATTGGTTTCCCAGGGGGCCAGCAAGGAGCATGGACACTTTTTCTACCCCACAGGCAGAATGACAGAGGAGTCTTAAAGAAACAATACATATTTTTTCCTTCCTTGCTTTTCCACATCTGGAAGCAAAAGTTATTTTGAAGTGTCACAAACTGATGGCTGAACACTCAAAAAAAGAAAGAAAAAAAATAGACGCAATCTCAAAAGAGTTAGAGAATACTTCCAGGGTTACAACTTAATACTCAAAATATCCAGTTCTGAACAACAAAAAAATATTACTAAACATAAGAAACAAGAAAGTATGGTTTATTTTCAGAAAAAAATAATTTAACAGAAACCATCCTGCAGGATGCTAATATATTGGGACTATAAATTAATGGCTTTTAATCAACATTTTTAAAGATATTTAATGGGATAAGAAAAAGTATGACCAAAAAATAAATGAAATTAGGATAATGCTATCTAAACAAAATAAAGAGATAGAAATTAGAAAAATGAACCAAACAGAGATTCTGAACCTGAAAAGTACAACAATTAAATGAAAACTCATTAGAGCATTTCAGCTGCAGATTTCAGCAGTCGGAAGAAAGGATAAGCAACCTGGAAGAGAAGACAATTGCAATTATGCAATGTGATGAGCAGAAAGAAAAAAGAATTAAGGACAATGAAGAAAGTGCAGGGGACCTGTGGGACTATTCAAGCATAGCTAAATGTGCATTATAAGAGACAGAAGGCAGAGAGAGAGGAAGGAATAGAAAAGATATTTGAAGAAATAATGGACCAAAACTTCCCAAATCTGATAAAAGATATTAATATACACATTCAAGAATTTTACTGAACTTGAAGCAGGATACATCAGGACACATTCTAGTGAAATTGTCAAAATACAAAAACTAAGAGATCATTTTGAAAGCAGCAAAAGAGAAGTTACTTTCCACATACAAGAGATCCTCAATAAGATTAACAGCTTATTTCTTATCAGAAAATATGAAGGTCAGAAAGGAATGGGGTAGCATATTTTAAGTCCTGAAATGAAAAGAAAAGTTGTCAACCAAGAATTCTATTTCTGACAAAATTATCCTAGAATGAAGGAGAAATTAAGTCATTTATGGAAAAACAGAATCTGAAGGATCCATTAACAAAAAATAACCCTGCCCTACAAGAAATGCTAAAGGGTATCCTTTGAGCTGAAATAAAAGGACACTAGATTGAAAATTCAATATATATAAACTAAAGAACATTGGTAAGGTACCTACATAGGTAGATATAAAATTATGTATTATTGTGTTTTGGTTTTAGCTGTTATTTTCCCTTTGTGACTTAAAAGGCAAATGCGTAAAACAATAAATGAAATTGCTGTTATTGTCCGTACAATGTATAATATATAATCTGAGATGATAGTATCATAAACAGCCAGGAGAAAATTGTTAGAAATAGAGAATTTGCATATTTCTGAAACTGTGCTGGTATTATTACAACTATGATGTCTGTTTGTATTTTGAGATGTTATTTATAATCTCAAGGGTAATGTGTTAGTCAGGGTGCTCAGAGAGACATAACTCAGAGAGAGTTAGTCAGAGAAACATAACCAAAAGGAGAGAACTATAAATATGAGATTTTAAAATGTCTCAAGCTATGTGGGAATGGAAGAGTTCAAAATCCATAGGGAGGCTGTGAAGCTGGTGGCTCTGATGAAGGGTCTGGATGAATTCACAGGAAAGTCTCACTGGCTGAAGAAGCAGTAAAAATGTCTCTCTGCCTCCTTAAAAGTAATCAAATGGTTAGATTATATTGCTGTGGGAGATATGCCTTAGTTGATTGCAGTTGTAATTAGATCTAGGTATAATAAGCTGACTGATGATTTAATACATAGGTTTTCCAGTTTATCAATCAGTCACAAAATATTCTCGCAGCAACAACTCGCCAAGTTTACACCAGAATCTAACCATCCTAGTCCACACCCTGTCAATTTGGCAACTATACACTTCTGCTTGAAACACAGTTAATATCCAAATAAAGCACAATAACAGACATATGTTTTACCTAACAACATTCAACTATTCTGCATATGACTGGAAATGCACTACATATCTCCAGAACAAGATGGGATTCCTTAGGTAACTTCACTTAAACTTCATATCCTATGACTTAAATACTATGACATGAACAAATACAACTTATGCTATATGATGAGAAAAAAACAAGATATTTGCTTATGTGGAAATACAAACATAATCATAACAAAACAAGGAGGAAATGATCATACAGTCACCGTCCCCATTTCTGTAACTGGTCACCTGGTCATAATTCGTATTTATTACTACCTTCTTCTATTACCCATTCCATATTCCCTTTAACATCATAAAGCACTTCAGTTGGATATAGTTCTTGCCAGATGGGGTGTCCCAGACCTTTATTTCTGAGGTTTCTGGGTCATTGGTAGTCCTGCCTGGATTGGGTTGTTGCAGTTTTCCATTGACTTTAATAGTAGGGCATGGTAGTACTAAGAGACACTCTAGGGTATCTCCTATATTCCAGGAAAACTCTTCTTTACCTACATTCTGTAGTTGCAGTAATATTCCCATTGATGGTAAGGATCAAACATCTCAGAACAGAACAGTAATCCCCTTTCATATCTGTTGATTTGGTTGCATGAGAAGCTCAATGTGGCCAGGTGGCAGTTTTAACTTCCAGTTCCATGGAATCACTGTTTCTCCTGGAGGGAGCACTCCTTTTGGAATTAAAATCTATTAACAAGCAGAGTTTAAGATTTTAGGGACAGGAAGCAAAAATCTTCCTAGTGGATCACTGGGGGTGATAGTGAGTGGTGGCAACTCTAATTTCTACCCGTTGATTCCTGGACACATGAATCCTGGCTATGGGAGAAGGAGCACCATAGAGTGCCACCTAGTTGGCACTGTAGTTGGGTCTTCAAAAGGCCATTCCACCATTCTATAGACCCAACGGCCTCTATATGATGGGGAACATAGTAAGATCAGAGAATTCCAAGAGCATGTGCCCATTCCTAGATCAAAAGCAATGCCGTGTGGAATACCATGCATCTTATTTGCTGTGAAGTGGGTTCCTAGATCAGAATCATTGCTGTGTGCATTACCATGATGGTGGATGAGACATTCTTTAAGTTCATGTATGGCAGTTTTTGTAGAAGCATTGCATGCAGGGAATGCCAACACATATCTGGAATATGTGCTTATTCCAGTTAGAACAAATTGCTTTCTCTTCCATGACAGAAGTGGCCCAATGTAATCAATTTGCCATCAGGTAGCAAACTGATCACCTTGGGGAATGGTGCCATATCAGGGGCTGAGTATGGGTCTCTGCTGTTGGCAGAATGGGCATTCAGCAGTGGCTACAGCCAGGTCGGCTTTGGTGAGTAGAAGTCCATATTGCTGAGCCTATGCATAATCTCCATCCCTATCACCATGTCCACTTTGTTCCTGAGCCCATTGGGCAATGGTAGGAGTGGCTGAGGAAAGAGGATGAATTGTTTCCATAAGATGGATCACATTATTCATTTGATTATTAAAAGTTTCCTGTACTGAAGTCACCCTGTGGTGGCATTCAAATGGGAGACAAATATCTTCATGCTCTTTGCCAAAAAAGAAAGGTCTATTCATATACTTCTTCCCCAGTTATCTATCACCAATTTTCCAGTCATGCTCCTTCCTAGTACCTGACCATCCAGCCAAACTATTAGCAATAGCCCATATTTCAGTATACAGACACACCTCTGGCCAGGTCTTCTTCCGAGTAAAAGGAACAACCAGATGCACTTCTCAAAATTTTGCCCACTGGAAGGATTTCTCCTCACTACTGTCCTTTAAGGACAGCCCAGAATTGGGTTGTAGTGCTGCAGTTGTCCACTTCTGGGTGGCCCCTGCATATTGCGCAAAACCATGTGCAAAGCAGGCCCCGAATTTTTGGAGTTGTGGGAGTGAGTCGTGAAAAGAAAAAGGAAGTGTTTGTCAAGCCAATTACCTCAGGGCATTCTGTTGAAGTTCCATCTAATGAAACTGGAGTAGTCAGCCACTCCTGACGAGGAGTGAGTGTCATTTCCCCATGGGATGGGTTACAGGGTTAGTAAGCACTGAAGGGTTAATCTTGTTTCATAAAGGTTGAATGATGGACTCCTCTGGGGAAACTGGAGACTGGGAATCTGTTTCCTGAAGGAAGGCTAGAGGTCTGGAAGCTCTTTCCTCAAGACAGTCCATTACAGATCTGTCTAGCAAAGGTTCAGCAGATTCTAGGGATACTGTCTTCCCACTGCCACATATCCCCATCCCACATTTCAGAATCCCATTGTTTTCCAACCAGAGTTCTTACTTTAACAGCAGACATCCTTCAAGGTTGAGATTTTAGTTTATGTTGTAAATATGCTACTCACACAATAAGGCTCTGTGTCTGGATTTCAGAGATCTGAAATTTGTGACAACAGGAAATAAGACTTTCTTTCAAGGCATGTGTTCTAGTTTGCTAGCTGCTGGAATGCAACACACCAGAGACGGATTGGCTTTTAATAAAAGGGGATTTATTTTGTTAGTTCTTCAGAGGAAAGGCAGCTAACTCTCCACTGAGGCTATTTCTTACGTGGAAGGCACAGGATGGTCTCTGCTGGTCTTCTCTCCAGGCCCCTGGGTTCCAACAACTTTCCCCGGGGTGACTTCTTTTTGCATGTCCAAAGGCCTGGGCTGAGCTGCAAGTGTTGAGATGATGAATGCCGAGCTGCTTAGACTGTGCCACATTGCGTTCTCTCATTTAGGCACAAGCCAATTAAGTCAAACGATACTCATTGCAGCAGACGCGCCTCCTAGCTGACTGCAGATGTAATTAGCAACAGATGAGATTCACCTACCATTGGCTCATGTCCACAGCAACAGAACTAGTTGCCTTCATCTGGTCAAGTTGACAACTGAATCTAACTACCACATGTAATAATTTGGTATCGGAGAGTGGGGTGCTGCTGCGGTTTTCAAATGCCAGATATGTTGGAACAGTTTTTCGGATGGCCAAGTTGACAAGGGGTGGGCATGTGGTAGTTAGATTCAGTTGTCAACTTGGCAACTTGGTTTTGGAGGAACCGTGAAGAGAATGATGGAGAAGTCCTGGAGGGTTTGAAGAGACTGTTGGTGTAAATGGAACCACTGCCAATCTTGGCAAAGGAGGACACAAAAGGGAAAAATTGGAGTTTGCAGAGTAAGAATCATGGAAGCTCAGGTCTGAAGCCAAGAAACCTCAGCCAGGAGAGTGGACCCACCCATATACAGGGAGAGGGTGAGTTTACCCTGAAGGGCGAGGATGAGTCTCCCCTCTCATTGCAGTGGAAGAGTTGTGCAGCCTCAGGCCTTGGAAAAGGCATAGCAAGCTCCTTGGGGGACTGGGAGAGCTTGGCTGCCACCATGTGGAGGGGTTGAGCGTGTGCCCCAGAAATGGCAGAGAGCCCAAGGGTGGCCCTGATGCCTGGAGAAAGTGGAGCCCAGAGGTGGTCTCCTCGATGTTCCCCGAGGTTGATTTGGAAAGAGGCCAGCCACTGCATAGGCCCTTGGAAGGGGTGGGACTGCCACTTCCTATAGCCGAAGGATGAATGACTTTCAGACTTTGAAATCCCACGGCACCTGCCCTTCAGGTTTTACATCTGTGTTTCTTTCAATTTCTCCCTATGGAAATGAAAATCTGTATCCTGTGAATATCCTCCTTTGCATATTGGCACCAGACTTGTTTTGAGATTCACAGGTCCACAGCCAGAAGAGAATATTTTGCACCTGTTTAAGGTGATGTGCATAGTTGCCAAGTTGACAAGGGGTGGGCATGTGGTAGTTAGATTCAGTTGTCAACTTGGCCAGGTGAAGGCATCTAGTTCTGTTGCTGTGGACATGAGCCAATAGTAGGTGAATCTCATCTGTTGCTAATTACATCTGCAGTCAGCTAGGAGGCATGTCTGCTGCAATGAGTAACGTTTGACTTAATTGGCTTGTGCTTAAATGAGAGAACATAATGTAGCACAGTCTAAGCAGCTCGGCATTCATCATCTCAGCATTTGCAGCTCAGCCCAGGCCTTTGGAGATGCAGAAAGAAGTCACCCCAGGGAAAGTTGTTGGAACCCAGGGGCCTGGAGAGAAGACCAGCAGAGACCATCCTGTGCCTTCCACGTAAGAAATAGCCTCAGTGGAGAGTTAGCTGCCTTTCCTCTGAAGAACTAACAAAATAAATCCCCTTTTATTAAAAGCCAATCCATCTCTGGTGTGTTGCACTCTGGAAGCTAGCAAACTAGAACAGCATACATGGAAACTTTTACATTATTCTTATGGTGCTGAAGGTGCAAATCTGAAGATTCCTCTCACCCCTTTCCCTCATCACTGTTTCCAGCATATCTAACAACAACCAGCAAACATCATTTTACCTATTAATTCCACAAAATTCCATAAGGATGTCAAAAACATTCTCACCAGGAACTTTGCCTCATATAAGCATACAACTAGCAAATCTAACGGTGATGCTTTGAGTATCTCTTTTGCCAACTCACCCCATGGACTGTCATTGCCATCTTGTCTATTGGAAACAGAGTTATTAGTGCCCCTGTGTCTAGTCAGAGTAGAAAACCAATTGCAAAAAAAACATTTTTAAGATTCTGTTTCTCAAGAACCACTCCTGGTACCAAGCTGTGTTATTTAGTGTTCTCTAGAGAAACAGAACCAAGAGGAGAGATTTGTAAATATGAGATTTATAAAGGTGTCTTATGCAACCTTGGGAATAGAAGAGTCCAACATTTGTAAGGCAGACTATGAAGCTGGAAGCTCTGATGAAGTGCCTGCATGAACTTCATAGGAGATGCTCATTGTCTGAAGGAGCAATGAAAGAGTCTCTCTTCTACCTTAAAAGCCTTCAACTGATTGTATTATCTCATTGTGGAAGACAAGCCTTAGTTGATCACAGAAGTAATCAGCCCCATATGTAATCAGCTGACTAATGACTTACTACACCAGTCTTCTGGTTTATCAACCAGCCATGAAATATCCTTGCAGCAATGGTCAACCCAGTGCTTGCCTGACCAGACAACTGAGTATAACCACTTGGTCATGTTGACGCCAGAACCTAACCATCACAGGTAAACACTAATATTTAGAAAATAACGTAAAAGAAGGGAAGCAATAGAGCATACTATAAAAATCAGCAAAATACAAAAAAAAAGGCAGTAATTGTATAAGTGAGTACCAAAACTCATGTGAGATTTAGGACCAAAAAAAAGTTAAGTTGTAGAAGTTGATATTTCTTTTTCAATTATTAACTTAAATGTAAACAGATTAAATTTTCGTATTAAAAGACAGAGATTGGGAGATTTAATATTCAAACTTGATCCATCTATATGCTTTATAAGAGAGACTTACATTAGATACAAAATACAGAGAAGTGACAGTAAAAGGATAGGAAAGGATATTCCAAACAAACAGTAACCAAAAGAGCCAGATTGGTTGTAATGTTGTAAGAAAAATTACCACTTTAGGTCCAAAAGATAAGAAGCCAAAATGACATTATCTATTGATCAAAACTTCAATCCTGCACAAAGATAGTAATTACAAACAGATAAGTGACTAACAATAAAGGCTTCAAATATATGAAGCAAACATTATCAGCATAAAGAGAGAAATAGTTCCATAGTAACAGTTTAACCTCAATACACCACTTTAAATAATTGAAATAATATCCAGACAGAGGAAAAAATAAGAAATTACAAAACTTAAACATTATAAACTAATTAAATCTAATGGGAATACATAGAATATTGCACTAAACAACAGAAGAACATATTCTTCCAAGCACGTGTGGATTATTCTCTAGGATAGGCCTTTTTGAGGTCAGAAATAGAATCAAAATACATTTCAAAAGATTGAAACCATTCAAGGTGTCTTCTCTGATCACGAAGGGAAGAAGACAGAAATTAATAACAAAGTGAAACCAGAAAAATTACAAACATGCAGAAATTACCCACCCTCTAAAGCAACCAATAGGCCAAAGAAGAAAACACAATTGAAGTTAGCAAATATCATGAGGTGAATGAAAAGGAAAACACAACATATGAAAACATGGGATGCAGCAAAAGCACTGATAAGAGGTACATGTATAGCTCTAAATGTCTGCATTTGGAAAAAGAAAGGTCATAAATAAACCAGTAGCCTAAATTAACATCTAGAGAAATTAGGAAAAGGAGAGCAACTAAACCAAATTTAACAGCTGAGAAGATATAATAAATGCTAGAGCAGCTATCAATTAAACAGAGACTTATTTTGAAAAAAATGGAGAGAATCAATCAATCTAAAATTTGGTTGTTTTTAAAGATCAATGAAATTTAAAAACCTTCAGCCAGCTGACAAAGAAAAAACAATGAGAGGGCACAAATATATAAAATCAGGAATCAAAGTGAGGCCATTGCTATTCACCTTGCATAATTATTAAGGATTATAAGAGAGTACTATGAACAATTGTATGTCAACAAATGAGTTAACTTAAATGAAATGGGCAAATTCCTAGAAACATGCAAATTACCTACACTAACACAAGAAAAACAGAAAATATAAGGTATAAAAAGTAAAGATATTGAATCAGTAATCAAAATCTCCCAACTAAGAAAAGTCCACTACTGGATGGCCTCACTGCTGAATTCTACCAAACATTTCAAGAATTAAAACCAATCCTTTTCAAATGCTTAAATAAATAAATAAATAAATAAATAGAATACTTCCTAATTCATTTTATGTGACCAGCATTGTACTAATACCAAAGCCAGATAAAAATAGCACTAGAAAAGAAAATTTCAGATCAATACCTCTTAGGAATATATATACAAATATCCTCAACAAAATACTGGTAAGCAAATACAACAGCATATTAAAAGGAATACCTATTGTGATCAAACAGAATTTATTCCAGAAATGCAAGGGTAGCTCAACATAAGAAAGATAATGTAATAAACTATGTTCATTGAATGAAGCAAAACACATGTAATAATCACAAGTCAAGCACAATAATCAAATGTGCTTGACAAAGGCCCATATCTTTTTTACAATAAAATCACTCAGAAAACTAGAATTAGAAGGGAACTTTTTCAACATGATAAAGGGCATTTATTAAAAACACACAGCAAACATCCTTCTAAAAGGTTAAAGATTGAAAGCTTTCCCTAATATCAGCAATAAGACTAGGTTGCCTCATGTCACCTGTCATGATATTGTATTGAAGCTCTAATCACAGTAATTAGGCAAGAAAAATAAATAAAACACATCCAAAATCGAACAGAAGATGTGAGACTATCTCTAATCACAGATAACATGATCCTATATAAGGAAAATTCCTGAGAATCAACAGGAAAATTCCTGGAAATAATAGAGGAATTCAGCAAAGTTGTAGAGTACAACATCAAAATGCAAAAACCAGTTGTGTTTCTTACTCCCATATTGAACAGTCTGAAAAGGAAATTTAGAAAACAGTTCCATTTAAAATGGCACTTAAAAGAATGAAACAATAGGAATAAATTTAACTGAGAAGATGAGTCTTGTTCACTGAAAACTACAGTACAATGCTTAAAGAAATTTTTAAAAACTAAATAAATGGCAAGACACCAATGTTGGTTGATTGGAAGACTTGATATTTTGAAGGTATCAGTACAACCCTCAGTGATCTACAAATTTAATGTAAATTTGCCAGTTGCTATTTTTGCAGAAAGGGAAAAGCTGATCCAAAAATTCATATGGAATTGCTAGGATCCCAGAACAACCAGAACAATCTCCAAGAGAAAGGGCATAATGAAAGGACTCACACTTTCCAATTTCAAAACCTATAGAGCTATGGTAATTAAAATATGGTGATACTAGCATAAGAATATATACATAGTCCAATGGAATAGATTTGAAAGTCCAGAAATAAATCATCACATCAATGATCAGTTGATTTTCTAAAAGGGCATTGAGTCATTAAATGGGGAAAGAATAGTCATTTCAAAAATCAACCAAAGTAAAACTGAATATTGAATGCACATGCAAAATAATTCAGGCCCTTACTTTCACCATATAGAAAATCAGTTCTAAGTGGATCAACAACCCCACATATAAAACCAAAACTATAAAACTCTTAGAAGAAAACATAGGAAAATATCTTCAAGACCTTGTGTTAGGCAATGGATTCTTAGATTTTTTACACCAAAGCATAAGAAACAAAATAAAAACTAAATAAATAAGACTTCTTACTAATGCATAGAAAGCCAACGAGAGTGCTATGGGACCTGTATAAATAGAGCCGCTGCCAGTCTGGACTGGGAGGTTCAGAGAAGGGACACACTGGAGGAAAAATAACTTCAGAGGCAAAACCATGGAGGCTGAGGTCTGAAATCAAGAAGCATTGGGTCAGGAGAGTGGACCCACCCAAGCCCATGGAGAGGGTAAGTTTATCCCAAAGGCAGAGGGTGGGCTTTCCACCTCTCTGCAGTGGAAGAGTCATGCCGCCTCAGGCCCTGGAGAGGGTGAAGCACATTCCTTGGGGTTTGGGGAGAACCTGGCTGCCACCACATGGAGGGGTTGAGCATGTACCCCACAGTTGGCAGAGAGCTTGGGCTCAGCCCCAAAACTTGGAGAGGGTGGAGCCTAGAAAAAGGTTGTCTCCCTCACATCCCCCAAGGTTGCATTCGAAGAGAGGCAGGCCTCTGTGTAGGCCCTTGGAAAGAGTGGGACTGCCACTTCCTAAAGCCCTGAGGATAAATGACTCTCAGTCTTTGAAATCTAATGGACTTTGCCCTGCGGGTTTTCAAAACTGCTTGGGTCCTGTGACCCCTGTGTTCCTTCCTCCCTATGGAAATGGGTATGTATATCCTACAAATGTTCCTCCTTTGTATATTTGCAGCAAATAATTTGTTTTGAATTTTTGTAGGTCCAGAGCCAGAGAACTTTGCCTTAGAACAAACCATGCCTCTAACTAACTTTGATAGAAGTTTGTACTGTTTCAAACTTTGTGTTTCATTTGTACTACTACTGAAATGGTTTAATGATTTCTGATATTGTTATGAAATTAATGTATTTTGTATATGGGAAAAACATTCCCTAAATGATGAGTTGTTTAATACTGCCAGAATCTGAATTTTCTATACACTGTATCATATCGTATACATGTTGCTATCACTAAATTCTGTAACATGTTTAAAAAAAAAAAGACTTCTTCAAAATTAAAATCTTCTGTGTATCAAAGGGCATTATCGAAATAGTGAAAAGACAATATACAGAACGAAGAAAATATTTAGAAATCACATATCTGATGAGTTTAATGTACCAAATACACAAAGAACTCCTAAAACCCCACAAAAATACAAACAACCCAATTTAAAAAATGAGCAAAGAACTTGAACAGATATTTCTACAAAGAAAGTATACCAGTGATCAAAAGTAACATGAAAAAATACTCTACATTATAAGCCATTAGAGAAACGGAAGTCAAAAACTTCATTGAGATACTACTTCATGCCCACTACTATGGGTACTAAGTAAAAACTAGAAACAAGTGTGGGTGAGGGTGCAGAAAAATAGGAACACTAGTACATTATTTATGGGAATATAATATGGTGCAGTTTGTGATGGAAAACTGATGATTTCACAGAAAGTTATATGTAAAAATACCATTGGACTTGGCTATCCTACTTATAGATATATATCCAGCAAAATTTAAAACAGGGCCTCCAGCAGATATGTGTACACCAGTGTTCACAGCAGTGGTTTTACAATAGCCAAGCGATGGAAGGAACCCAAGTTCCCATTCACAGATGAATAAATGAC
Source organism: Tamandua tetradactyla (assembly GCF_023851605.1). Classification (NCBI taxonomy): domain Eukaryota; kingdom Metazoa; phylum Chordata; class Mammalia; order Pilosa; family Myrmecophagidae; genus Tamandua; species Tamandua tetradactyla. The sequence continues at coordinate 65,293,280 of NC_135345.1, forward strand.
ATGTTTATTTATACATATGATGGAATATTATTGCATCCATAGATAAATGATGTGCTGATATATGCTAAAATGTGGATGAACCTTGAAGACATCATGTTGAATGAAATAAATCAGACATAGAAGAACAAATATTATATGATTTATATTATATGAAATATTTAGTATAAGTAAATTCATAGACAGAGAATGCAGAATAATTGTTCACCAGAGACTGAAGACAGGAGGTAATGAGGAAATATTACATGATTGATATGTTTCTGGTTCAGTTGATGAAAATGATAAATATGTAGTGATGAATGCTACACAGCATTGTCAATATACTTCATGTCACAGAATTTCACAGCTATTAATTGTTAAAATTATTTTGTTAAATATTGTGCCAGTTTGAAGCTGTTATGTACCCAGAGAATCAACATGAAAACTACTGGAAATAATAAAGGAACTCAGCAAAGTTGAATTTCAAGAGCTGATCTTGTGGGGGCAGCCATGTTTCTTTAATACTCATTCAATATTGTAGGGTGGAAACCCTTCTCTCCGCAGAGGTATGGCGCTCCCAGCTGTGTGTGTGGCCTTTACAGATTACATCCATGGCGATGTGGTACACCAGTTGTGGGTGTGGCCTTTGAATAGATGATGATGTGAATCCACCCATTCAGGTGGATTTTGATTAATTTACTAGAGCACTATAAAAGGGGAAACATTTTGGAAGATCCTTAGAAGCAGACGCTTGAAAGGCAGCGGCTTCAGAGCTGACAGAGACATGGATGTTTGGAGATGCTTGAAGTGCCAACAGAGAATGAAGATGCCTAGACACAGGCACAGCCCTGTAGATGTCACCATGTACCTTCAGATAAGCTATTAAGAAAGTTGGAACCCAGAGTTGTATCCCAGAGGAGTTAAAGGAAGGCCCATAGAGGCTTACAGAGGAACCACTGCCTCAGAAGCTGGAAGCAATGGAACCGAACAAAACCCAGCAGATGCTAGCCCTGTGCCTTCCCACATTGTCCTTCCTTGAGTCAAGGTATCTTTTTCTGGATGCTTTAGTTAGGACATACTTATGGCCTTAGAACTGTAAATGTGTAACATTAAATTCCCTTTTTAAAAGCTGTTCCATTTCTGGTATTTTGCTTTCCAGCAAAATATATATCCACAACAGACATGTATATCCACAATAAAAATAGGATAAAAAAGTTAAGATTAGACATTGCATTAATTAACTTTTCACCCAATTCAAGAAGTCCAACCATATTTTCCTTATCCACTATAATTGACACTAGGCAAAATATGTCATTTCTATATTCTATTCTATATTTTCAGTTTGAAAGAGTGTTTGAGAAATTTGAGGATGGTTCTTAAAAGACAGTAAAACTTGTCCTTTCCTAGACTGATGGAGAGTGATGATATACAATGATAATTTCCTTTGGCTCTTAGTGTAGGGGAAGAAAAATAGACAAAAGACACTTCAGAGTCTCCTAATGTATTTGGAATGGGGCATAAAATAGCAAGGCCTTTAAAAGTTCTACTGTTTTTTTTTTAAATAATATATTATTCTGTTTGTTTTCTTCTTTTAAAAAAGTTATGTATATCCTAAATAAGATTTTTTTTTTAAGTTGGTAGAGAGATAAGAAGAGGGCAATTTAAAATCTTCAGAGAAAATTTACCCAGAAAAATTATTAATGATATCTAAGTTGTTATTATGAAGTTTCTTACTGCATAGAGTAATGGATGATACAATCAATTTGGAAGGAAAAGGGTACTATAGGAAGTCACACTTCCATAATTCCTATTGCCTCGACAGATATCTGTACTAATGAAAAATTCAAAGTCACAATTCCTGAATAAATCCTTTTTGTATTCCATCAGGATGGATGAAGATCGTTTTATGTTAAAAATAGGACAGGCTATGTAATTGCATGTTTATCTTCCAAATATTTTAAATGTTGATTATAATTTTGTCTACTTGATGCCAAAAATTCATGCTTATTTTGTCCATCACTGAAAACTCAATTTTCAAATTCTGGATTACTCTGGTTTTGCAAGAAATTATACAAGTCATTTCCTTATTTATATTGGAATGAAATCACTCTACTGATTAATAAACAATACATACTCTTTTATGACCATAATCACAGAATGATTATACCTTCTGTTGTATTAGGGGCATTATGTAAGCATATGTAACAAAAATAAGTTGTATTTCATGCCAAGATCCAATAGTTTATATTTTTCCATTTTCTCATTTCTCTCTAGGTTTCTTATCTTACTTTAAATTCTAATCACTTATATTTTCATATTCTAAAATTTATTCCACCATTTGTGCATCAGTCAATATTTATGTAACTGCTTAATTTTTAAATGTGTTTTTAACAGATAAGAAAACAAATAATTGGAAAATGGCATGTAATAGGTCTATATTTTTACTAATTGTTTTCATTATATTTTAATTAGAATTAACTTATAGTATATTGGTCTTATAATAGTAAATCATATAAATAAGAAATGAGATTAGAACTCAAATTTTAAAAAATAGGTTGTTCTAATTTAATAATTATGAGAAACAGAACAGCTTTTAAAAAGAGGGAATTATTAAGTTGTAAGTTAACAGTTCTGAGGCTGTGAAATGTCTAAATTAAAGCAAGTCTATAAAAATGTCCAAATTAGGGGATGCATGGGTAGTTCAGTGCTTGCCCTTCATGTGCTCACCAGGAACACTTACCTTCTTCGTCTCCAAAGGTCTCTGGCTGCATGGACTCTCGTAGTTCTCATCTGTCTCATGGCCCTCTCCAAAATGTTTCCTCTTTTAAAGGATTCCAGTAACCTAATCAAGACTCACGTGGATTGGGTGAGTCACATCTCCATAGAGATAATATAATCAAGTCTCCAACCTATAGTATTGAATAGGGATTAAAAGAAACAACTCCCTCCACTGGATGGTTCAGTATTAAAACATGGCTTTTCCAGGGTACATAATCCTTTCAAACCAGCACATTGGTTAATCAAATAAATGTGACTTTTAAATATTGTAAATTTTATAAGTAGGATCAACAAAGAAATACTCATGATTTGGTCATTCAGCAAAACATATTCACTTTGAAATACAATTACTTATTAGTACATTTATTGACCTAAATGTGACTTAGGTAATACCATCTTTCAGTTTATTATTCCTAATAGAAATATGAAAACATTGGCCAAGTTCATATTATTTAATTATTTTTAATCATGGTTGATTTCAATGGTGATATCACTTTTAGCTTCTAAATGTACTGGCTTACTCTGGAATTAAGAAATATAAAATAAGTGGCAATACACACTAAACATTCTTAAACATGTAAAATAAAATAAAATGTCTGATGTTGAAACTCTTCTGAGCAATGATAGCATGAGATCAATGCATATTTTAATTACCAAATTTTCAATTGCATGCTATTTTGGTGTTTAATTTTTAAATCAAAACCTCTGTGTTATTTCTTAAAATGATGTGTCAATTTGAACGGATTATACACCCTAGAAAAGCCATGTTTTAATCCTGATCCATCTTGCAGAGGCAGCCTTTTCTTTTGATCTTTATTCAGCACTGTTGGCTGGAAACTTGATTGGATTATATCCACAGAGATATGACTTGCCCAATTGTGAGCATAAACGTTTTGTTAGAGGGAGATGTGACACCATCCATTCCATGTGGGTCTTGATTAGTTAGCTGGAATCTTTTAAAGAGGATATATTTTTGGGAAAAAGCTGCAGAGCCCACGCAGCCAAAGCCTTTTGGAAATGAAGAAGGAAAATGCCCCTGCAGGAACTTCATGAAACAGGAAGCCTGGAGAGAAAGCTAGCAAAAGTCGCCATGTTCACCTTTTCAGTTGGAGAGAAACCCTGAACTTCATTCGTTTTCATTCAGCGAAGGTAACCTCATGTTCGTGTCATCATCGATATTTTCATAAACTTTCTTTAATTGGGACATTTTCACAGCCTTAGAACTGCAAACCTCCAACATAATAAATTCCCCCTTAAAAAGCTGTTCTGTTTCTGGTATATTGCATTCGGGCAGCTAGCAAACTAGAACAGATGGTATACAAGAATTTAGTGCTATTTGTCAAAAGCTATAAAATTGAATGATTTTAGGATTAGGTAAACCATTTATTTCTAGTTAGACTAATATTTTAGAGATATTAGATTGTTATCTCAGTTAGTTTAGTACAGTTATTTGTTTTTGTTAGCTGTCTTGAAATTTAGATTGCATCATTTGTGATTCATTGGAGTAGCCAATATTTTGAGAGTATGTTGAAGACACACATAAAGTTCAGAGTTTTCAATTTTACTTCTATCTCAAAACTTATATGCAATTATAACTTAAAGATGCCACTTTCATTGCTTTCTTTCATTTATTAAATTGGCTGCACATTTTATCTTTTTCTCCCATGATCCATTTATTTCCTGGTAATAAGACATTGATAATTTCTTTTAAGTAAAGAACAGCAAAAAAGAAAAGGAAGAAGCATTAATAACTTTGGAGTGCTCCCTGAGGAAGGTCTGTTTTATTCAGCAGTGAGACTCATGATATGTTCCTATATTCGTATTTTTATATTTGCCATTTCTCCTCAAGTGTATTCTCTTCTCTTGTCCAGAACCATGAAGTCAAGTTCTGGATGGGGGAAAAATTTCAATATTCAAGTATTTTGGGATTCACTATAGAATTTTCACAATATTTGTTGAGAACATACTGCCAAGAGTAATTTTAGGAATTAGGAAAAGAGCAATTCACTTTTTTTTTTAGAAATAGACAAACTAAAATTTAAATTTGATAGTTAATTTTATAACAGATTCAACATAGATATCTATTTTTTTCTCACATAATTTCTCTAAAAGGACATCAGTTGCAATTCTCTGTATCATTGAACATATTCTGACTCCTGAGTTTAATGTCATGGAACATATAGGTGAGACATTATTTCTTTCATTTCTTTTGATTTACATTTTTATTTAAGTGGCTTTCATGATCTGTCTTTATATATACAGTTTTCAAAAATCTTTGATGAGCTCGGACTGCTAAGATTCCAAACTATTCTAATCAAGATAATTAAGATGATCTTCTATGTAAGAAAATTGTTTAATTTCCCAGTACTCCCCTCATAGTTCGTATATCCTCAACTTGGTGCACATTTATCTCTATTTATTTACTGATTGTTCTCAAAATTGCAAATTCTGCTTCAATTTGTGGGTGAGCACAAGGCATCACTTATAACTTTTCATTCTCTTTCTATTATGGATCAGAGATCCTAGCACTTAATGTGATTTTCCATCGTCAAAACCACCCATGAGAGAAGAATGTGCATTTGTTCACTAAAAATTCATTCTGACTGGATGGGTCTCCAGTATACAAACAAGGTTAGTGGCAGCACTGCAATGAGTGACTAATGGAAATCAAAGAAACTCATGCTCACATATCATTTCTGTAGTTCTGCTTAAATATCTTGGTTCTGATTATATAAAAATCGAATGCAACAATTTTTTTTAAAAATACTTTCAAACTGTAATAGATGGAAAAACTATGACTATATTAGGACATTCCTGGCAAGAGAAACAGCTTAATTCTTTATTTTTATCCCTTTTAAAGTAAATATTTTTCTTTTTTCACTGAAAGAATTTTGGAAAGAATGAACAATGAAGATAAAAGCTCATTTATTACATTACATAGCATATGTTCGTTTTTAAAAAATGTGGTAGTATGGATATTGAATATTATTTGCAACAGTATTTCTTCTTATTAATATAACTTACATTTTATTATTTTCTGAATTGTAGGATTATTGTAAAGTCCTAATAAGTTTCACATTACCATTTAGATCAATATTTAAGAAATGTGGCATCTGGTTCTTCTAATTTTTGTCTAGTTAATTTGGGTTCCTAGAGCAACTTTCTATAAAATTCTTTTTTATAGAATTCTGAAAAGCTCTTTATTTACATGCATTTGCCATAAAGGAATAAAAAAACAAGAGGACATAATCAAGCACATAATTCAATCATGTTAATGACAATTTGGCACCATGAGATAATTTAAAGATAAAGAATACCATAGTATAATTTATAGTATCATTGTTTAAGCATCATTTTTTAATACTGTATTGCAGAATCATATTTAACGGGATATATCCCGTTATTGTAGAAGGATTTGTGATTCTTTTTGGGGTTTTTTTGCTTGTTTTTTTGTGAGGGAAGTGCACAGAAGGGGAATAAAACCTGGGTCTCCCACAGGGCAGGGGAAAGTTTTACCACTGAACTACCTTTGCACTTCCTAAGCATCTTTTTTTTTAATTATTTTTTTTCCTAAGCATTATTTTTGAATGACTAAATTATTATAGTATAAAACGGGTAAAGATAGGAGTGATTTGACCTTTAAATGGCATACATTTAGTCTTCCATGATCATTTTGTGAATGAAGCATCAGATTCAACAGAATAGCATCATTACATGGATATAATGCTTTTGATGTAATGTTTCTGCATTATTTATACCAAAAATATTTTATTGAGTTTGAGTTACCTAAATGTAAATTTACAGCAATATATGTTACACATGTATGACCAATACGCCAGTAAAAATTATTTAAGAGCATTTTGGATTTTTTTTTTCTTGTTTAGAAGACACCCATACATTATTCAATTGATTATGCAATTTTGAAGTTACCAGTATTAACTTTTGAATATTGAATACTATGGTTTAATGGTATTGAAGTTGTCAAATCTTGGGTCGGAGGTTGTGTACTCAGTGTTTCTATAGCATTTTTCAACCATGTAACTAATGATGGTAACATAGATAAAAAAGAATGTGTCAGGAGGGTCTATGCTGTAAATTTTCTAACTGGGATAGAATATAAACAAAGGAAGCATAGTTTTTCAATAGTTTTCCAATTCTTAGTTTCCACCTGAACTGTGTGGAGGGCCAGGAGCAATTAATCAGGCCCAAGCAGGGAAAGTCCCCACACCATTGGGGTGGGATGTCCCCGAGAGTTAAACACTAACCAACGCTAAGAAACTGAGGGAACCGGATGTGTTTTGGCAACAGCTAATGGCATTTTTCTGCTTCTATGATCACGCTTGCTTGCTAGCAACTGCAAAACCACAGCATGATTTTAGCCTTTGTAAGCACACCTTGAAAACCTCTGGGGGCTGCTCTCGGAATCCTCCATCTTGGAGGTTTCTGAGGCAGTCGCTGGCCGGCTAATAAAGGCTCCAAATTGGCTTGCAGTTTTGATTTGTGTGGTCTCTCTTTCAGTGTGCCCCACAACAAAATGGTAGGAAGCAATGTATTATATTCTTGATAGTAGGCATTTATAACAGGAATTTTTGAATAGGGACAAAGATATCGGAATAGAAGTCTAGAGTGTAGCATGTGTCCGCATGTTAGCACCTTCTCTACCACAGAGTTCTGAGAGGGGACTTACCATGATTGGCATTTGCGGGCACATGAGCTTTCTGAAAACAGTTTATGATAAAATGAAATGATCTATTTCTAGATAGTTATTATGCCTTGTTTTTAACTCTTCTACATGTTCAGCTCATAAGATCAGTTTTCAGTGGAAGTCAGAGCACTATCATTCTAACAAAACCATTGTTCAAATGTTTCCTTCTGTACTTCATAAATATGAGACAACCATATAAATCTTTTCCTTAATGTTCCTTATTTTATTCTAGGACTTTTTCTATATATATTATATGTAGACAATATTTATGCTTCTGTTTTTAATTTAACTTAATAATACTAGAAATAACAAAAGAGATACCAAAGGTGAGCTTGAAAGGTAGTGTTCTAGTTTGCTAGCTGCCAGAATGCAATATATCAGAAATGGAATGGCTTTTAAAAGGGGGAATTTAAATTGCTAGCTTACAATTCTAAGGCTGGGAAAATATCCTAGTTAAAACAAGTCTATAGAAATGTCCAATCTAAGGCATCAAGGGAAAGATACCTTGATTCAAGAAGGCTGATGAAGTTCAGAGTTTCTCTCTCATCCGGAAGGGCACATGGCGAACACGGCATCATCTACTAGCTTCTTGGCTTCCTGTTTCATGAAGCTCCCTGGGAGGCATTTTCCTTCTTCATCACCAAAGGTCACTGGCTGGTGGACTCTGCTTCACATGGCTATGTCGTTCTGTTCTGCTCTCTCTCAGATCGCTCATTCTCCAAAGTGTTTCCTCTTTTGTAGGACTTCAGAAATTAATCAAGACCCACCCAAATAGGTGGAGACATGTCATCACCTAATCCAGTTTAACAAGCACTCTTGATTAAATCACATCTCCAGGGAGATGATCTCATTACAGTTTTAAACATACAATATTGAATAGGGATTAGAAGAAATGGCTGCCTTTACAAAATGGGATTAGGGTTAAACCATGGCTTTTCTAGGGTATATGCATCATTTCAAACTAACACAGGTGGGCACTTAAGATCAATTTTACTAAATGAAAATACTTTCATATTGAAATTCAGAAGTATACTTAAGACATGCATGCAAAGTTAATGCGGTAATTGGTTTAAGTGAAGATGGAATGCTGAGATAAAGTTTCATCCCATGGAAATGTAATTTTCTTCTATGTCAGATGTGATAGGGATAGACAAGATGCTCAGATATCCTACTTTCTTATTCTAGGCAGAGGAAGATTACATTTCACAACTTTCTTGACAATTCGGTAAATTCTATCCCATGGAACCTGGCTAGGAAGGTTGTATGTCACTCTGGTCCAGACCAAAAGACGTTTCTTTGCTTTGTTTGTAGGCTACATGAAAGCAGTGCTCCCAATGGGTAATTCTGAAAAGAACTGGGAATGCAGAGATGCCTCAAGAAGGAAGACAGAGGGCAGGCCACGGTGGCTCAGCAGGTAAGACTGCTTGCCTGCCATGCCCAAGGACCCGGGTTCGGTTCCTGGTTCCTGCCCATGTCAAAAAAAAAAAAAAAAAATACGGCGGAGGAAAAAGAAGGAAGACAGAAAGTTACCTAAATTTTCATGTCAGGTGTCTGACAATTCCCTATTTATCTATGTGTGTAAGATGACATTTCATTTTGATGAACTACTGTACTTTCTTGCCATTTGTTATGACAACTTGTCATGTATATATAGGTATTGTCAAATACAGGGATTACCTGGAATTGAAGTGCAATTTTTTGTAACAAAAGTGTTACAAAAAAGTAAAATGTGTGGTATTCATTTAATAATCAGAAAGCCAGCAGCAAAGTGACCAGGAAGATGGCAACCACTTATATAGTTAGAAAGGATTGGTAAATCCCTCTTCTCATCTCATCTCAAGTAACCTGGAACCACATGCATACTGAGTGGGTATGGAAGAGAAGGGTAGAAAATGAAAGTTCCTACTGTGCTTGGGTAGGTATTACAAAATATGAGTTCTTGCAACATACAAGTCCTGAAAATAATCCACCAGTTTGCAAGCAGCAATAAACGGGGGGGAAAAAAAAGGAAATTCATATATTCCAGGTATTTGCAAGGACTGAAATATTGATTGCCTATATTTTCAGGAAATTAGGAATTAATATATGACATTTTGAGCAATAAAATCCAAATGAAATAACTCCGTTAAATAATGTGACTTGGGGCAAAAAAAGTCACCAAAATAGGTGACTTTTTAAAATTGTCATTTAATTGTGAAAAAAATGTGATCTAAAGTCAAACCTAACAGAAACATGAGTGTGACTTCTGATTCATGGAACCAACTGGAAGCAAATGGATAAGAAGTCTATTAATTTTTTGAAAGACGTCTATTCCCAAATAAGCAAGTACATTCAAGTAAAAACCTTTAACTATTTCAAACTTTAAGCAGCCCTTTGGTCTCCAGCCTTCCAAGAGACTTTAAAGACTCAGAAACCCACAGACAAGCATGTTACTCAAACATGGAAAATGATGGAGAATGACACTGTTAGGTCATCTAGAAGTCATGGACAACAGTATAGAAGACAGTTACTATCAGAGAACAAAATAAGGAAACTTCTCCTACTTACAATATAGCTTCCTAGAGTACTCTTGAAATGTTTCAGCTTAGTGCTGTTCTCTTTCTCTTATTTTTTTCTTTTTCCAAATGGGAGCATTTATTTTTAGGCTGCCCATTATGAATCTCTGTACTGAATTTTGTGTGGAGGAATATTCTTATATTTCTTAGTTCATAGATACTATCTGCAACGTGCTGTAAAAGCGATGAGAATTAAACATCAGTCAGAAATCTTAGAGTGTGAGTAACATATAATAACTGGATGGGACTTTGTACTACCCTTGGCTGGGGGTTGATGTGTGTTCTAGTGTACTAGCTGCCGGAATGGAACACACCAGAGACGGATTGGCTTTTAATAAAAGGGGATTTATTTTGTTGGTTCTTCAGAGGAAAGGCAGCTAACTTTCCACTGAGGCTATTTCTTACGTGGAAGGCACAGGATGGTCTCTGCTGGTCTTCTCTCCAGGCCCCTGGGTTCCAACAACTTTCCCGGGGGTGACTTCTTTCTGTATCTCCAAAGGCCTGGGCTGAGCTGCAAGTGCTGAGATGAGGAATGCTGAGCTGCTTAGGCTGTGCTACAATGCGTTCTCTCATTTAAGCACCAGCCAATTAAATCAAACGCCACTCATTGCAGCAGACACGCCTCCTAGCTGACGGTAGATGTAATTGGCAACAGACGAGGTTCACATACCGTTGGCTCATGTCCGCAGCAACAAGACTAGGTATGCTCACCTGGCCAAGTTGACAACTGAATCTAACTAACACAATGTGTTATAAATGTGGGGACTAAAGAATGAAAGAAACATTTGATTACTAAATGGCTGAGGAATGAAAATGGATAGACATTGAAAATTTCATTTCATTTTTGGCTCACATAGGAAGACTATGTTTCCTAGCATCTCTTGAAGTTGTGTTGGGTATTTTGACTTTTTATGGCTAACAGAATTTGAGCACTTATGATGTATTTGGCTCCCAAGTCATGACATAAAATATTATGTGAAACCTTTTCTCTCTTCTCACACGTTGGACAGCTGATGGAGGTGCAAGAAGGAAATCATAAGACTCCATGTAATCCATAGAAATCATAGGAGAATTTGGTGCCCAAAATCGGAAGGTGTAAGGATTCCTGTATCACAAGAGAAAGTATTACTGAACACCCAATCACACTCATAACTTAAAAAAATACAGGAACAAAAATACCTTTATTTTGTTAAGCTACTGAAATATTTGGAAGAATAACTACACTGACAATGGATCATTAGCATCCTTGCAAAGTGTAAGAGAAGAAAACAGAATTTATATAAACAGAATTTATAATTGATACTGGAAAAATATGCAAATCTGTGCATTGTTTTTTCTTCAACTATATACCTGAGAAAATTTCTCTTACTTAAAACAACATAGACCTGTTTAGCAGAATTCCTAGCAAGTATGCCCTTTTTTAAAAAATATTGTATTGACAAATTTTCACACACATATAGTCCATATATGATATACAATCAGTAGCTCACAAAGCACATAGTGGTACATTCATCACCATGATCATTTTTTAGAACATTTGCATCACTCCAGAAAAATAAATAAAATGAAAAAAGAAAAAAATGCATGCATTCCATTTACACCCCTTACCCCTCTGTTCTAGTTTGCTAGCTGCTGGAATGCAATATACCAGAAATGGAATGGCTTTTCAAAAAGGAGAATTTAATAAGTTGCTAGTTTATAGTTCCAAGGCTGAGAAAATGTCCCAATTAAAACAATTCTGTTGAAATGTTCAATCTAAGGCATCCAGGGAAAGATACCTCTGTGCAAGAATGCTGATGAAGTTCAAGGTTTCTCCATCAAGTGGAAAGGCACATGGTAAACAAAGTCAGGGTTTCCCTCTCATCTGGAAAGGCATGTGGCAAACATGGTGTGATCTGCTAGCTTTCTCTCCTGGCTTCCTGTTTCATGTAGTTCCCTGGGAGGCATTTTCCTTCTTCATCTCCATAAGTCAAGTGCTGTTGGACTCTCTGCTTCTCATGGCTATGTCGTTCTGCTCTTCTCTCTGTGAATCTCTCCTTTTCTCCAAAATGTTTCCTGTTTTATAGGATTCCAGTAAGCTAATCAAGACCCACCTGGAATGGGTGGAGACACATCTCACCCAATCCATCTTAATAACCACTCTTGATTGAGTCACATTTCCAGGAAAATGATCTCATTAAAATTTCAACATACAGTACTGAATAGGGATTAGAAGAAGCAGCTGCATTTAAAAATGGGATTAGGATTAAAACATGGCTTTTCTAGGGGACATACATCCTTTCAAACCAGCACACCTCCCTCTCATCGATCACTAGATTTTCCATTTATCCAATTATTTTTACCAATTATGCCCTTATTTTTTATTTATTTTTATCCATATTTTTTATTCATCTATGTATACCCTGAATAAAAGGAGCACCAGACACAAGATTCCCACACATAGTCACACTGTAAAAGCTATATCTTTATACAATTATGTTCAAGAATCAAGGCTACTGGAACACTAAGCATGACTCTTAATTACCTGTTGGATCTTCTCAATAGTCACCTGGACTATCAAATAGTAAAAAAGGAAAATCTGTATCTGCTTTTGTTTTATGATGCTTATGCTAGAAGACGAAGTGTTTTACTACCCTTTTAGTTTTTAGAATATGAGAAGGTCCAAAAAGTCCAGGAAGAGAGGATAGAGAAGATTGGAATTGATAAGGGCGTCATGGTTGGGGACAGGTGTCAACTTGGCCAAGTTGTGGTACCTGTTCATCTGATTGGGCAAGCGCTGACCTGTCTGTTGCAATGAGGACATTTCATAGGATTAGGTCATGAGCACGTCAGCTACATCCACAGCTGATTCCATTTGTAATCAGCCAAAGGGGAGTGTCTTCGGCAATTAGTGATGCTAAATGCAATCATGGGAAGCCTTTTAAGGAGGACTCAGAGGAGACAGGTTCCATTCCTGCTTTGGCTGGTGAGCCTCTCCTGTGGAGTTCATCCAGGCCATCCGAGTCATCGGCTTCACAGCCTGCCCTGAGGATTTTGGACTCTGTGTTCCTACGGTCACGTGAGACACTTTCATAAATTTTATATTTGCAAGTGTTCCCTGTTGATTCTGTTTCTCTAGAGAACCCTAACTAATACAAAGGGTAAAAAAAAGTAGCACAGGAGCTCTGGGACCACATGTGAACACTGTTTCTATTCACTGCCCCATAGTGAATAGTGTCAAAGGATGGTAGAATTAGTAGCTCTGCCACTGCTTTTTCTTTTTTTCTTGTCTTCATGGACTAAACTAGCCATCCTTATAACTTCAGGATTCTTCATGTGAAAATTGTGAACCCTATCCCCTTCCTACAAGGGACACATATGACACTCCTAAAAAATTTCCTTTCATCCATGGCTCTGATGCATTTAGCTGGGCCTATGTGTTTCTCCAGTTTCTCTAAGGATCAAGTGAAGATAGAAGATATGGAAACTCTTCTACTTCTAGACTTGATTTTCTTTGAGTAATTTTCATTGAGCCATCCTCACTTGGCCCAATGTTGAGCAGAAGAAAGGAAAAAAAAAAAACAACAAAACACCCATCCCTTTCCCAGGTCCTCACTCAGGTCAGGTCTGTAACTCACAAAATACAGAATTATTTTTTGAATTTCAATATTTCCTTTTTGTATGGGCTTATTCTGGTGGTTCATGTGTGTTGCTTTCTGTAGAAACAGAGCTCGAAGGATATTAAGGAATGATGAGAAAAAAAAGAAAGGAAGAAAGAAAGAAAGACACAGATGGGCTCAGGGGGTCTGAAGCTTGAGTTTACTTCAGACAGACTTCAGACAACTTTATTTTCAACCAGATCTTAGTTATATACCACAGGATGTCAATAGATATGCAGGCATTTCCTGAGGGAGCAAGATTCTTATCTCACAGTGTTCTTCATACTTAACATAACTGTTTTGGGTAAACATTCTCTTCCTCCCAGACTGCTCTACTTAACAATCGCCACAGTTTACCGCTGCCATCCCGAGGCCAGCAGCTTGCAACGAATTCTGTAGGTCTTGCTTTAAACTCTTGGCTTCTACATTTGTGGGTCAAAAATTCTTAGCTTGGTCATCTTATACATAATCACAGAAGGAGTCTATTGCAGTCCTTGGCATTTACCTTTGGATATCGAGGTACTAATTACCTACCTTTCTTAATTCTAAGTCTTTGTCTGAAATACAAACATAAGAAGAAAAATGGAATTTATTTTCTTGCTGAATAAGTTGGATCACTAACAAGCCTGCAAATTGCATCTACACCTCTTTAAAAGGATCATATGTTGCCTCCAAGGTTCCACTAGTGTGGTGTTTCCCATTTTTATTTGATGGATATTTTGTTTTGTGTAGTGTCATGGGAGCAATGTGTTTGTTTGGTATTGTTTCTCCCAATTTACAGTGGAAAATTAATTTAATTCTTTGCCTCCTTAGTTTCAAAGTGGGTATAATATTTATGCTAAATTGTTGGTTTAAGGGCACTAGAAATAATTTTTTATGCAGTATCTGTCAAATATTGCAACTTTTTCCCAGACAACATTATTTAACATGATTTAATTTCTTGTAGTCATCTTTTTTCCCCGTTATCTATCACAGTACCTAACACAGAGTAGGTGATCATTTAAACCTGGCAAATGAATGAATGAATAAGCAATTCAGTTATGTTTTATGGAAAAAATAGCAATATTAAATTATCACCCATTACTTTATTTGAAGAGATCAGTTGAGTAGACTTGGAAGAGAGAAGATATTTTTTGCCAGACCATAAAATAGGTTTTACTCTGGGGATTCTGTGCATCCCAAGCTATAGAGATTGTCTTGATACATCAGATAATACATAGTGAAACAGGACTAAAAGTTGAGAATAAATATGGCAAACTGATAGCAACTCCTTTAATTATCTTTTTTTCCTCTCCATAAATTAGAGTGACTGACAGAAATTGCTGTTTTAATGTTAACACTGAGAAGATGGAGGTAATGGAAAATTAGATGATTTATCTGTTGTTAAACAAACAAAAAAATGGTTATTTTAAAATAGAATACAGCATTCTTGTTATTACGGCCCTAGCAATCTTTTGCTGTATCCAGCAAAGTTATTACTTGATGTTTTTCTTAAAATTCACCTAACTTTCAGCTAATACAAAAGAGAAATCATTGAAATCTAGGAAGGCCACACGCATATCAAAAGTGGCAAGTAGTTCTGTGGTATATACAGCTTTCCACAGATAATTTTTTTATTGAAAATTGAAGTTTCTCAGAAGACTATATTTCATCAGGGAGATGGAGTAGAAGTTATCAATAATTTTACATTTTGATATATTATCTTCCCAGATCATTTCCACAAAACCAGAAGAAGAATTTGTATTAAAGTGAATTCACCAGGTTATCTAAACTACAAACACGGCAGACACTGACTGTTACTTCTAGAATAATGTGGTGGTACCAGACTTTAAGTGTATGAAATCAATCTCCTTTTTATTATCATGTTTTAAAATTACCCCCGAACGCTTTTTAAACTGAATTTTGTTCTCGTGAATCAGTAAAATTTTAAAGTACAAAAGTATTTTTAAAAGGATGGTGCAACAGTGGCTCAGTGGCAGAATTATTGCCTGCCATGCTGGAGACCTGGGTTCGATTCCTGGGGCCTGCCCATGCAAAAAAAAACAAATTTTTTTTAAAGTTATGAGGCCTGCAGTTTTAACTGTTTTGAGATATTTCCATTTCATATCTTGGGTTACATAGAAAAAAACAATGTGACAGAGCCAGACCCTTATAATTTCTGTTCTACTTGATTGTCTCATATTTGTTTTGTACTTTTTAACACGGTCTGATATTACTAGCTTGATCCAACATTCATATCAGAAAAGGTTCGTTAACTTTGAGACATTATGTATGCTGTGACTATTCATAAGTTTCTTATATATCCCGTGTATTTAATTTCTTTTTATACAGTATTAAAACTGCCTATTGATTTGCATCATAGAAAGGTTTATTACGCAGGGGCATAGTTTATTATGTTGCCGATGCATCACATTCAACCAGCTATTAAAATTAACCGTGCTGCATACTCAGCAGCTAATTTTCAAACTTAGAACTTTTGGTGATATGCTGGCCACTCATATTTCTAAAAGACAAGAGATTTAGCCAGTTTATTGCTGACCTTTAATACTATTTTGTTGAATGCTTTTATGATGCCAATAAACTAGTTTGTAAATAGATTTAGTGTGGAAACTCTGGTGGCTGCACCTTCATAGCAGAGGAAAAAAATCATTGTAGTGTGAGAGCTAAGACTAATAAAATGCAACCCATGCATAGGGAATTCTCAAACAATCACAGAATCAGGAGAAAAGTGTAGATAACTACAAATATGTGCCACTATGTAGAGAAACCTAAGTCCTTTGATTTGAATATATATATCCCTGAAGTTTAGAAATGTATAATGCCACAAGCAGTGTATGTAAATCTCTATAAAATCTTTCTCTCCAGTTTTTCTCCTATGGCAATTTTGTCTATAACTTCATTGTACTTATTTATATAATGACATTGAGGACTGGCCTCATGGAGAGTACACCTGTTTGCAGACTTGCTGGCTTTCGTAACCTCTATGGAATGTTAGTTATTTCTCCATAATGGTAAGATTTACTTTGACAGATTCATTTACACAGAAATGAGAGCTGAGAATGGTACAAAAGCACCCTGCAAAATAAGGAAGAAATATTAATTGTTTAAGTAGTCTCTGTGTCTAAGTTGCCATCTCCCTGTTGTCACCTGCAGAGATAAGTTGAAATCCTGGAGTTCAAAGCAAGCATTCTCTTGTCTCTGGTTTCTAAACTGACCTCTAACAATTATTACCAGAAAATAGAGTGATGATAACGTAGTAAATGAAAACATGCTGGGACCATCATCTATTCTTAACATTATCCCTTGCTTTCTCTTGGCTCATGATGTGTCAAACAGAAGATAGATCAAGTCTAAAATACTCTATTTCACTGTGTCTTTTTGGGAAACATTTCAGACATATGGATTTTATGTGCATATATTTATTGACATCATTTTATATATCTATAACTTAATTTTCAATGATTTTATATTCATTCCAAGTTTATCTCCTTCTGACATTCTGGTTAGAGTGGAAGGACAGTGTATTAGGGTTCTCTAGAGAAACAGAATCAAAGGGGAACACTCGCAAATATAAAATTTATAAAAGTGTCTCACGTGACTGTGGGAACACACAGTCCAAAATCCACAGGGCAGGATGTGGAGCCCACGATTTTGATGGAGGGTCTGGATGAACTCCACAGGAGAGGCTCGCCTGCTGAAGGGGGAAGAGAGCCTGTCTCTTCTAAATCCTCCTTAAAAGGTTTCCAGTGATTAGATTGAGCATCGCTCATTGCAGAAGACACTCCCCTTTGCTGATTACAAATAGAATCAGCTGTGGATGCAGCTGACGTGATCATGATCTAATTCTATGAAATGTCCTTATTGCAACACACAGGCCAGCACTTGTCCAACCAGACAAACAGGTACCACCACTTGGCCAAGTTGACACATGAACCTGACCATGACAGATAGTATAATTTTGAGTATGATTATAATATACTACCAGTATTGTATATTTTTAAGAATATGCTACCAGTATTGTATATTCTTAAGACATGGCAATTGTGTGAAATATACATTTTATTAAATAAGATGCAATTGTTCCTACCAATGATATTTTGTTTTTGTTTTTGTTTTAGCTTAGTTCTGAGAAATAACAAGTGTTTGCTTACTTCAATAAATTTCAGTCCTCATTGCTCATCAGCATGACCAGTTGACATAATTGTTTTTAATATTTTTTTTGCTTGTCTCATAAGCAAATATTTATGACTGGTCCCTATATTAAAGAGATTCTAAATCAAGAGATCTGGGATATGGTCAAGCATTCATACATTTTCAGCGGTCCACATGCATCTGATTTGCTCAAAAATTAAAAACCAGTGAAGAGGGCGGGCCATGTTGGCTCAGCAGGCAGAGTTCTCGTCTGCCATACTGGAAACCAAGGTTCAATTCCTGGTGCCTGCCCATGCAAAAACCAAACCAAAACAACAACAACAAAAAAACACTGCAGTAGTATGCTAGTTTGAAACTGTTATGTATCCCAGAAAAGCAATGTTCTTTTTCCTAATCCAATCTTATGAGGCCAGACTTATTGTTTGGGCAGGATCTTTTTGATTAACTTGTTTCCGTGAGATGTGACCCATCCAATTACGTGTGGGACCTTTTGATTAGGTGGATTCCATGGAGATGTATCTTCACCTATTCAGGGTGAGTCTTACTCCGCTTTACTGGAGTCCCTTCAGAGGAAACCATTTTGGGATCCACATAGACAGAGATGTCTTGAGATGCAGAAAGAAAGTGTCCCCAGGGAAGTCGTTTGAAATAAGAAGCCAGGAGAGAAAGCTAGCAGACATTGCTATGTGCTTTCTCAGGTGACAGAGAAACCGCAAAAGTCGTTGGCCTTTCCTTCAGTCAAGGTATCTTTCTCTGAATGCTTTAGTTTAAGATTTTTATGGCCTTATAAGTATAAACTTGTAACTTAATAAGTTCCCTGTATAAAAGCCAATGCATGTCTGGTATATTGCATTTCTGACAGCACTTACAAAATAAAACAAATAGAATTCTCTGCCTCCCAAGAAATTTAAATAATTTGAGATAGTATGGTATTTAACTAGAAATATATACTATGCTTATTATCAAACTGATAGAAAGCTATTATAAACTTATTGTTATCACTAAAAGTACTTTTGAGTTTTTGCCATGGTTAAGATGATTCTGCCACAAATTATTTTACATGGATGGATATCAAGCCAAGAATGTAAATCTAAGGAGACTTTGTCTCGTAGAAGTTGTACAAGGTGAATTTTTATTTGTTTCGGTGAACACAGATAACAAAGAAAGTAAAACATAACTTCAAATTAGTGAAAGGGATGTGACGGGTCATCACAAAATATTGCTTTTTCATAAAAGACATCAAATACATATATACATACACACATATAAAATACATGGACAAGTGTGTCTAATGACAATCTAAGGTTATGATAAGCTTATGATAAAAATACTTTTTCAAAATGAATATCATTATTATTTGGTAATGATGGAAATAATTAGCTCAGCAGATACTGTCACAAATTTTATTCAGCCCAATTCACTGTATTTTTTTCTTTTACTTTTAGAGTAGATAAATTTCTATAAAAACTTTAACATATCTGTCATGGTTGGACTTCTAGCATAGCTGTTATTCCTATATATGTATAGACATTCATATTTTAAGCAAAGATGATTTGTGTTGCTTGAGAAACTGTAAATACTTATAAAATATAATTTTATATGGTTTTTAAAAAATCCTATGTATTCCATAGGATGCATATGTTTTGAAAACATGACCTGAGTAAATTTTCAGTCACTTTGTTTATAGAAAATGTAATTATAGCTCCATCTGCTGGTTTATAATTTATTTGCCAGAAGTTGTAATATTATCATTCATTTATTCCTTATTACTATACAGCTTCATTCATTGAACCACTATTTGATGACTACCTACCTACACTTCTGTACACTGAAGATTTTATGAGTTTATTCTGTAAGTTATTAAAGATACTTTTAAGCACTCATAAGATACTATTTTTAATTTTTATTTTAAAATTTGTAAACTACAAAAGGTAAACAAGTATTTATCTTATACTAAGCCTTTTTGAAAAATAATTCAAAATGATAAATTAATAATTGAATAAAATATAAAACATTTTAAAAGTGCAGTCATTATAATATTAATTCCTTCTACAATATTTTGTTTTGCTTTCTAAATCTTGATACCTATATTTATATCCTTGATTTTCTTGTCTATATAAATTAATGATTCTTAATCTTAAAAAATGTGATTTTCTTCATATGTGGAGATAAAAAGTTTTATTTAACCTATATATTTTATAGGTTAAATGTATTCCCTGCTGATGTTAGTGTATTCCCTGCTGAATTAATCTTTCAAGGATTTTTGAATCAGCCAATGTTTATAAAGTGTTTATATTACTAAAAATACAAATGTCTAAATATGAATTAAGCTCCTTTAGACATTAATTTAATTTAAATTTAAAATTATTTCAGTTTGAAACATTTATGCCTTATTTAAATTCAATCTGTTTATTTTGCTAATTTTGTTGAGCAAGTTTATCACCATGCAAAAAAAATGACCAATTAGAATCTATGTTCTTTGCTGCAGTCTTGCCTTAAAATTCAGACAAAACAATTTATAATTCACACAACATGGTGATTTATGGTTTTGTTCATTTATGTGGCTTGTCATGCAGTTTGTCAGGCTGCAACAATCAGAGCCAATAATGAAATATGCAGAAAGAATGAATTTATAAACTGTGGTCTAGTTTGTCTCCAAAATAGTTGAAGCATGACACAAATATAAAATCAATCTCATCTGTTATCTCTAATTTGATCCACATAAAATGTGATATTTCTTGTGCATTGAGCAGTTATTTCTAACTTTAAGGCTATTGAAATATTGAGTGAGGAAACGAAATATACACCCTACCAAATAAAGAGTACAAACAAACTGAGAAAAATTTGTTAGCCAACTATAAAGTCATAAGAATTTATAATTAAGTATAAATACATCAGATTCAAAAATGTTTTCAAAGTTCTTTTAAAAAATAGTCAATAAGTGATGGTAGAGTTATACAGAAAAGATAGGTTTTAACAAATGAATATGATTGCCAAATCACTGAATTGATGTTTCTTTTGGTCTCCAGTATCTTGGAGCAACTAGAAGTAAAAACCTAAAATTGTGGAATTGTAACCCATACTAGGCTCTGAAATCTGTTCTGCAACTAATTGTTGTGCTGTGCTTTGAAATGTATTGCTCTGATGTCTATATGCTATTTTTCACAAAAGAGCAAAAAAAAAAGGTTGATTTTGATGATTTAAAAAAAATGTTATTCCTTCTAGCCTCCTATATTCTGGAGCAGCTAGAAGGAAAAATCTGAAATGATGGGATGGTAGCTTATGACAAAACTCTGGGATCTTTCCTGTAACTACTTGTTGAAGAGTGCTTTGAAAACTAATGCATTTTTTCTTTCTTTGCTTTGTATATATATTATATTATATTATACAATAAAAATGCTTTAAAAATTAGGTCAACAAAATGATCAACTTCTGACATATTTTAGAACAAAATGCGATATTAGGAACTATATTTTATCTATTAATAAGTTAGCTCTTAAATAAATTAGTTTGATTATAAATTTAATAAATTTTTGACTATCATTGTCAGAGAAAAGGCATAAAACATTTTGGTTAACTTTAAAAACTTTATTGCTTCTCTAAAACATATAATGCAACCAAGTGTTATCCAATATAATAAAATGCACATAAATTGTAGTGAATATCACTAAGATTTCCTTCCTAGCATGCATTTTCTTCTGGAAACCAGCCACCTACTCTCACACCTCACTCTCTCTTCTCATGAATCTCTTTAAGATTTTATTACACACATTGTCTTCAGGCCAGAGATTTTAATCTGGCATAAGATATCTCACAAAAACAAGACAAATTAATGCATGTCTCTTTTTATTATGGGTTTAGAGGAAAGATGTAATAGTCTGGGTCTCTGTCCTAGCCAATAGCATAGGAAGTACTTATTTACAAAGGAGAAGAATAGAAATGTCTGGGGCATGCAAATTCTGCTTTTAGTTCTTGGAGAACCAAACACATATCTACCCATAGGTTTTGTGTAAAACTTCTGGATCTTTGTAATGCTACTCCTTTTTTGCCTATGCCAATTCTACTTGCATTTCAGACTTTCAAATAGAATGATACTTAATTGAAAATCAAGCTATATTATATCCAATTCTGTTTTTAAGAATGCACATCAGTTCTGCACAGTTTGGAGTAATTACTATCTGCTTTTGCAACTCATCATACTAATAATAGTTGTCTACTAAAGCTTATCAATAAATATATTTTTTTAAATAAATTTACTTTTAATTTTTTATATCATGTTGTATTTCTTTCCCAAGACTAGTACTCCCATCAGAATGTGTTATTTTTGTGTGCTTTTTTGTGTTTGCACTGTGAAAACTTTGTAAGAACACACTTTCACACGCAGATGTGGTTCAGAAAATAAGAACAAATATAGTTGTTACTCTAGTAATGTTTTTTTTTTCCTTTTTTTTAATTGTATGCTGTTTGACGGGGGTCACATTTCATTCTATTTTTCCATGTGAATATCCCATTTTTGCAGCATCATTTGTTGAATTTTGTTTGGTTGCTTCTTTGCTTTTTTGGGAAGTACTTGGTCTGGGAATCATAGAATGATCTTTTTAGCCTTCAAAGTGATAAATAAGAATTCTTATACATAAAATATTATTATGAAATTTGAAGGTCAACATAAAGGGCTCAGAATCATTACAATTACATAATGTTTATAAAAATATAAGATATTCTGTCTATTCAATAACATAATAAAAACCCGCATATAATATTTGGGACATCCATTAATCAGAATCTTTTCTGACTGAGTGAGTTTGGGCTCTTCATAAATTAGTGTTTCTACTTTTCAGTGAGTTTCTATACTGGTCTGTAAGCTCTGTAGGAGAAAAATTAATTCTTCCAAATACATAACTTTCTACCATTTATCAAAATGTGACATGCAAGATTGCAAAACACAGCATTGTGGTTTCAGTAAAGAAGATTTGGGAATAAAACTTGGCTATATCAAGTCAATGCATTGGCATAATTTGTTTATCCCTAAACCTATCTTCTCATCAGTAAAAGGGAATAAATACATACTTTACATGCTGCAGTTGAAGAATTGAATAAGGGTATTGCCCTAATTTAATCTCTAATTCATAAAAGGTATTAAATTTAAAAGAGTAGCTTCTATTCTCCTTTTTGTTATTATTATGTTCAATGAATGATTTTGGAAAAAAAGAAATTGTAAAGTACTTTGAGAACATGAAAGGAAGTCTAAAATAGCTATGACTCTCGCTGTATTTAATTAAGCTAAATATGTGCAAGAATTGTTAAAAGCAAGAAAGGAAAGTACTTATTTGAATTGCAAAAGAGAACATTTCATTAATTTTAGTTAATCCCATAATTTTTACATTTGTCAGATTTTAAACAGATAAGTATAATTTTAAAGCTTTTCCCTAGGGATAAAATTACTCAAACTATTTTTCTAAGACATTTAATGTGAATAGAAGACACGTATAAATATATATATATATATATATATATATTTGTACATTTCTAAATATCTGAATTTACATCTCTTTTCTCCTTCTCCTCCCCTTTCCTCCCTCCCTCTCTCTTTTTCTCCCTCTCTCATATATTTATATAAATAATTTAAATATCACATATATCTTTGCCTCTATTTTTCCCTCAAATTTGCAAATCTAATCTCCTAATCCTTCTCATCTTGATCATTGAACAATAGTCCTTTGCTCCTTTTTGTCCTTCAAATCTCATCTTAAATATCATCTCTTCAAAGAGATCTTCTCTGAACACTCAGGTATTTATTTACATAATGTTGCAAATGGCCTATTAGAGCCATTACCCTTTAATAATTTCCGCATCACAGTTGCTGCTATATGATTATTTTTGTTCTGTTTCATTTATTTAACCACTGAAATGCAAGGTCTTTTCAATCATCATCGTTTCAAGGCTTGGCTCATTAATGAATGGGTCAATGGATATCTGAATATGTAGTGAATCCCTACAAATTACAAATTTATATGATTATTTTAAAAGTTAACTGACCCAAGTTCAATACAGTAATAAATGAGGAAAATATGCTTTGCATCCATGTGTCTAAAATTGAATATTTCCTTCAATACATTTTCCTACTCTATCTTATATTGCATAAATTTGCTATTGTTCTTAAAGCATGTGATTATGACTCTCCTGCTTTAAGACACTTGATTTTTGTTTCATTCTGCCTCCACATTACTTATTTTAAAAATTCAATCAGCTTTCCACGTCATATCTAGATCATTTACAATCCAAAGTCCAGTTGCATTCCTAACCATGACCCACCATATTAGTTTATGTTCTAGTCTCCAGGCTATTCCTTGATGTCTGAAATCACTATGAACTTTGCCTACTATTTCCTTTCCATGCACTGTTCCTCATGTACAGTGGAAATGCTCTTATGTTGTTCCTTTCATTTATTTGACCACTTGGCAATTGATACAGATGACATCTCCTGTCTGCCTACTAACATACACGAACATTTACCACCTTCCTCTTTTCCACTTATCCAAACGTCATTTACAGAACATACAACATTGTAGAGGAGTTACCTGCCTTAGTATAATCATTTCTATTCTTTCTCCAAAAGATAGAAAGTAGCATTTTTTAAGCCAAAAATCTTTCACTTAATCACCTCTGGGCTTGAGAAAGAAAACAACTCAGCAAATATTTAATGAATTAAGATGAATTTACTATTCTTTCCATCTCTCATGAAATGAAAATTTTGCAAAGGGATAATATGGAGGAATAAATTTTATGATTAGAAAATAGACATTTAATGAGGTTTAACTGATAATACTAGCTCAGGAACATAAACATTAGCTTAATTAAAATATGATGAGTGTAATTACAGCCTTGAAAAGGATAGCAAGCAAAAATGGGAGAAAAATCCTAACCTAATAAAAGCATCTCCCAAATCAAATATTGATAATATTATGGAAAATTTAAGTACTTACACAAAATTTTATTAAATTAAATATGCATTCCATATGTTTAATGTACCTACAATATATATTCAAATACCTATATGTATTTGTGTATATTTGCATGTATATATATATATATATATACATGTATGGAAATGCATACCTAAAACTGTTCTGTGTGCATATATCTAATCTGTGTTTCAGTTAAATAAGTAGAAAATATGATGGCATTCAACTACAAACAAGTATTTAAATGTGTCCAAATTTTTGAAATATATTTTTCTGATAAATGTAGAATAAAGTAATTACATTTGTCAATAGTTATGTTCATTTATATTTTAATTTAAAGAGATTTAGAATTAAAGTTAGAATGAATATTTTAATAACCCTGATTATAGTTTATAACCAGAAAATATATACCGATTTTTAAATAACAAATGTTTCATGAGTGATTCTAAGCTAATGATATAAAATGAGGAATTATATTTCAGCACTTTTAAAGATTTAGGTACCATAACATGACTGTCCAATTTGAGGAATGAAATTATGACAATTAAATTAAAGTGTATACTTATTAAATATGATCATTAGCTATACCTAGAAGTTTGTATTGTTTGACTCTGAATTCCAAGATTAAGACATCCTGCACAAACATTAAATGCCAGGACTTGATGATGGTCTTAATGAGACAAATTATGATAGACACAATAAAGCTGTTTTGTGATTCCTTTAGGGATAGCTAACCTTTCATTTTGACTTTCATAAATTCAGTTTGACCAATTAGAATATATATGGATACTATTAAAATATGCTATTATGTTACATATGCAGACTCTCTGTTTTACAATGAGCCTCAGAGGGGTGCTTGACAATCCATAGAAACCAATTTATGAGAATTTCAGAAATATTACTTTTGGATATGACAGAAGGTAGAACATTTCAACACCGAAACCTATCTCAGTAATTGTCTTAGTATTTAGGTAATTAAATGTGAAATTTGATTGCATGGAATTTGTTTTAAACTTTGCTTTTAACACAATTAAAATATTGAAATCAAATTTTGGAGTAAGAGCAAAAGCAACTGGAACTAATATAATGAATGGAATATGTTTGTTTAAAACCAATTGAAATCAATTTAATGATATATAATATGTAGATTTGCACATAATATGGGTATTCTCCAGACAGGTAAAAATCAGTAGTTTTGGCATAACATATATTTATTTCTGAGTTGAAAAGGGTATTTAGTTTACCACAAATAAAATTTGGCTTATGGCTTTAAAAATGCATTTGAAAAACTGTAACAAAGAAAGCTAGAACAGAACCATCCATTCATATATTATTTTTAAATGCTTTCCTAAAATATATTCTAAAACATACTGTGACATTATATCTTGCAAATTTCTCATAGAAATTTCTAAAAAAGTATGTAATATAATAGTATAATTCTTAAAGGCTTTCATGATTTCTCTGGGTATTTATTTTATGGGATATTTCATGATACTATATTTTCCTTTTAGAGCTCTCTTGAAATGTTTTCAAATCACTGGTAGTAAAATAATATATCAATAATTTGGTTAACAGAAACTACAATTACAATTTTATACCAAACGAAATTGGAAATTCTGACTATAGACAGTGAATTCCTAGATGACTCAATATACATCTCTATTTGCGACCTGAAGCCACTTACTATTTATTCTTTTCCCAAGATTGGCATATGAAATTTCCCACTGTACTTGCTTCTAAGCTCATCATCTCTGGATTTATATAGTAAGGACTAGAATTTTACTTCATCACTATGGATAGGAGTCAGCTGAAAACAAACAAATACACAAACAAAACAAACAGCTTTCTATATTAGCCCAGATGAACATTTATCCTTGTCTAGTGCTTATTACCAACTATTAACTCGTCATTTCCTAACATCTGGAAAGATGCAAGCTGTCCAAATGCATTATTTCTTTAATGTATATGTGCTGGTTTGAAACTATTATGTACTCTAGAAAAGCCATGTTCTTCTCATCCAATCTTGTGGGTGCAGATCTATTGTGGGTGGGACCTTTTGATTAGATTGTTCCCATGGAGATGTAATCCCACTCAATCCAGGTGAGTCTTAATCCTTTGCTGGAACCCTCTGTGAAGAGAATAAAAGACAGATGCTTGGATAACTGACACAGAGAGCAGATACTTGGAGAAAGACAGAAGCTCAGAGAGGAGGCCATTGAATCCAGGAGCTGAAAGCAATGAAAGCCAGGAGAGGAGGAAAGCAGATGTCACCAGTGCTTTCACATGTGTCAGAGGAGCCCCAGACACAATCAGCCTTTCTTGAGAGGTATCCACTTATTGCTGCTTTAACTAGGACATTTTTAGGGCCTTAGAATTGTAACTTATAACTTAATAAATCCCCTGAAAAGTAAAAATATACTATTTTTGGTATATTGCCTTCCACCAGCCTTGCAAACCGAAACAGTGTATCTTTCATGAAATTTTTTAAAAATTGGAAAATCTTCAGTGTGCAAACCCAGAGAGAAAAATTTCCATTCTCCAGTGAACCAATATTGTTGCACATCTTTTAATTTTTTTCTTGTGTTGACCTTGGAGACACTTTCTTATTTAATGCTAGAAAAACCTAAGGAGCTTTAAGTCAAATCAAAGCTAAACCTAACACTGATGAATGGTTCTATCTCTGGAGATTCTGATTTGATTAACCTAAAGTGGAACTCTAACTAGTGCCCCCCTACCCTGCCCCATCAACCTTTCTTTTTATAGCTCCCAAGGTGATTCTGATGAGTGACCGAAGTTAAGAACCACTGTTTGCCTAATTACAGGAGACATATTTTGTGTCTCTAAATATAGTGGGACAACTCCCACTATATATAGTTGTCTTCAAAGTTTTGCTATTGTCTGCTCTAAAAATTTTGTGAAAAAATATTTTATCCCTCCCACTTTTTCTAAAGTTCATATCTTAAATGTAATTAGTTATAAAGGATTTATTACAATTTAAGAATCGGTGACTTAGTAATTAAATTTCAATGCAACATTCTCACACTACTTGAAAATTAATCCAAGGAAATCTAAATCCCAGGGTGATGTGATACTCATTATTGTCCATTTTTTTAAGAATTCAAGAACAGGGCTTATTTTATTTTAATCCAATGTGTGCCACATTATTTATATATAATATTGTGCCCCTTTGAGACTGTTGTGCAACCCAGAAAAGCCATATTCTTTAATCTTCAATGTTGTTGGGTGGATCTTTTGGATTAAATTCTTTCCAAGGGGATGTTACCCAACAATTGTGGATGGGACCTTTTGATTGGACAGTTTCCATGGAGATGTGTCTCTACTCATTCAGGGGGCGGTCTTAATCAGTTTACTGGAGTCCTTATACAAAGCATTTTGGAAAAAGCTTCAGAAGTGGCAGAGCCAACAGAAAGCCAGACATTTGTAGATGCAGAAAAAAAAAAAAATACCCCCAGGGAAGCTATATGAAAGCAGAAACCAAAAGACCAGCAGATGCCAGCCATATGCATGGCTAGCTGACAGAGGTGTTCTGAACCCATTGGCCTCTCTTGAGTCAAGGAACCTTCTTTGGGTGCCTTAGTTTGGACATCTTTATGACCTTATAACTATAAACTTTCAATATTACAAAGTCCTTTTTTATAAAAGCCACTGGTTTCTAGTGCATTGCTTTCCAGCAGCTTTACCAAACTAGAACAAATATATTTATATATTACATATATTTTGTAACATTTAAATGTATATTTTTAAAAATTTCAAAATAAATTTCTGTGTTAAGAATCATTTGTCTTGAATTATTAATCAGAGTATTAGTAGTAGAAATTTAACCAAAGTATGGTAGATTGGAAGCTGCCAGAATGCAGTATATCAGAAATGGAATGGTTTTTATGAAGAGAAATTTAATAAGTTACAAGTTTACACTTCTAAGGAAGTGAAAGTGTCCAAATTAAGACACCAACAAGCGGTTACCTTCACTTAAAGAAGGCTAACACTGGCTGACCCAAAAAAGACATGGAACCAAGAGATGAAACCCAGCCCCGGAGAAACAAAGTGAGAACCCCCACAGGAACAGAGGCTGAAGGCAACAGAGCCCGGGAGCA
Source organism: Tamandua tetradactyla (assembly GCF_023851605.1). Classification (NCBI taxonomy): domain Eukaryota; kingdom Metazoa; phylum Chordata; class Mammalia; order Pilosa; family Myrmecophagidae; genus Tamandua; species Tamandua tetradactyla. The sequence continues at coordinate 65,322,161 of NC_135345.1, forward strand.
AGGGACCAGCAGAAGCCAGGCACATGACTTCCCAGCCGACAGAGGCATGCCTGACCTATCGGCCTTCTTTAGTGAAGGTAATCTGTTGTTGGTGCCTTAGTTTAGACAATTTTATAGGCTTTAGAACTGTAAACTTGTAACTTATTAAATTCTCCTTTATAAAAGCAGTTCCAGTTCTGGTATATCACATTCTGGCAGCTCGCAAATTAAAATATGCCTTAAATGAAGTCACCTCATCGAAATGTCCTTCTTACAATGGTTCCACACCTACAGGAATGGATTAAATTTAAAAACTTGGCTTTCTGGTGTATGTACAGGTTCTAACCACCACACCCTCCTTGACCCTGACTAGAATCCGTGTAAATGGTCTCCCTCTTAATCTCTCTTTTTATAACCTTTTGTCTACCTCAACCCTCATGCGATTAGTTTTCATATCCATTGCTTACATCACTGTAGTTCTTCTTGTATCTGAAATTGTTTCTATGTTTACTTTTACCTCTTTGTGAGCCACCATTTATCCCCCTCAAACCAATGAATCTGATATATCCTTTTGATTATTACAAACATTTTTATCAAAAAAATGCATGTAATGGTTAAAATTTCAAATATTATACAGAAAAGCTGCTAACAAAAATAAATTCTGGGTTCCAACATTCTCTTGTTTTTCACAGAAAGTTCTAATATCCAGATATATCCAGACTCTGTTCATTAGACAAATTTGTAATTTGTTCTATTTATTATTTATCTCTTTTCTGAAATGATATTCAGTGATATAACTTAATAGTTACATTATCCACCACCAATTTTCCACTTCCACTATTCTCAGTTATATAATCTGTCCAAATTTTAATCTAAAGTTGAAAAACAGTCCATAGGATTTCCTCGATCACATCATAAATATTGTTTACTGCACATTCAACTAGCATGCAAAGACTTAAATTATTAGAAATATAAGATATTTGTATAGTCTAGTTTAACGACTATTTAACAAAACACTTGCAGGATCTGGGGGTCAGGAATTGGAGTTAGCATGTTCTGCCTGGAGCATCAGTTGAGAAGACTTAAATGTCTGAGCATAACTAGAATGACTGGGGACTGAATCATGGGTTCTTTCTTCATTCATGTGCATGGTTCCCAAACTGTGATGAATCAAAGGTTGGGCTCAACAGGAACAAAATATCTAAACAGGGTCTCTCTATGTCTACTTGTGGCTTGAGCTTGCTCATACCATAGAGGCTTAAGGGTACTCTGACTTCTTGGAATTCTTCCATGGTATCACAGAATCAAAGAGAATATGACAGAGGTACAAGACATAACAAGACAGAATTCCAAGTTTGTTTTGTTTGTTTTATGACAGTCTCAAAAATTACAAGTAATCACTTCCACTCGCTTATGACTAGTGAAAGCAGTTAGAGTATCAAAAACAAAAATCCAGATATAAAAACACCACAAAGTGTTACCTATATACTTTGTAGATAGACACTGGGGGGGAGTTTTAGCAAGCCAAATGTAAAACATATTTGAGTTTAAATTCAATAGACACATTTCTGTACTTCAGACATGGAAAGTGATGCAGATCTTAAATTTGGAGGAATAGGATATAAGTATTCATGTGCCTGATATTGCAGTTTTCTGATAATATATGTATGTTCAATCTTGCCTATGATATCTCTTGGAAAAGGTCATGAAACATTAACAGTCATGGAGTTTGAGGGGTTTCCTTTTGGCTTAGCTGTACATTTCTCCATAGCTCAACACATTAATAGCATTCTTTGTTATAAGAAAGATAAGGTAAACTTATTCATTAGGGTTATCATAAGGACTTCATATAGACTTTTACTTATGCATTGTGTAATTTTTTCAGAAAATCCAATTTATATCAAAGAGATACTTAAATTTTAATCCATTGGATTTGGCATGATCAATAATATGTCAGATACAGAATGCTGCAAAAGTAACTTCATCAATCCCAAATTATTCATTTTGGAGTGTGTGTATAAAACTCATATCTTATATCATTATGATCTTGATTATACATTGGGTTATGAAGAAACATAACAATCCAAAAACATATTTCTCTGTATACACCATATGTTAACATAAAATGTATTCAAAATAAAATGAAAAGCCATGAAATTGCATTAGTATGTTCATTTTGTTGATTGTCATGTTCCTCTTCCTGCAGAGAATATTGAAAAAAAAATTTATAGTTTCAACCTTTAGTTTAGAATTAATGTTATTGCTGAGCTTTGGGGTTTCAAATTGATATCTATTTCCAACATAACAACAGACAACCTTTATAAAAGCCATTTAATAAATACTGCCTTAGCTGTGAAAAAAAATGAGTTTATTGTGTGAGAGCTATTGACAAAGGGTAGAAAATAATCTATTGGAGAGAGGTAATAAAAGTAACAGAGGGAAAAAAAAGAAATTTACTTTTATTGATATATTCTATCCACATGACAAAATGATAGTCAGACAATTTTCCACTGAGATACTTTTTCATATTCCTGAAGAATTAGTCTATGCATTTTCTTCTATAAAATTATGGATAACTACGATATTTTTTTTAAACAGGAAGGAATGCCATTTCTTATGCTCATTCGGCCATTTGTAAATAACCTTCAATATTTAATTATGTATTTTATTTTGCATATTAAAATGCTTTTAATAATGCCAAAGGAATTTATCTTCATTGATTATAATAACCTAAGCTAGATCTTTTTTAGGAACAGGAAATTAGGTCTTATGATTATAAATTTGTATTCAATGTCTATCATGTTATATAATGTCCTGATTAGTATATTTTATTTTTCACAGGTACTTCTTACATCTTAGAATTCATGTGTAAGTTATTTTTTTTATTTCTTTGTTGGTCTTAGAAGACCTAATACCTAGCAAAATAACTGCTATTTGTCTATATGCAATTATTTTCTGGCAGCTGAATGTAGAAATTGGAAAATTCTCTAATTTCATATGGGATACATTGCATGTTAATTTTTAAAATCAGTCTCTTGGCTCAATAGTTCACAAACAGTAGTGCCTGAGTTCAAGAATTAAGTGTGAGCCTTCTACTTTGTAAAAATATGAGCTCCCTGACCATGATTGCTCAAAAGGCTGTTGTTTATACAAGAGATTCCTGAAAGAAGAGTAAGTACAAAATACACGTATATTCAGTCCTCCAAACAACCTCTTAAATTGGAAAATATTACCTTCTCACCTTATGAAAGTGAAATTCAGGAAAGAGTAAGTGATTTGCCAAAGAATTCCATTAATATGTAAAGTAGTATGCCAGAACCATATTTCCAAAGATGTGCAGTTAAGGAAAAGATGAGACATTTAGTTTGCATCATAGCATTTAATGTTTCTTAAAATGTGTTTGTGGAAATCTTTTGATACCCACTGAAAAAGCAGTTTTAGGAATACATCTATTTAAACTCTTATTTATAAGAACTGAACAATTAAATCAAGGTGCCAAGCCAAAAAGGGGTATCCTGTTACATATAACTAATTAAAAAAGAATCAGCAATCGAGCTTCCAAAGCAATTTGACCAATGAACTCAAACAATATCATCAGAACCCAGGGTATCTGTTCTCCTCCATGGTGGCTTCATTTGCAGTTTCCATAATCTGAAAACAAAGGAGTTTCCAGTTATACTAGAATATATCCTCCTACTGTGAAGTCTGTTTAAAAGAATTGTCATTTCCAGATTGTTCCAGCAGAAGTCCAAGTATTAACTCTTACCACTTCAATGGGATCACTTGCTCACCTCTAAATCAAATAACTGTGTTAAAGGAACATAATTCTTGTTTTGATTTGCTAAAGCTGTTAAAATGCAATACACCAGAAATGGAATGATGTTTAAAAGAGGAAATTATTAAGTTGTCAGTTTACATTTTTTAAGGCCATAAATATGACCAAACTAAGACATCCAGAGAATGATGCCTTGGCTCAAAGAAGGCCGATATGGGAATGAATGTGGTTGACACTTGCTGTTCCTTGTTCCCGGTTCTGTTGTTCTGATGCCAGTGGTTTCCTCTTTAATCATCTTTGGGTCTTCACTTAGGTCCTCTGTACACGACTCTGAGTTCTGACTTGTTTAGAATTTCATGGGAAGGCATATGGTGACATCTGCTGGGCTCTGCCTGTTTCTAGACATCTTCTCTCTCTGTTGGCAAGCCAACCATCTCCAAACATCTGTGCCTCGGTCAGCTCTGAAGCAACTGCTCTCCAAGCATTTGCTTCTAAGGTTCCTCCAAAATGTTTCCCTTTTTAAAGTACTCTAGTAAACTAATCAAAACCCACTGGAATGGGTGGAGTCACATTACCATCTATTCGAAGGCTACACCCACAATTGAGCGTGCTACATCTCCATGGATACAATCTAGTCAAAGGTCACATACACCTCCATGTCTTTGTCACCTCTGAAGCAACTGTTCTCCAAGTGTCTACATCTGAGGTTTCTCCAAAATGTCTCCCTTTTTAAAGTACTCTAGTAAACTAATCAAGACCCACCTTGAATGGGTGGAGTCAAAACTCCATCTAATCAAAAGGCCACATCCACAATTAGGTGTGTCATATATCCATGGAAGTAACTTTAAACAGAAATCACCCACAACTGGGTGTGTCACATCTCTGTGGAGAGAATCAAATCAAAAGGGTTTCCACCTTATGCTATTAAATAAGGACTAAAGAACATGACTTTTCTGGGGTACACAGCAGTTTCAAACCAGCATGATATTTGAAACACTTGCCCATTTATGGGCCTAAGTAAAATTTTAACATTATCTAAATGCATGGTTTAAAGTTGGGGTAGGGATAGTTTCCCTAACCAAAATCAGGATTCTATTATCGATACAAATTTAATATTATATGTTTGGAAAAAACAGATTCTATATTTCCCTTTTAAAATACACAGCATATATTATCCGATTAAAAAATTTTAAAAGTCTTGCCAGAAATAAATATGCTTAACCTAATTTAATCATTTCCAGTGTTTAATTGACCACCACACAGCATTTTGTTTTCTTTTGTTTTCCTCTCTCCATGACACGTTTAATATCTGGGAGAGCTAATTGTTCCACAGAACAACTTTTGAGAAACACTAGTATGTAACATCAGTTTTGAGAGACTGAGCTTTGTCTTTGTTCTTTAAAAAAAGAATATTGTTAAATTATCCAGATGGTAATGTGATTGAGAGCATGCATTGGAACGACTGAACTGACAGAACTGTGAAATTTAGACTCTAGTAAGGAGGGACAGGAATTTTTACCAAGATCTTTGTCTTATCCATGGAAGTCATGAATGTATTAGGTGATATAGAAAAGCTCTTTTAACTCTAAATTTATACCAACATTAATCCTGGATATTAAGTGTAATACTTAGAACTAAGAGAGTATGAAGACTTTAAATGGAAGAATTTTAGGGAATAGTGTCTTTTCTTAAAAAGTTAAGGAAAGGATATTAAAATTAATACAAGCTATGAATAAAGATGAGGAGAAAGGATTACCAAAAATAGAAAAAAAAAATGTTATCAGGTGGAATTTAGAAAAGTTTGAGGGTCCTCTCTGTTATTTGATTGACTTTGCTTTGATCTGTGCATGTGTGTTTATGTGTGCATTTGTGTGTGTGTGTGTGCATATGTGTGTGTGAAAGAGAGAGAGAGTCAGACAAGAGACAGAGAGCTGGAGTGTGTGAAAGTGGGGGAATTTTAGCAAACTGGACTTGGAAATATTTCAGAAAATCCAAAAGAAAAAGTAAAGATTGTACCCCATAGAATATTCAAGATATTTCATATATGGATGTAGTAAATACATAAATCCAGGTATTAAGTCTATTCTATGTTTAAAGGAGACGCTTATGAAAGGATAGAGGAGTAAAGAAGAGAAGATACCAGGTAAGAGGAAGGGAGAAAAAAAGTAAAGAGAAAGGAAGAGAAGGGAGAATGGAAAGGGAAAAGGAGGACAAAGGAAGTTGAGAAAAAAAATGGCAATGTCCAATTCAAGACTGCCTAGACTACTACTTTTTTGTTTTTTTTTTTTTTCTTTCTTTGAGTTCATGGTTCAGGAATCAAATGCCAGTCTCCCACATGTAAGGCAAGAATTCTACCACTGAACCACCCATTCATCCTACTAAATTATCTTTAATGTGATAATTTTCAGAGTCTTTACTTTCCAGATAAATCAATTCCAATTGAAGGTTAGGAAGAAGCACATTTGAATAGATATTGAAACATGAAAATTTGTTTTGGACTTGCATTGAGATCTGAAAATAATATGGCTAGAACTGTAATAAGTTCACAGTATATACCTACTCCAAATTTATGGGGAGATGGAGATATTGCTCTTGTTTTAACTTTGTCAGAACAGAAAGAATATAGGCAGTTGGTAATATTTGTAATTCTAGCAACATTAGTCATTCTCAAAATGACTTTACCACAGTTTTAAGTTTCACATATAAGTGCTGTTTGGCTTTGTAGTTTTAGTTTGGATGCATTGAGAAAATTATCATGTCTGCAACAAAAGGTAATTTCCAAAGCCATTTACTATGCAGTAATAGTGGTTGACAGCAGTTCTGTTTTAGAAAAATTTCAATCTCTGCCTTAAGCTAAAAATGGTAAAATGTTACCATTTCTAAGCATAGAAATGTTGGTTGTAGAGTAAGTCATGATATTCAGATTCTATTTCTGACAAAAATTCACGGAACAGATGATGGTTAAATCCATGAAAGCCAATGAAGTTCATCATTGACACTATGGATCCAATAACATAAAGAGATTTGATTTGTTTTCCACAAAGTACCTGCTCAATTAATAACCATATACTTCAAACACCTTATTAGTCAGGATTCTTTAGAAAAATAAAACCAACAAAAATATCTGTAAATATTATGAGATTATAAACTATTACAAAAATTGCCTCACATAACTGTGGAGATACACCAGTCTAAATTCCAACAGGCAGGCTGTAAGCTGGAAAGTCTGATGAAGGTTTTCAATGAATTCCCCAGGAGAAGCTGGCTGGCTGGAAATTCTACCTTCGGATGGCTGAAATCATGATTTCTTATAAATCCTTCAACTGATTGGATGAGATCTCTCTCATTGTTGAAGGTAATCTCTTCAGTTTATTATAGGTGTAATCAATCTTAACTACACAGGTGCAATCAGTCATAGATGCAATCAACTTACAGGTTATTTAAGTTCGTGAAAGGTCCTCACAGTAACAATTATGCCAGTGTTTGCTAAACCAAACAAGTGGACACCATTCTCTGGCCAAGTTGATAATGAACTTAAATATCACAAGTATCTTGCACTTTCACAAGCTTTATAAATTTGTCCAACTATGCATCTTTCTGCTACATGCATATTTCTTATCACAATTGCAACATAGCAGATTCCACTTCAAGTTGAAATGAATAGCATATTATCAATTTCTTTCAAAATAGTCTCACATCATTATTCTAAGCAGCCTATTCATAGCAGCTAATTCTATCAATTCAAACTTGGCATTGACTCCTCAAATAAAACAAAAACAATTCAGCAGTATCAGTAACAGCTAACTTCTCATCAAGAGCCAAGGCAAACTATTTGAAGTCATTAATCCTGTTTTACTAATTGACTATTGATGTTGCTCCAAAGGTTCTCAATTCTTCAAACAACTGTTTTTGCTGAAAGACTAACAGGGTTAAACACATTTATTTTCTTGGGACAGGTTTCTTCAGCTACAGGAATCGAAAATAATTTAATTAACTCACTGTTGGTTTACAACATTCCTTGCTTGGCAAAATATATGTTTCACTCAGAAACTTACTTTGGTTGTTGCTTCATTTAAGCTTTTGATAAGAATTTCTGAAGTGATGTAATATTCCCTCTAAATTTTCCAATTTTTCTAACTCTTGCTTTCCTGTGATTTAAGAAAAATATAAAGAGTGTCTGATAATATTGATGCATAAAGCATAGTTATAGTGTTCATTGTCAGTGCATAATAAATGCACTATTTTGCCATTCAATTTGATAATTGAATAATCCAAACTTCTCTATGCTTAAAAATTCTACATTTGAAGTCCACTTATCTCTTCTCAGTTCAACATAAGAGGTATATAATTGGTAATAAAAAAAATAAAACATTGTGGAACAGTGATACCATTGGCCCTTGAAATGCTGTTGAGTTTAACTGCCTCACTGCATTTTAACTCTATCTCAGTTATTCAGCTCTAATTGCTACTATTGTAGGCTTAAAACTGCCCTAGAAAATTTATAAGCAAATGACCTGTGTTCCAATAAAATGATCTGGACACTGAAATTTGAGTTTTCTGTTATTTTTATGTTCCATGGTATATTCGTCTTCTTTTTCATTTTTTGTAACCTTTTAAAAATTGAAAGAAGTCAGTAGCTAATTTGCCAGACAAAACAGGTGGCCCATCAGTTTTGGCCCATGGGCCGTAGTTTACTGACTGTTCTTCTACACTATGGATACAACATGTTTTAATACAAACAAGTTGTAAAATTTTAGATATTTTCCCATATATTTTTTTAAATGCTTTCATTGATACAAACTGGTAGTTAAACATTAGAATACCATAGTCATTAGAAGTATCCATGTAAATACAAATCATAAGTACCCAAGGACAAAAACGCTATGAAGTATTTCAAATCGAGTAAAATACTATAATAAAACCTTGAAGTAAAACCTAGTAAACCTGAAATCTTGGTAGTAAAAGTAAAAATAGACAACAAAAAATTACAACAAAGTAATATACTGATATTTGTGTAAAGGAACAAATATGACTTCATGGCATAAGATGTTTCCCAAGAAATGTTGATGAAGCAATATTTGATCTGTTACCTGTTGGTCATTGCTCATTGCTTCTATTAACAGAGATCATCTTTCATTCATATTATAATCAGTAAATTTTCCTTCTTGCAAATTAATTTACCTATTTTTCACTCTTTGGGCTCAATTTATTATGTATTGTAAATTTGTATTAAAAGTTCATAATATGCAATTTTTGGCTAACGAAATGGAGCCATAGGCTTTTCAATAAAGAGCCATGGCCTTTATCCACCACTCATTAACTATGTGGCCTTACAAATCACTTAATGCTTTCTGTCCTCAGTTTTTTTTAGCTATTATATTTGGTGGGATTCTCAAAGCACAGAACCTGGCATGGAAATTTGAATGCAAGTGATTTATTAAGGTAGTGCTACCAGGAGAAATAGTAGGAAATGGGTTAATCAAGGAAAGTTGATGTGGAAAATTGCATTATTCACCCCAGTTTAGATATGTTCTTAGTCTTAATCCATATTCTTATGGTGTTGAACCCCTAGCAAATAGGATCTCTTGAAGATGTTATTTTAGTTAAGATGTGGCCCTGCTGAATAAGAGTGGTCCTTAAATTGTATTAATATAGTCCTTCAAAAGTAGAAGAAATTCAGAAATAGAGAGAAAGCCATGGGAAGGAACACGAAAGTGAAATCAACTGTGCACAGAATAGGAAGAAGAGGGCATCACCAGGTGATAGAAACACAAAAACTTCCAAGGACTGCCAGCCAGCCAGAACTCTGCTGACCCTGGAAGAAAGTAGGTCTTCTAGCCTCTGAAACCATGATAAAATAAATTCCCTTAGTAAAGGCATCCCATTGTTTAATGTTTGACATAGCAGCCTGGTAAGCTAAGATAGGATAAGAAGCCATGGAGGTGTGTATTTTGAGGTAAGGGCCCAACAAGTCCAGAAATTATGTGGGTGAAACTGTTTGCTACAGCTGCAAAATAAAGATGTGAGATTGCTTAATTTTTTTTTACTTTGTACCCGGTACTACACAAAGCATTTTAATTTATTTTCTGTAGGAGAAAATTTATATACAGTACTCAATAAATGTTACTTATTGTTCTCATGTCATACTAATTTAGTATGTTCTGTGTGTGTATATATATATATATAATTTAGTATGCTCTGTGTGTGTATATATATATATATACATATATATATATAATTTCAAATGAAATATTTTTATCTGAATATGTTTATTATTTATCCTTTATTTCATTCTATGTTGGGTCCAGAATTAGAAATATTCCTCAATATTATTATAATTAAATTGGGATGATCCACGTGAAATTGGCCATCAAGTTCCTTGTACTTTAATATGAGGAAAAAGAAACAGATAATGTATCCCTTACAGAATTATGCCTGAATAAGATTTGCTTTTCCATTTCATTGAACTATTTTTCATTATTTTGCAGGTTTTTATTTAAAGCCTGAAGGCAAAAAATTGTTTTGGGATTATAGTTTCAGGAAATTCCTGTCATCTGGCAAATAATACATTAGCTTTTCAATTGAAATACATATATAACTTTACATTTATATAAATACATATAAATTTAATTTACAAAATGTATTTTATATTTAAGAATGTTTTCTCATCCTAAAAATTGTGACATTAAGTAATGATCCAACATATTTCATTCAAGATAACTGCTACAACATGCAAGTTATAATTTTACATTTCTATTAAATTCATCTTATTGAATCTTATTTATCAATTTAATTATCTCTATCCAATTTGGAGAAGTTAGTATTTGTACATATTTTGTTTGAAAATTTAAAGTTTACTTATACATTCTTTATTCATATAATGTACTTCTCCTACCTTTGAAGATCTATGTCTTGTCAAAATATTTTTAATATCAAACACAAATAATATATTGTGTCCCTATCTTTCTGTAGACTGTGAAATCCTTAAAGTTATTATTGCCTGTAATAAACTTTGAAATCTCTCCTACAACTTGAAATGAGAAAAGAAATACAAGTCATTTTAAAGTTTGTATGATTTAATGCTATCTTCACATAATGTAAATGTGTCACTGTGAATAAGAGTTTGAAGTGTAGGAATTAAAAATGGTGTGAGAATTAACTAGATAAATATCTAGAATGGGGAAGGCTTATTAATTGTTTACCTTTTGATACTTTGAAATGTATACTTTGTTTCTTAAAGCAAGCATGTGAAAAGGCTATCTACGAAGGCTTACCTCAAGGGAAGAGAAAGACTACAAAAGCCTGGAGAAAATGTTAAATATAGTAAACTGAAAATGATGTATTAAAAAGTAAGAAGGCTGTCCCTTCTGAATAAAAGAAAACAGAAGCTAAAGGTCAAAAGCACTGAAAAGCACTGAGAGCAACAGCCATATAGAGTGTACCCCAGAGAAATTATGTGAAACCTACCATAGATACATAGACCTCTGTGCAATTTCTTATGCTGGAAGTAAAACTGAGGAGTTCCTGTATATTGCAAGTACTTTCCAAGTAAACTTAGAAGCACATTTTCCTGCTAAAACTAGATTTTCCCAGAGTATAATTTTAGATATACTTTAAAGCCTTTGGCACCATGTTTAACCTTCCTGAGGCCCTGGGTACGAAGGTGAAATTGTGCAAGGCGAAATAACTCTTTCAAATTATTTTAAATATTGTTCTAGTTTGCTTGCTGCCAGAATGCAGTCTACCAGAAACAGAATGGCTTTTAAAAAGGGGAATTTAATAAGTTGCTAATTTACAGTTCTAAAGCCGAGAAATGTCCCAATTAAAACAAGTGTTTAGAAATGTCCAATCTATGGCATCCAGGGAAAGATACCTTGGTTCAAGAAAGCCGATGAAGTTTTAGGGTTTCTCTCTCAAGTGGAAAGGCACATGGTGAACACAGTCAGAGTTCCTCTCTCATCTGGAAAGACACATGGTGAACAAGGCGTCATCTGCTAGCTTCTTCTCCTGGCTTCCTGTTTCATGAAGCTCCCCAGGAAGCATTTTCTTTCTTCATCTCCAAAGGTTCCTGGCTGATGGAATCTGCTTCTTGTGGCTCTGTCGTTCTGTTCTGCTCTCTCTCTCTGAATCTACTTCATTCTCCAAAATGTTTTCTCTTTTATGGAACTCCAGAAACTTCTCAAGACCCATCCAAATGGATGGAGACAAACGTCCAGCTAATCCAGTTTAACAACCACTCCAATCTCATCTCCTGGGAGATAATCTAATTACAGTTTCAAATATACAGTGCTGAATAGGGATTAGAGAAGTGGCTGCCTTTACAAAATGTGATTAGGATTAAAACATGGCTTTTCTAGGGTACATACATCATTTCAAACCAACACAAATATATATTTAAAAATGTGAAATGATTGGCAAAAAGTCATTGTTCAGAAAATACTCATTACCTTCTTTAATCTTATATGAACTACTTTAAAATTCAGCAGATTTTTAAAAGCCAGTATTTGAGGGTGACAATCTAAGAATTGAAAAAAAGAACTGGTGATTTTCAGTAAGATAAAAATATACATTGGTTTATCTGGTACCTCAAAAACGATGACTAAAGTAATGGTTGAGTATTAGTTTTGGACTATAAAAAAGGACATAAAAAGTTTAACTTACTGAATTTTGCCCAAGTAAACTTTTATTTACTGTGTGGTAAAGGAGTTCTCCTCATGGTCTCAGATTGAGACTGATCCAACCCAAGGTAAAAAAGGAAAATATGGAAAGAATAGGCTGTTGTTTTGTTTTTGCTTTTATTTTTGTGTTTGCTCATGTTTCATGCCTTAAGGCTCCTATTTGGGTAACATAGTAAAGGAAGAATGTGGTGTAAAATATGCAAACCACTGAGAGATTTTCTTACAGTGGGATATTCCAAGCAAATTTTCATTATACATGTCATGTTACTGAGGTAATGAACCTAACAGACAACATAAAACTATCTTCAAAGAAAAGTATTCCAGAGATAATATTCCCCTTATTCTGTACACATTTACAAACATTAATCTCTTCTTTATATATTGCCTTGAATTTCAATGTAAGAATGAACTTATGTTATTAGTTTCTAAATATTTTCAAGTATAGAAAACAAAGGTGTCCAGTAATTCGAAATCAATTACTATTTTTCCATGAAGATCATATCTCAAACATTTCCAAATATTGCAAAAAGGAAAAAAACAAAATTCATCCTCTTTCTGTTTCTGTTCTAGCAATCAGAAGAACAATTTAACTTTAAAGGATTCATTTATTTAAAAAATCAAGTACTCTTAAAAATGTGCCATATAGATACATGAAAGTACTCTTTTAGTGCATCTATTACAAAAGATAGTAGTAAAAGGGAAGAGAACCATGATGTTTTAGTTTCCTGAGCTGCTCAAGCAAATACCATGTGCAGGTCCAGATTAAAGAACGGAAATTTATTTACTCAAGGTTTTAAGGCTAAAAGAAAGTCCAAAACAAGGCATCACCAAGGCAATACTTTCTCCCTAAAGACTGTGGCTGTCTGGGGCTAGCTGCCAGTGATCCTTGTTTCCTCTGTCACAAGGTCATATGGTAAGGCACATGTTAGCATCTTCCAGTCTGTACCATCACTTCCAGGTTCATTTTCAGTTGCTTCTTACTGTGGCTTTTTTCTGTCTCTCTGAATTTAATTCCACTCATAAAGGACTCCACTAGCCGGACTAAGACATCCTAATTAAGATGAGCTGCACCTTTTTAACTGAAGTAGCATTATCAAAAGTTCATACTTATAATGGGTTCACAGCCATAGGAATGGATTAAATTTAAGAACATATTTTTCTAGGGTACACACAGTTTCATACCACCGTATATGCCATTAAGGATAAATCAGCATAATTACATTTAAAATCATTGCATACTGAAAGACACACATATGTCCTAAAGACCACAGTCTTTAGGGAGAAAGTATTGCCTTGATGATGCCTTGTTTTGGACTTTCTTTTAGCCTTAAAACCTTGAGTAAATAAATTTCCGTTCTTTAATCCGGACCTGCACATGGTATTTGCTTGAGCAGCTCAGGAAACTAAAACATCATGGTTCTCTTCCCTTTTACTACTATCTTTTGTAATAGATGCACTAAAAGAGTACTTTCATGTATCTATATGGCACATTTTTAAGAGTACTTGATTTTTTAAATAAATGAATCCTTTAAAGTTAAATTGTTCTTCTGATTGCTAGAACAGAAACAGAAAGAGGATGAATTTTGTTTTTTTCCTTTTTGCAATATTTGGAAATGTTTGAGATATGATCTTCATGGAAAAATAGTAATTGATTTCGAATTACTGGACACCTTTGTTTTCTATACTTGAAAATATTTAGAAACTAATAACATAAGTTCATTCTTACATTGAAATTCAATATATATGCATTATTTTAAATGAGTGTGACTTTATTTTAGTGAATAATTTATTATTACAATTTATCTAGGTAATAACCATTACGATGACTGGTATTTACTAACTCCTGAATTTTTCTGAACTGTAGAAACTAGCAAATGTATCGGCTTAGATATTTCTGGTAATTTTCTCCATGTGACTTTCAGTGCAGTAGATTTCTAAAATGGCATAAAATGAGCTAGGTTTCAGCCTTTTCTTTTTAAGCAGACTATCTGTTAAACATAAATGTGTAACTTTATAACTATGTAACTATATTACTTTCTTTATAAAGGCATTAGATGTTGGGCACGATAACGTGCATAAACTATTCACTAAAACTAGCTGCATACAAAATTTAAATTGACAATGTGATGCTATTATAAAAAGACATTCCTTGATTTCTTTCAAAATTAATGATAGTTTAATAATTTTATAGTATTTGAATGACACATTGGTTTATTTCCTTAACAGGGGAGTCTCCTATCATCATACCAAAATGCCAGAATTATATCATCTACTAGTTAGTATAATAACAGCGTTCATTTGAACATTGCTTTATAATTTTCAAAGAACACTTTCCTATATTATTCCAGCTATTCTTTAAAAAAAAATTCTATAATGAGTCAGACTACTCATATTCCTTTAACATATTCCTTTAAATGAAGAAATAGCAGTTCAAAGAAGATTTAAACCATGGTTACAGAAACTTAGTAGCATACCTGATCTTGTATCTATGTTACTTGATTCTCAGTCCAGTGTTCCTGAAACATAACTTGTTTCCACTAAAGATACAATTTATGAAAAATACAAAATCAACAAATACCCTAACAAATTATACTGTGTTTAAATGCCACAAATCATATGATTTAAAAGGGGCATATTTAATTATTATCAAAATGTTTACAAACATCTGTATTTCAAATTATGTAGCTCCAACTCAGGCCAGTCCTTTGGAAAAGAAAACTGTGAGAACAATAAAGACAATCCACACAGTTAGACCCAAAGTCCCTTTTGCCTATTTGGTTTGCAGTGTATTATCTGGGAAACACTGTATCTTTGTTTCAAAACCACATTACAAAAAGACTTCACTAATGATTTAGTCTATCTTATAAATCTATATTTATCTTAGTGATCTCTAGAGTACACACTATTTGTAACCACTTTTAGATTTCAAACGGGTACAAATAAAAATAACTTTCCTTTTAGTGGTAATGTCTATAAGAAAAGGGAATAAAGCTGAAGAAGAATGAATGTTCAGATACTGACAATAAAAACCTGCTCCTTCTCGAGCCTTCCATGGAGGAGACATTCCATATCATATCTGCCTAATACATTTGTTTTTAGAGGAAATATCAACCTCGATTACAACTGATTCCCTTACCCTGCTTTTCTTCATACCTATAGAACACTTAGCATTTGTTGAAAACATACTATATTTTTTTGTATGAAATGAAGTGTTCATATTTCATTTTAGCTTCTTCCCTATAATGTAACCATGATATGAGCAGGGATTGTGGCTTGTTTTATTCACCACTATGATCAGCAATAGCTGGGGAACTAATTTGTATGTCTCAACTGATGCTAACAAATTCTATGGTACCAAAGACTGCTCAATAGAAAACTGGGAATTTCTGATTTCTAACTTGCTATAGTGAATGTTCACACTGGCTATTGTCCTTAGTTCTGCAGAGAATGATTTACTGATTTTATTTTGTGTCATTCAAGTGAATTTATTGGGCCAATCTTACTTTAGGAGACTTGGTGAGAACTGAAAGATTACACATGAAATGTTCTGCTGAATTCAAGCAAATGAAATTTCTTGTGTAATGTGAGTTTTAAATAATGGAGATGTCAGTAATAAAAAGTGTGCCCAAGTGGAGATAGCAGCTGGCAGTGCCCTTGTTTTTCCTATTTACCTTTTATTTTAAACATAAGGGTTTCCTTTGTTGTCCCCTTGTTTGCTAGCTGCTCAAATACATTATACCAGAAACAGAATGGCTTTTGAAGTGGGAATTCATTAAATTGCAAGTCCACAGTCCAACTAAAGCAAGGCTATAGAAATGTCCAGTCTAAGGCATCCAGGGAAATATACTGTGCTTCAAGAAGGCCAATGAAGTTCAGGGTTTCTCTCTCAACTGGAAAGGCATGTGGTGAACATGGCAGCCCCTGCTGACTTTCACTCCAGGCTTCTTATTTCAT
Organism: Tamandua tetradactyla; assembly: GCF_023851605.1. Taxonomy (NCBI): domain Eukaryota; kingdom Metazoa; phylum Chordata; class Mammalia; order Pilosa; family Myrmecophagidae; genus Tamandua; species Tamandua tetradactyla. The sequence goes on from NC_135345.1 coordinate 65,338,547, forward strand.
GAAGCTTCCCCAGGGACGTTTCCCTTCTTCATCTCCAAAGGGCCCTGGCTGCTGGGGCTTGGTGGTTCTCATGGCTCTGAAGCATTTTCCCAAATGGTTCCTTCTTAAAGGAGTCCAGTAAACTAATCAAGACCCACCTGGGATGGGTGACGTCACATCTCCCTCTAATCAAAGGTTAATACCCACAGATGGATGTGGCATCTCTCTATGGAGATAATCTAATCAAGTCTCCAACCTACAGTGCTGAATAGGGATTAAAATAAATGGCTGCCACCCCAAGATGGATCAGGATTAAAACACTGCTTTTCTAGGGTGCATAATCCTTTCAAATTGGCACACTTTTGAATTGAGGTTATTTCATAGCTCACAGCCAACAGTTGGAAAACAGCCACTTTCCCTCTAGAATGAGACACATGCAATCTGTTCCCACTTTCCCATCTTCTTTCCCTCTATTTTCTTGTTTCTGTCATATTACTTGAATACAAACTCGTCCTGTAGTCTGGGACTTCTTTTTCTTTGTCTTGAATATCTTCTATTTGGATACGTCTGCTTAGATCCCATCCCCAGCTTAGTTTCACTGCTCTTTATTATTACTTTCCCTCCATTATCCTGTATTTTGCTTTGTTTTCTTTTAAACTATTTTTTTTTTCCATTTCAAACCACCATTTGCATTTTAATCCTCAAAGAACCAAAATAATTCCTTTTATTTTGATAATTCTATCATATTTCCTAATGCAGGATATATTTTAGAATAAAGTTCATATTTATATTCTTTTCATGAAACACATTACCTAGACCATTTGTTTGTTGTAGTAAAAATACAAAGAAGTATATATCTTATTATATATTTACATATGCATTTATTTCTGAATTGCTTTAGAAGAGGAAACATATTTTCTGTTTTTTTTTTTTTTTAATATCCAAAAGAGTCAAGTAATATGTCATATAAACCCTTGGCAGAAAAGTTTGACTATTGATTGAAAAAGAAAAATCTTTTAAAAATGAATTACGTAAATTGCCCATTGAATTTGCATTAAACTATCATACAGTAACCTTCAGCCAATAAAATGATATTAGAAATGCTAATATCTACATAAGAGCTTTGGATTAAATTATTTTAGTATCTTCAAATATCAATTCAACTATTGACTAAAATGAAGGTTTAGTAGATGTATTTCATTGATTTATGTTTGTTGAAAATATTGGCAAACTGAGGAGTTATTTAGATTAGTATTTGATAAAAAATTTGCTAGAGAAAGTAACTTCTCTATCAGGAGACTGCAATTGAATTGAGAGAATATTATGATTATGTGATACTATCTCTTATACATTAAAAAGCAATGAAAATGATGTATTATTAGAATTGACATTTTCATTAAAACATTTAAAAGCCTTAAATAAACATGTAGCTTTTTCAAAATTTGGAAAAGGCATTTGGTATTTGGCTGAGAATACAAATACTTACATATATTTAGATTATTGTTAAAACACATTGTTAAATGTAAGAAAGAGCTGATTTACTTGCATTTTTTCAATCACTACAGCTATTTTTGCCGCTAACATTTATTAACAAATAAAAATGTAGGGTTTATTTTACTTCCAAAACTCAAACTTTACTTAATTCTTTAAACTTAACTTCAACAAAGGTAATATTTGAATGAACTTTGACTTTCTCTTTCTGTGAGCTCATTAATATGGCACCGTGGAGCACACAAAAGCCAATCAGGACCAGCTGTTTACATAAACATTTTTGAATTGTAACGTGGTCTGGTTATACAAAACAATGCTAATTAATGCTTTTCTTGAACCAAAATCAGATTCAAAACTTCACTGCAAACAAAAATATGTTAGTAATGTGAGTTTTAACTAATAATTCAAAATACAGTGTGATTGCTTGAGATATGTGCAGTTTTACAGGAAAATTGCCACCCTCACATGGGGGAAAATGCCGTTAACGTAGGGCTGATACTTATAGATTCAAAAGCAGTGGGCTGAGACTAACAAACCTAATGTCTAATATCTCAGTCTGTAATAGTTTCCTGAGTCATTAGATGGCCCTGCAGTCATTGGGCAGCTTTCAGTAACAACCAATTTTGAAAAATGTTCTTTTCTTATATATTTGGGGAGACAAATATCATTGTGATTCACTCATTTCAAGTTAATTCAAATGAAATGGGTTGGTCAACCTGTTCCTGTCCATATAGTATTAATATTAGCATTAATTCTGTAGAGCTTAAGGTGAGCTTGGTAAATTTCTAATAACTTCACATATATTAATCCAATTCTCCTTTGCAATAACCTGCTGAGTTAAGTAATATGCAAAAGTTCATAGTGCTTGGAATTGACAAGGCTAGAATATTATATCAGGGAGTCTGACTCCAAGAATTTTTCCTTACTCACTATTTTAACTTAAGTTGTAAAGATATATAGACAGAATAAAGTAGCTAAAAACTAACTACAACCTTCTCATTATAATATTGGTACTTGTTAGAGTATAATATGACTTCATATTGAGGCCCAATTTGTCATCTTGAACAAAATGACTTGGTCTCTCAGCAACAAGAATTATGTCAGAGGTTTTAAGCCAACTTATTATCTGTGGGAAAGTTGTAGTTGTTTCAGCTTAAGCATTGTTTTGTTATGGATATTCTAAAGCACTCCAGTAATACTTTATATTACTAATTAACTATTGGATTGAAATCCCTCCAAATATCCTTCTCCTAGAAGAAAGTTGGAAAATAAACTTTCTAGTGTTCTACATTTATTTCAGATAACACCTTCTTATAGTCTCAAAATAGGATCCAAATGACTGTTAAAAATTTTACTTATCTTTACAAGTTTGCATTAGATATCATTATATCTGTTCAACCACAGAGTATTTAAGCATATCATAAGGTTAGTCATATTTTTTTTTCCAGATAGGATTGGACAGATTTTTATTTCCAACAGCAAAATGCCTCTCTAAATACACATTGTCAGCACAAGTATTTTTCTTTGAAATATTGACATTTTTACGGGTGAAACTATATTCCAGTTTTTTAATTAACTGATATTTGATTAATAGTCATATTGAGTATTGGCCACATATTTGGAGACAAATTTATATATCTTATGATTTTTTTCAGTTGGTTTCCCTTTGCCATTTTTTATCAGCATGATGATTAAATTATTGATTTCTAAATACTTTTTGTATACTGTGCTTTAAGACTTGTTTATTAAATAAATTATTGACAGTTCAATTAGATCCTATTAATATTTCCTCGATATAAATTTGGATAGCTGAGTTATATATTCAAAGTTCAACTCCTTCCCAATATCTGGAAAAGTTTGAATCTCAAAGATGGCTATGCATAAGAATTGTTATGGAGGTTAAAATAAAAAATATCTATTCTATATTGGGGCTATAATTTTAAATCTCACAGATGATTCTGATAATCATTCTGATTAGAGAACACTACTGTTCTGGAAGTCTAACAACATCTGGTGCTGTTTGTGGGACAAAGCTTGCTTTTTGTTTGTTTTTTTTTAAATATTTAAAACCTTAATGGCTTTTTCAGGAAGAGCAAATCAAAAATTGGTCACCCCTCATTTCCAGTAGAAATTTTTGCTGAAAGTATTAAACAACTCAGGATACCAAATAGGATAATTGGCACACTGGTTGAAAATTAATTTTAAAAGAAATTTGGAAAATGGATAAAATTGGTAAATGATATGCTACATAAAATATTTTAAATCAGTATAGAGTGCCCAAAGATTGTAAATACATGAAGTAAGAATTGAGAACTTTAAAAAAAAATAGAATTGAGACCTTTTCTAACAATTTTGCCAGTGGGAAATTTAGTTAAACCTTAACTAGAGATTTTTGTATCTTTAAGCTGCTTCCATCCTCTGTCTACTTACTTTTACTTGCAGTCTGAAGAAGTCCCTTTAGAATTGCTTCTAGGGCAGATCCAGCAGTAACAAACTCCTTCAGCCTTTGTTTATACGGGAATATTTTAACCTCTCACTCATTTTCTTTTTTATTTTTTCCCATGGTCAGACACTGGCAGACACTGGGAATCCAACCCCGGGCTCCAGCATGGCAGGCAAGAACTCTGCCTCCTAAGCCACCATGGCCCACCCATCTCACTCATATTTGAAAGACAGTTTCACTGGCTCTAAAATTTATGGTTGGCAATTTTATTTTCATTCAGCAGTTTAAATATTTCATCCCATTGCCTTCTTGCTTCCATGGTTTCTGATGAGAAATTAACACAATATTATTGGGGTTCCCTTTTGCATAACACATTGATTTTCTTTTGCAGCTTTCAGAACTCTGTCTTTTCTCTTGGCATTTGACAGTTTGACTACAAAGTATGTGGGTATGGTGCTCTTCGAGTAAACCCTATTTGGTGTTCTTTGGTGTTTTAGTTTGTAAGCTGCTGAATGCAGCTCTAAATAAAATGTGCAAAAGGGACATAATACCTGTTCTGGTTTGCTAAAGCTCCTAGAATACAATATACCAGGAATGGAATGAAGAATTTATTAGTTTGCAAGTTTACAGTTCTAATGCCATGAATATGTCCAAATTAAGACACCAACAAGAGGTTACCTTCTCTCAAGAAAAGCTTATGCTTTCCAGGACAGCTCAGTCAGCTAGAAAGGAACTTGGCTTGTGTCTGCTGGAGTCTTTGGGTTCAGGACACCTCTCTCAGCTGGAAAAACACGTGGCAACATCTACTAGCTTTCTCTTCTCATTTCATAGGGCTTTCCCAGGGGTCTTCTCTTTATGCATCTCCATAGGTCTCTGGCTCTGTGGGTTCTGTCGGCTGTAAGCTTTTTCCAAAATGGTTTGGTCTTAAAGGGCTCCAGTAAGCCCTTTAATGATGGGGACACATCTTCATGGGAACCATCTAATCAAAACTTACTACCCACAGTTGGGCAGGTCACATCTCCATGGAAACAATAAAAAGGATGCCACCCAGCAATATTGAATGAAGATTAAAGAACTTAGGTTTTCTAGGAAACACAATAGCTTCAAATCAGCATGATTTGGATTGCTGAATATGCATATTTCTCTCTCTCATTAAATTTAAGAAGTTTTCTGCCATTATTTTGAATATACCTTCTCCCATTTTCTTCTCCTTCTAAGACTCCCATAATGCATATACTAGTATACTTGATGATGCCCCACAGGTATCTTAAGGTCTGTTCACTTTTCTTCATTCTTTTCTTTCTGCTTCTCAATCTGAATCACTTCTATTATCTCATCTTTGTGTTCACTAGTTTTTTTCTTCTGTCAGCTCTAATGTACTGTGGAAACCCACCAAGGAAATTTTTATTTCAGTTATTGTGGTCTTCAATTACATTATTCCTGTTTGGTTCATTTTTGCCTCTTTATTGAGATTTGCATACTGTACATCCATCATTTGTCTGATATTCTTTCATTCTTTCTCTGTTTTCCACTACCCTTACAGCAGATTGAGGATCATTATAAAAAATATTTGTCTGCTATGTCCAAAGTCTGTTATTCTCCCTTGATAGTTTTCAAAGTTTTATTTTGTTCCTTTGCATGGTCCATCATCCCCTGCCTCTTTCTTTGCCTATTAATCTTTCATTACACATTGTACATTTTGATATTTTAATCTGTTAACTCTAGGATTTAGTACATGAGCTACCTGTTCCACAAGTAACTACACAGCCAGCTGTATAACAGAGATTTCTTTGTGTGCCAGGAGCTAACAGAAACAAATGAACCAATTTCAAAATAATCTTTCACAGACTGACTTTGCAAATTGTTTCTATGCTGGCTGGTGCATTCCTTCAGAGTTCATATCTCTAACCAAGAAAATCAGCCCAAGGCAAAAGTTCAAGCTCCTCTCTATCACTTCTGAACCTACGCTTTTGCTAGTAAGAATTTCCTCACCTAAAGGGATTTGAATACTTCCTCTACTCCCATGGATGCATATCCCCCTTGCTGGGTGTTCAGTTTTATTTCTTTAAGTCCTGTTACTTTGCTCAAAGCCACTTTGATTTCATCGTTTCTTACACTGTTTTACCTGTGAAAAACTGCTTCTGCATGCAGGCTAAGTTGTGGGAGGGAAAGTCAAAGAGGAATGTCCTGGTTTAGTCCTTCAGTAAACCACGTTTTAGTTTGACACTGGTATATAGGCACCCCATTATGCACTTAAGGACTAATCTTCTCTCTTTGGAACATAGCCAGACACAATAATAGCACAAGTCATGGCCATACTGTGCTGGGAGGGGATAGAAGAGGAACCAGCAAGGGTGCCATAAATTTGTCCTACCATTTTTATGTTGGATACTCCTGATTCATCACTCACCCAGTTACTGTGATCCTTTAAATATTTTCTGAAATTCTGAGGAAGAAGCAGTTTTGGCCAATTTGTCAAACATTCTTGAGGAGTGAAAACTACCATCTTAGTCAACAGGATGTCTGGACAAAGTTTTAATCTCTTATTTCACTTTTGTGACTGTATGGAAAATAAGAAATTGCATGGTACTCAGTGTGCATTACTTAAAGGATCTTTTATGCCTCTATACATTTCTTTAAATTTTCTTTAATTTTTGTCATTGCTCTTTTGAGAATATATTGTATTACCACCATATCCACCCTGCCTTCCATTTTATTCACTTCGTTTTCCCATTTTTGAAAGTTGTAGTCAAAATGAGATTTTAGTGTAAGAATTAATATGTAGGTATAGATTGAATAAAAATATTTTAGTATAATGCAAAGCAGAAGTACCCTGCAATAAATGCTCAGAAATAAACGCATGTATATGCATGCTTGACCTTTAGTTATTCACATTCTTAATAATGAGAGAAGTTCAAAATGTTTTCTTGACTACTCTCTGTGCTTTTACATCTTCTGTTTTAGCTGCATTGCCCCTCGTGGACCAGTGTCTCAACCTAAGAAGGGTTAGATTTTTTTCAATCATTTCACTGAATTGTTCATATTTTTACAGATTCATGAATCAGTATATGTAAATATTTATCTTTATACTTTGGAATTCATAAATTAATCCCTTTTTTTAAATAAAGTTTTGGAATACCAATAATTTATGCTAGTCCCCCAACATGAATTTGGTCATAGTCACTTGTTTGCAGCTGACTAAGCAAAGTTAGGACCGTGAGGTTTATTGAGTTTTATTTTTTTTTTAAATATTTGGATGACAAAAGTCTAAAGAGATTAAATTGAAGGAAGTCTAGGATTACCTATTAAGGTAGTCAGTCTTTTAAGGATTTCTTTTCCACAAATGAGTGGTTGAATATATTCGAAGTCTCTAAATCAACAACCCAAGTGCAATTTGGTGATATCTAATTAAATTAAAATTTAATGATCATGTTATAATTTTAAGGGCTATGACTGATGTTAAATCCCACCATTTGAGACAAAACTAAACAGTAGGAAATAAAACATGTATACCAAGTAATTATGGAACACTTTACTTGACTTAATAGATCCCAGCAAGATAAAATGAACATGTGTTCATATGTATTAATTATTCATTTACTATGCTAATTACTCAGTGTGTAGTTATGTTTCCAGTGGCAGTCATTATTCTGGAAGAAAAGGGAATATCTTTGTACAAGCACTGTGCCTACAGCAGTAAGTTTTTCTTTTACATATTTCTAGAGGAAAATAAGCAAAATAAGAATTTTTGCTTTCTCTGGGATTAACTTAAGTACCCCATTCCATTATGCTGTTCTTATTTTTTATTCTCAATGTGTTACATTATCTATTATCTTAGTCAAAAGCCAAACTAATAACATTGCTTTCTTCTCAGAAAAATCGTTCGGGGAACTCAGTAAGAGAATTCCAAATCCAATAAAAAGAAGCAGTTGCCTTTCAGATTCTCTCTCTTAATTCATTTTCTTATAATGTTTCTCTAAGAACTAAATAAAGTCTAGCTGTTTGTTTCATATCAAGTGACTTCTAGTAATTAAACAAAAGGCAAATCCAATGACAAAGAATGGTGTTAGCTTGTAAAATATTCCGAAACCACAGGTAATTGCAGAATGTTGCAATTCTATACATATGTTGGGCAATAATAAAAAAAAGTATATTCCTATGTCAGATATTTTGTATACAGCTTAAATGTCCACCGTTATATGAAGTAGCCTTTACATACGTAAGTCTACTATTTTGTGGAAACAAAAATATAACATTTTATATTATATATAGAACTTTTATATGTTGAGTTTCTTTAAAAGATTTAGTCAACAATAGAAATCAGTACATTTAAATATTATTTTAAATGTGTGCTTGATTGATCATGTCTTCACACTGCCACACTTACAATTATAACTTCTTCTGGATCTATTTCTTGAACGATTCTGCTATGAGTACCTACTACATAGTGTCATTGATAAACATATTCTTAACATTTCACTTGCCATATGCTTGGCTTATATTTTTAAATTGATTTTTCCACATAAAATGATATAAGTGATAAGATTTAGAATTATTTAAAAAACACCATTGTGCTGGTTTGAAAGGATGTATGCCCCTAGAAAAGCCATGTTTTAATCAAAATCCCCTTTTGTAAAGGCAGAATAATCCCTATTTAATGCTGTATGCTTGAAACTGTAATCAGATCATCTCCCTGGAGATGTAATTTTTTTTTTTAAAGAGAGGGAGGAAGGGAAGGAAAGAAAGACAGAGAAGGAAGGAAGAATGGAAGGAAGGAAGAAAGGGAAACATCTTTAAACATTTTCTTATTTTATTATGTTTTGTTTGTTTGTTTGTTTTTTACATGGGCTGGGGCCGGGAATCGAACCGGGGTCCTCCGGCATAGCAGGCAAGCACTCTTGCCCGCTGAGCCACCGCGGCCCGCCCGGAGATGTAATTTAATCAAGAGTGGTTGTTAAACTGGATTAGGTGATGACATGTCTCCACCCTTTCAGGTGGGTCTTAAGTTTTTGGAGTCCTATAAAAGAGGAAATACTTTGGAGAACAAGAGAGATTCGGAGAGAACAGAGAATGATGCAGCACCACGAAGCAGAAAGTCCACGAGCGAGCAACCTTTGGAGAGGAAGAAGGAAAACACCTCCCAGGTTGCTTCATGAAACCAGAAGCTAGGAGAGAAAGCTAGCAGATGTTGCCATGTTCACCATGTGACCTTCCAGCTGAGAGAGAAGCCCTGACTGTGTTCACCATGTGCCTTCTCACTTGAGAAAGAAACCCTGAACTTCATTGGCCTTCTTGAACCAAGGTATCTTTTTCTTGATGCCTTGGATTGGACATTTCTATAGACTTAATTGAGACATTTTCTTGGCCTTAGAACTGTAAACTAGCAACTTATTAAATTCCCCTTTTTAAAAGCCATTCAATTTCTGGTATATTGCATTCTGGCAGGTAGCAAACTAGAACAACCATTTATAGCCAGGCCTTCCCAATTAATTGCTTGGAAATATAAGACTATCGCTGTTGCTTTACTCATAATATAAGTCAATTAAACTTTAGATTATGTGTCTCACTTAGGTATATGCTCAGCTTAAATAAAATTATCACAAGAAAATCAATATAATGAATAATTAAGCCTCAGGAGATCTGGGATTCTCTCTTGCCACATGTTACATCTCTGTCCTTGGAAAAGGTAACTAATCTTTCTTATCAGGTTATTAAAATGAGAAGAATAATTATTATATCACAGGTTACATTCTGGATCATGATGGATAATAAGAATCTTAACACAATGTCAACTCTCAAAAAATATCATTATTTTTTTGAAAGTATTCTGTACCAAACTGCCTAAAAACTGTCTAGATGTCATTAATAATTTGTTTATTATATTCAATAAATAAAATATTCTACCTATACTTACAACAATGTCTCCTATCCTCTAATGAAAGAGTATCATCAGTCTTACTCTCAAATCCAGTCTATTCAATTGTAACCTATTTCCTTCAAATCTCTGTCTTATCAAGGTCATTGCCATTCACTCACACATTGGAGAGGCTGAGAGAGAGAAAGAGTGGAGGAAAGAAGGAGAGAAAGAAAGAGAGATTTTAAGTAATTGGTCTAGATAATCATAGGGTCTGGTAAATTTGAACGTCACAAGGCAAACTACAGGGCTACAAGCTGGAAACTTCAATAAAGGTATTGGTGGTAAAGTCCTTTGTCCATATTCCTCAAAGGAAACTGTTTGGCTAGAAATTTCAGCAAGAGCCAATTTAGTAGTTAAGCAGAAATCCTTCTTCTGAACTCTGAAACCCTCAGCTCTGGATTTTAAGACCTCAAAATGACTAGATGAGATTACCCACATTGATGAGAGCAGTTTCTTTTGTCAATTATATATGCAATTAACGGACCTAACAAAAAAAAGTCTATGACACATCTTCATAGTAACAGGTAGGCCAATATTTAATGAAAGAATTGCACGCCATAGCCTCATCAAGTTGATGCGTAAACTTAACCATCTACCATTCATTATTCCTCTTTCATGTTTTCCTGGATATGGTATATAATTTTGTTAACGTTCACATTAAAACATACTCTCCCTTTTCTTCTCTTTTTCTCCCAACAATTCCTGATTACTCTGCCCCAAATTAAAGCCAAAATTCAACAAGTTCAGTGTTAATATTGCCAGTTCATTTACATCAATTATTTTTCTGTTAACATCTGAATTTGCTCCTGTTATTGAAACTATTTATGTTTTCCTCCATTAGTTTTACAGATAACACTCATTCCTGCATTTTCTCCTATTTTATTGACTACCCTTCTCATCTGAATTATTCATTTGTTTCCTTTATCCAAAGAGCAAGTGATAGTGATTTTAAAGCACAATATAAACATTTTATATACTTTTCTTTTCCCATCATACTCCCTAGTTGAGTTTAATTTCTTTAATTTCAATATAATTTGATGCAACTGACTTTAAGTGCCATATCAGTAGTGCTTGGAAGCTGTTTGCCAGAAAAACATGATCTTAAATCTAATCAATTTCCATGTGTGTAAACTCATTGTGGGTAGGACTTTCTGACAAGTTTCTTCCATTAATGCGTGGTGACCTCAATCAGAATAGGTCTTAATTCTATTACTAGAGTCCTTTATAAACACAATGAATTCAGACATAAGAAAGAGAAAGCCACAGGGAGCAAGATGCTGAAATGGAATGTAGAAGAGAAGGAACAGAACAGATGCCACTATGTGCTTGCCATGTGAAAGAGGAGCTGAGGACTGCCTACAGCCAGTCTTCAGGAAGAAAGCATTCTTGATTTGGACATTTTTATGGCCTCAAAACTGTAAACTAATAAATTCTCATTTTTTTAAGCTAACCCATTTCGTGGTACTTGCTTAGAGCGTTCTGGGAGATCAAAACACCATTTCTATCCCAGAATTCCTCCTTTATTATTTTTATTTACCAAGTTACTGAATATATGACCTGTTTTTCTGAATATCAGCAATATAACCCACATTAGCATGTCTTGAATTTAAATCTGAACAATTCATATGGCCTATAGCCTATCCGTCATGACATATCTTTGAAATGTTCTCCCCATCCACCAGGTTACTGGAGTCAGATCTCCGTGAGTCATCCTTAATTACTCTAAATCCCTCATTTTCGTGCATCATAATCATTAGACAAGGAAAAACAAGAAAAAAATCATTAAGCAGTCTCTCCCTCTTCTAAAACATACCTGAAATATGCTTTATTTCCTCCATCTGCATTGCTAAGTTTTATTCCAGTTCAAATCCACTATATGCCAAGATTACTAAATATTCAAATAGATATGACTTTTTCTACTTGTAACCTCCTCTAATCCATTCTGCATAAGAACATAAAAAATTGTCCTTAAGACACAGCATTCACTACTCAAAGTCTAACTCTGAATTCTTATTTCGGTTTTATCTCTTTAGTATTGACTGTAAGTCAGTAACTGCTCTGTTCACCACTTATTTTCCCCAATCCCCCAAAGCCACAATACATCCATTATTCCAGTCTTCTTTCAGTTATTCAGACAGCATTATTTTCCAAACCCTAAGTTTTCCCTACCATATGTTTTTCTTTCCCTAATTATCACCTTTATGAGCAAGATAAACATACCATTCACACAGTTGTTGTTCAGTCCAGGAAATTGGGAATTACCCTAAAAATGCTCCTGCTATTTCTCCCCATAGCCTATTCCATCACAAAGACTTATTGATTCATTTTCAAAATAGATTTCAAGTTGCCCCATCTCTTCTTGCCTCCAAGGCTACCTTCTCATCCAGAACATCTTAGGTGAGCATAGCCTGTCTTACTATAGATGACATTCATTTCTGCCTAGCATTCTTTCTATATTTGGAGTAGAAGGTAGCAACTCCCTGTAAAAGCTAATGCTTCTTTTTCCTAAACACTGTTAGTGGGAAAGGGACACTTCAGCTCTGTTTTTCCAAGGTTATGTTCCTGGACAAAAATCTGAATTTTGAGTAGAAAATATAAAATAAAAATAGTTTAGATTATATCCTGCTGTAGGGTACTGCAATGACGCCTTGTTATCTGGAGACAGTGTTACCCAAGTTAAAGTAACTGGGTCTTTTGTTCAGTAGTGGATCCTGCTATTCCTCCAGTGACAGTGTCTTTCAGTAGCAGATGAACAAAATTTTCTGGATTGCATCTTCAACTCTGCTACTGATTGCCTAGCCTCCCTTGGTATCTGAGAGTCTTTTCAGTCTATTCTCTAATCTCCCAGTGAAGTGATTAATCTATTTAACATCTTTCCTTTCAATTTCATTTCTGCTTAAATTAACCAGAAAAAAATTTTGTTGTTTGCTTCCAAGTACTCTACATATCCACTTGTTGATCTTCCTGTTTACTCCGTTTTCAATCTTCTTCCCAAGTTACCTCTTCAAAGTGGTATTTTTTAAACTTTAGCATGTTAGATAAAGGCCCTCATTCAATGATTTCTTGTTGCATTTGAAGTATAATCCATATCCCTTGTAATGATGAATAGGAATTCACCACCTGCTCCTGATTGCATTCCCTAGTTCATGACAAAGCACCCTCCATTTGAATGTAAATAGATTAAAATCTCCTATAAAAAGACATAGTTTGCCAAAATTGATAAAATGCATTAATCATCTGTTTTTGCTATTTAGAGAAGATTCACTTATATCTAAAGACGCACATAAGCTGAAATTGAAAGGATGGAAAAATATTCCATGTAATCTGTATACAAAAGACAATTAGAGTTGCTATACTAATATAAAACAAAATAGATATAAAGTTAAAAATTCTCACAGGGAACAAAAAAATGGGCATAATATAATGACAGAGGGTCAATTTATCAAGAAGACATGACAATTAGGAAGATACATGCACCTAACACCGAACCCCCAAATAATTGAAATAAAAAAATAACAGAAATTAAGGGAAAAATAGTTATAAAATAATAGCTGGGGATTTCAACATAGTTCTTTCAATAATGGGTAGAACATCTAGACAGATGATCAATATGGAAATAGAAGTCTCGAGCAACACTATAAATCAACTAGACCTAACAGTCACGTATAAACACTCACCTAACAACAGTACAACACCAAATTCTTCTCAAGTCCACAAGGCTCATTCTCCAGGTTAGACTACAAAATAAATATCAGTTAGTAAAACCCTACTCATGTTTCTCAGGACTGTTTTAATTTTTCTCAGATATTTTTGTTGTGTTGTTGTTGTTGACAATAGGAGTTTTCTTTTCTTATATGTTTGGATTTGTAGCTTATGTATATGGAAGGTATTAGTGTCTGTTATTTTATTAACTGAGTTAATTTTATCATTAAGTCCTTTGGGGATTTTGTTATGCTATTCTAACATTTAATATAGCTTTATTTCTTTTCCAAATCATATTGTTTTCTCTTATCTCTTGTTCTCTTGCCTGATTGCATTGAATGATACTATCAATAAAATGTTACAGTGAAGATAGTAGGTATACTTATTTCTGTCCTTAGTGAGAATGACTTTCAAATTTCCCATTGAGTCAGATTTTTGGCTAATCTCAATTAGGCATTAAAACTGAAGAAAAAATAACCATCTCTTCCTGTCGAATTGGGTGTTTGTTTTATTAGGAAAGTGTATTAGTTTTAGTGAAGGTTTTTTTTTTTTTTTTTCTGCACCTATGGAGAAGTTCATATATTTTTCTCTAAGATCAATTACTGAGGACAATTATTTGGTTCAATTCACTTAGGATATCTGTCTTTTTCTTTATAAATGCAATAGGTGCCTTTTCTTCCCTTCAGCGGGTATACATGCAGAATTCATATTTTCTGTATGAATAAAATGATATATTTTCCTTCATTTTCTGTGTTATAGAAAATTTGATGATGCGTTGTCAATTTTTTGGTGTTTGAAAGTTTGTAGAATTCCCCCGAGATACATGTGAGTGTAGTAATATTTTTCTCGTGTAATTCTTATTATCTTTTGTTATTCCTTTATAACTAGAGTGCTTAAACTTTTTACATCTACTGAGGTCAATTTTCATAAATAAAACTTTTGACATAAATTTCCCATTTAAGTTTCTTTTCTCATTTCACTTAGATTTTTTTAATTATCTGCATATATTTGGGCAAAATAATATGATATTTTTCTGTCAGTATTTATATTTCTTACAATTTCTTTTTATTATTGATTTGGGTGAACACTTTTGTATTCATTTTGCTCATTTTTCAAGGAACAGTACATTTTCTTATTCTTCTTTTCATAATTTTCTGAACATTTATTTATGAAGAACTCTTCCCTTCATAATGTAAAACATAATTTTGCTGAGGTTTTCAGATGTGATAAATGCATTGATTAATAAATCAATCATCTCTACTTTAACACTTGCAATTTTTAGCATTTAAATGGGTATGACTAGTTGTCCTAGATTTATAATAATTATTATTATTTCCTATGTAATTACATATTTTCACAATCCCGGAATTTGTGAAATGGAAAATTGCTTATTTGGCATATAATGTTTTATTAATCTGAAAAACAAAAACAAAATATATTTAGATATTTCAACACATAACTTTGATTTCTATTAGAAACTCATCTATATATTTTTATTATTTAAAAACTGACCACTTACTTTATTCATTGTTTGCTAAATGTCTATGAAATGCTTTTCTATATAAAAATACAGACTATCTTGTTTTTCTGGTTGTATTAAATATGTATTTACAATGTTTATTACATAGTAATAACTATAGCATCTAGGTAAATGGCATTTTTAAAATAAAATAATAAATGATATCAGTTAAAGTAGATTTTATTCCTAGGATTACAAAGAAATACCTCTCACTTAATTGTGCTGGGTAATTATTAAGGCTGGAAAGAGTTCTAAGTACTTTTCAGTAAATTATTTCACTGAAATACATTATATTCTTTGAAATGCTTTGCATTACAGCATATATTTCATAAAAATGGAAAAAGACACTAAGAGACCTTAAGGAATTATCCTGGATCACATAACATATATGGTGATCCTTTTATTGATTTAAGGCTACTAGATTTCCAGACCCTATAAACCTAACTCTTATTAAGAAGAGGAGGGAAACCACAGGGAATCACTTCTTCAGACAGCTTACTTCAAACATTTTAAAATGAAAGAAGTGTATCATTTCTTTAAATTATTTGCAGTAAACTTGGATAAAATATTTTAGGCTCTACCAGTTATTCCTTCAACTTCCTTCTTCATTATTTGGATTCCTTTAGTCAAGATACTTTGCCAGTTTATAATATACTACAATTTTGGAAACACTAGACTTGATGCATAAATTTCTTCATGACTAAAAGTTTTAATTCACATTGCTGGTTCAGCTTTCTCTTAAAGACATTGAAACCGAAAATTTCAGTTTAACTCAAAATTGTACCTGCTTTCAGTATAGATATGTTCAAATTCTAAATTAATATTTTGCCTCTTTATAATTTTTTCTACTTTTTCTGAAATATTCTTAGGGCAAGAATGGTCAAATTATGGGATATATTATTTGATGAAGTCATGTATATCTTCCAAAATTAAAAATTCAACAAAAAGCTGAAGTTAAGACTGTGTTAAGCAAGATATTTGTGATCATAGATTTGGCACATAGGAAAGAATGGGACAGAATCAAATCCAGAATGTTTATTTGATGCACACATAGAAACACATTTGCAGAAAGCATGCTGTGCTCAAATTAGTATATATTTGCTTTTATATATTTTTTATTAATGGGCCAGCAGATGACCTAATTGTAGGAGGAGATTCCAAAGAATAATCATAAAGTTATATTTTGTATTTTTGAACCAATAAATAAAGGTCAAAAAGCTACTTTAAAAACATGGATTAAAAATAAATAAATAATAGGGGGAACAAATGTCAAAATAAATTTAGTAGATTGAAATGCTAGTGATCAATGAGTGGGAGGAGTAAGGGGTATAGTATGTATGAATTTCTTTTCTGTTTTCTTTTTATTTCTTTTTCTGAATTGATGCAAATGTTCTAAGAAATGATCATGATGATGAATATATAACTATGTGATCAGAAAAAAATTCATATTGTATGTTGATTGATTTTATCAATAAAATATTATATAGATAGATTCAAGATAGATGTGGTACTTGCACAGTGTGAGACTATACTGTGTCCCTGAATTGCACGCTTTAAATTGGTTAGGTTTTATTATGTAAATTTTACAAGATATGACACCTCCAAATTAGGATAAGTTTTCACTACACAAAATGCCTGAATGAACAGAAATCAGTTTTGAAGTTCAAAACTTGGTTATGATTTTCCATACCTACTATTGTGCTTAAGATGAAATTTGCCCAGGGCTTAAATTATCCATTTATTTAACAGCGGCATAAGAAACTGTTCTTTTAAAACAGATATTTCATTGAAAATACATTTCTCCTAGGGGGGCGGGAGGCTACTCTATAAATTTTAGGATGAGAACTTCATTAAAACATTCCCAAATACCACTAGAAGATGCTGTGTTTCCAACCCTTATTAATACATAGAAAGGAAAAATGGCTGTGATTTAACAAAGGAAGAAAATCTAAGTAATATAATTTTGAGTGAATATGAAGATAGTAACTTCAATGAGGGGATCCATAAAGGCACTATTAATAGGAAAGTAGTAAGTCTTATTACCATAATGTATTGGTTAGGGTCCTCTAGAGAAACAGAATCAACAGGGAACACTCGCAAATATGAAATTTATAAGAGTGTCTCATGTGACTGCAGAGATGCAGAGTCCAAAATCTGCCGGGCAGGGTGTGAAGCCAATGATCCCAATGGAGGGTATGGATGAACTCCACAAGAGAGGCTCGCCAGCTGAAGCAAGAATTGAACCTGTCTCTTCTGAATCCTCCTTAAAATGCTTCCTGTGATTAGATTAAGCATCACTCATTGCAGAAGACACTCTCCTTTGATTGATTACAAATGGAATAAAATGTGGATGCAGCTGATGTGATCATGATCTAATTCTATGAAATGTCCTCATTGCAACAGACAGGCCAGCATTTGCCCAACCAGACAAACAGGTACCACCACTTGGCCAAGTTGACACATGAACCTGACCATGACAGTCCACCACTCGTCAGCTTGGCAGTTATATATATCACCTTAAACCATACCCAATTTCCAAATAAAAAAACAATAAAACACACATTTTTCCTTTTACCTAACAATGCTCAACTATCCTGCATATAACTGGAAACACATTAAATCTCTCCAGAATAGGGTGCAAATCCTTGGGTAACATTCATTCTTAAACTTGCTATTTTACAAAATAAATAGTATAACAAATGAACAAAACAGCATTACAGTCCTCACTTTGGTAACTGATCACATGGTCATAGTTCATATTATTACTATCTTCTTCCACTACCCATTCCATGTTTCCTTTACCCTCAGCAAGCAATTCAACTGGCCATGGTTCTTTCCCTGGTGGGGTGACCCAAACCTTCATTCCTGAAGTTTCAGAGCCATTGGTAGTCCGGCCTGGATTGGGTTGTTGCAGTTTTCCATTGATTTTAATCACAGGGCATGGTAGTACTAAAAGACTCCCTAGGGGCTCTCCTATATTCCAAGAAAACTTTTCTTTACCCCCATTATGTAGTTGTCATCCTACTTCCCCCTATAGTCAGGGTCAATCACCCCAGACAATGATGCAATCTCCTTCTTGGGTTGTGATCCAGGGGCATAAGCAGTCCAAAGTGATCAGGTGGCAGTCTGAATTCCAGTTTAGTGGAAACACTGTTGTTTCTCTTGGAGGAAGCACTCCCCGTTTGGAACTAAAAACTGTAGACTAAGAGAGCTCAGGGTCACAGGGATAGGAAGGACAAATTTTCCTAGTGGATCAGTAGGGGAAATAGTGAATGGTACCACTCCCATTTCCACCCCTTAGTCCTTGGATCCATGGATCCTGGCTATGGGAGAAACAGCACCATACAGTGGATGCTGATTCAGAGAATATACAGCTTCTTGAAGAACATTACCCCAGCCTTTCAAGATACTGCCACCTAGTTGTCACCATAATTGAATTTTCAAAAGGCCATTCCACCGTTCTATCAATCCAGTGGCTTCTGGATGATGAGGAACATGGTAAGACCAGAGAATTCCATGAGCGTGTGTCCATTCCTGCATTTCATTTGCTGTGAAGTGTGTTCCTTGATCAGAAGCAATGCTATATGGGAAACCATGATGATGGGTAAGGCATTTGTGAGCCCATGTATGGTAGTTTTGGCAAAAGCATTGCATGCAGGGAAAGCAAACCCATATCCAGAGTATGTGTCTAGTCCAGTTAGAACAAATTGCTGCCCCTTCCATGAAGGAAGTGGTCCAGTGTAATCAGCCTGTCACCATGTAGCTGGTGGAACACCTCAGAGAATGGTGCCATATTGGGAGCTGAGTGTGGGTCTCTGCTGCTGGCAGATTGGGCACTCTACAGTGGCTGTAGCCAAGTCAGCCTTGGTTACTGGAAGTCCATGTTGCTGAGCCCGTGCATAACCTCTATCCCCACCACCATGACCGCTTAGTTCATGAGCCCACTGGGCAATGACAGGAGTTGCTGGGAAAAGAGGCTGACGGGTATCCACAGAATGGGTCATCTTATCCACTTTATTATTACAACCTTCCTCTGCTGAAGTCAACCTCTAGTGCGCATTCACATGGGACACAAATATGTTCATGTTTTTAACCCATTTAGAAAGGTCTATCCACATACTTCTTCCCCAGACCTCTTTGTCACCAATTTTACAAATATGGTCTTTCCAAGTGCCTGACCATCCAGCTAAACCATTATCAACAGCCCATGAGTCAGTATACAAATGAACCTCTGGCCAGTTTTCCTTCCAAGCAGAATGAACAATCAGGTGCACTGCTCAACCTTTTGCCCACTGGGAGGCAAAATGAGAAATAAGTTGTCACCAAAATCCAAAGAGACCAACTAGGCATTGTGTCTAATTTTCGGTTGTAGAAGGGACCAGATGCAGCAACTTATCATTCACCTTAGAAGGGATATCTTGACATGCCCCACACCACTGGACACCTAGAAATTTCACCATGGAGGAAGGTTCTTGTATTTTGTTGGATTTATCTCCCATCCTCTGACACCCAAATGCCTTGCCAGTAAGCCCAAAGTAGTTGCTACTTCTTGCTCACTAGGTACAATCAACATGATATCATCAATATCATGGACCAGTGTGATGTCTTGTGGGAGGGAGAAATGATCAAGATCCCTGTGGACAAGATTATGACATAGAACAGAATTGATATACCCCTGAGGTAGGACAGGGAAAGTATATTGCTAACCTTGCCAGCTGAAAGCAAACTGTTTCTGGTGGTCCTTACTAATAGCTATTGAGAAAAAAAGCATTTGCCAGATCAATAGCTGTATACCAGGTA
The DNA here is from genome assembly GCF_023851605.1 of Tamandua tetradactyla. NCBI lineage: Eukaryota > Metazoa > Chordata > Mammalia > Pilosa > Myrmecophagidae > Tamandua > Tamandua tetradactyla. Next base: position 65,358,398 of record NC_135345.1, read on the forward strand.
CCAGGGGATGTATTGATTTCCTCAAGCAATGATACCACATCTGGAACACAGCTGCAATTGGAGTTACCACCTGGTTGAGCTTACAATAATCCACTGCCATCCTCCAAGTCCCATCTGTTTTCTGCACAGGTCAAATAGGAAAGTTGAATGGGAATGTGGTGGGAATCACCACCCCTGCAACCTTCAAGTCCTTAAGAGTGGCAGTAATCTCTGCAATCCCTCCAGGAATCCAGTATTGCTTCTGATTTACTATTTGGCTTGGTAAGGGCAGTTCTAGTGGCTTCCACTTAGCCTTTCCCACCATAATAGCCCTCACTGCACAAGTTAGAGAGCCAATGTGGGGATTCTGCCAGTTGCTCAGTATGTCTATACCAATTATACATTCTTTAACTGGGGAAATAACTACAGATGGGTCCGGGGATCCATAAGACAGACCTGAGCTAAAACTCCAATGATCACCTGGCCTCCATAAGCCCCCACTCTGACCGGTGGTCCAGAGTGATGTTTTGAGTCCCACGGAATTAATGCCACTTCTGAACCTGTGTCTAATAATCCCCAAAATATCTGATCATTTCCTTTTCCCCAATGCACGGTTACCCTGGTAAAAGACCATTGGTCCCCTTGGGGAAGGCTTGGAGGAAGATTAACAATATAAATTTGTTGCAGTGTAACAGGGTTCTCCCCCAAAGGGACCTGGCCTCCCCTTCATTCAAGGGGCTTTGGGTCTGTAAACTGTCTCAAATCTGGAAATTGAGTAAGTGACTGTGATTCTGTTTTTGTAATTCAGGTTAGACTTCTGTTCACTTGACCTAGAACTCTTTTCTTTATACAGTTCAAACAAGAAATTTGAGAACTGCCTTTCTATTGTATTTCTAGGCACCCCATGATTTACTAGCCAATGCCACAAATCTCTGCAAGGCATATAATTTTGATGCCTGCTTTGAGTTTGCTGTCTATTATAATAGCCACGTCTACCCTATCTTTGAGGATTAAGTGCTGCCACCTGGCTTCTGTGTTTAAGGATTCCAGTTCAGTGACAGCAGTTCCTACAGTAATATCTGACCTACAGAGAAGTACAAGCACAGAGCTCTTCAGGGATGATGGTGCTAGTCTCACAAATTTATTTCTCACTCTTCTGGTAATAGGTGCATCTTCCGGACATTTCTGGGGTGTAAGAGTAGGCTTTGCATGACAAATCCACTCTAACATTACAATCTCTCTTAGCCTCTGGATCCCCTCATCTACATTATACCAGGGCAGTTCTCGCATTTCAACCTCAGGTAATGTTGGCCACCTTTTGGTCCATATTTCAACCAACAGTCCAAACAAACTCTTAATACCTGTTCTAACTGCTCGAGCTATAACATTGAATGCAGAATCTCTGCTTAGTGGGCCCATATCAATAAATTCAGCCTGATTTAACCTTATATTCCTCCCACCATTGTCCCACACCCTTAAAATCCATTGCCACATATATTCCCCTGATTTCTGTCTATATAAATTGGAAAACTAACACAGTTCTTTCGGAGTATAATGTACCTCCTAATGTGTGATATTTTGTACCTCACCTTTAGGGTCCTGTTGGAACTTTAGTCTAGTTATAAGTCTGGAAGAAATGAGGGGTGGTGGGGGTAGGTCATGAAAAGAATTAGAAATATCTTCCAAGCCATTTGCTTCAGGGCCTTCATTTGCAGTTTCATCTGGTGAAACTGGATTAATCACTCTAGGACTAATCCATTCAGGAGGAGGTTGGGTGGCTAACTCCTCAAGGCAAGCTGAAGGTGGGGCAGTTTTGTCCTCCGGGCAAACTATTACAGGGTTATCTAGGGAAGACTCAGCATGACCTAGGGTTTCAACCTCACCCCCGACATTATTATCAACCCATATGTCACAATCCCATTTTTCAGGGTCCCACTCCTTTCCAATCAATGTCCTCACTTTAACGGCAGACACCATGCAACATTGAGATTTCAGTTTACATTGTAAAGTTGCTACTCTAACAAGATTCTGAGTCTGATTTTCAGAGATCTCAAGCTTACAGAATTTTTCATGGACAAAAGGAACAAATTCTAGGTTGTGTTAGTAACAAGTACTGAAAATCACATAAGCTGTTCCTTCTTCCTCCAGCCCTGTTCCATGCTGTTTATGTAGCAGTAAGAAAGTTGCTGCTACCCGCACACTCTCCAGATATATACTATCTTTGCTGTCACTCATGTAAACAAAATGTGTGTTCTATGCTTTTCTTTGGTGAATCACTTTCCTGAACCAGAATCCAACATGACTGCATTCGAACAGTCTCCAAATTGTATAACATACATCTGTACTCTGGTAGCAAAAGGAGCTAAAAAGATGTGTTTACTCTTTGTTTTGTGTTTGCTTTGTTTTCACTGCACATTATCACTGTTAGAATTACAATGCACAAGAACCACTAAGATTTGAAAATAATGATGTTCAAAATGCTTTTGACTAAGACAAATAAGAGATGTCCAATTTATTTGGGTCCTTAGCTAGCAGATGTTAAATACACTCTAACATACATTCCATTCTTAAATGCTTCTGAATAACAAAACCAAAAATGTTACACCCTCACTTAATTAATGTAAATGGGGACCAGGACTAGTGAAAGACCTAAGAGAGGTCCCTGGGGCTCAAAATGTAAGGAGGTTCTCAATTGCATGTCATCAAACTTTGAGTGCAACGTCTTATCAATTATTCCAAATTGCAAGACCAGTACATTTGGACTATGTTCTTTTCTTGTTTAGACAACATCTTGCCATGATATTCTATTACCTAAGAAAATAATTGTGGAACTCACCACAGCCAAGACAGTCTATACTCAATTGTACATGAAAGGGATATATTTAAAAAGAGAATAGTTTCCAATATAAATATAATCATGATGAAGCAGAAGAGAAGAAAATGTCTATAGCTATTAACAATTCTGTCTCTGCATTTGATTGTAAGAAAATGGTAGGTTTTATAGCATATTTGTCCCCTCCTATTTCTTTGAACTCTGCTTGCATTTCAATCATTATGTACAAAGAAGAAAATTATGTTTTTAGAATAGGAATCTATTCTAATGAGGGCAAATCTCTGTGCACTGATGACAAAGAGTCTCAGGTGAGGGAAATTGCAATTGCTGGAAGGGCTTGGCCTGAGACACTATGTGATTAGTCAGTTTTTGTGGAAGAAATTTTAGGTTGTGAAACTTTCAGATAAACTCTATATATGACATGAGGGTCAAATTTTTCATGATCCAACTGAACAAGCCATGAGAGGGTAGGATTTACCTGATTGAGCTCACAGAGCAGATATAATATCAGACATGTTCTCTACAATGGTTTTTCCCCCTAATTTTACAAATCTAGGCTCTTTGTAAGCTGGTCTTAAGGGTGTAATGAACAAACAACACCATCAAAGAGTATTTTGGGTAAATCCATTGTGCTTAACACTTCTGAGCTCCTGGCCAACTTGATAAGCATAGCTTGTATCTGGTTGCAAAATGTGTCTATCTGGCCTTTACCATCTTATGTCTCTATATATTGGAGGCTTATTTCAATGTCAGAATCTTCACTTACATCCTTAGCTTATTGAGCATAATAAGTTTTGAGTTCCTTAGAACTGTTGGTATTTTTCCTTGACTTGATGAACGAAATATCTTCTGGTACTGCTCTGGACACATAATTAAAAAATAGTATTTTTTTCACCTATACATCTTCTGATATTTAGATTATTTCTTTACGTCATTCAGGATAAGTCTGTCCACCTCAACTCACCTTAGAATAAACAAACGTTGAGAGTCAGTTGCAACTTTACCAATTGAAAAGCAATTGCCATCACTCCCAGTTGTTCTAGCTAGTGCGGCCAATTCAAAGTCTCTGGATAAGTGTATTCTTCTAACATAGGTATCTATCATATTTATATTGTAATTCAGTAGCTCATAGAAACAGAATCATATTTTCTCTGACATCTTTTTATGACTACAGAAGAAATTGTATTCTTTCACAGAAGTCCTATAAATTGTATGGTTCTTTGACAGTCCTTTGGTACCTGAATTTAAACCCAAAGGTTTGTAATTTTCTTACTTTATGCTTTCCACAGTAGTCATAAAAAATCAACCAGCCTATCTATTCTTATAAACTTCATGATCAAAATCTTAATTTACACCAGCAAGCATTCATTCTCCAAAAGTCTTGCTCTCAATAAACACATCTGTACAATTGATCACAGACTAATTTTAATAACTGGTTTCACCACTCTTTACCAAGGGCAATTAAAAATTTCTTCTTCTGATGTAAGCATTCAAAACTAACCAGATATTTACTTTTCTTGAAGATTGGTTCTCTGAAACTTCAGTTATATTAGTTTCAGAAACTAAAACCCACTCTAGATGTTTTAAATGGGATGGAAAATACACAAACAGAATTTTTAGAAGAGATGAAAAAAAAAGGTCCTGGCTGAGTTTCTAGCAGCAATGCCCAGAAGTTCACTCAAGATTTAGTTTAATATGTTTAAGGCTTGAACTACTTATGACAGAATCACAATATCCCAAATATGGTCAAGAGACTGGTGCTCCCTTCTCAAATAAGCAGCTATGCTTTTTCTATTGCCATTCCTGTGGTTATCCTATTTTTCATTTTGTATCACCTCTATCTGAAATGAAAGTCATACTGGTAGATATAATTTCTAAAAGGTTTGTTTGAAAGATTGTGTATAGCAATGAGTGTCAAATGCTCACTGTAACTCCCATCCAAATAATAACTCAATAATATTTAAGCAATTGTATGCCTATGCAAACGATGATTATACAATATGTGTTTCCATCTAGTATGGAAAGTTAGATAAGCTTTAAACAATAGATCTCCACATCAGGAAAAGAAACAAGGAAACCAGGAGTCTGGCCTTGGCTTTTCATGCATGGCACATCAAGGCATAGCTCCAAGTAATATCTATACAACTTGAGGCAAATAAAAATATGTGCTTTTTTTAGGTGTTTGAAAATCTCTCCATTTGTTACATGTGTAAAAGAATGGATGATATGAGTAAGTTGACAAAAACTAATGTGAAGAGTCTTTAGGAGAAAAATCCAGGGTTTGACAGATATAATCCAATTATAAAAGAGATGTTGACATTTTCACAATCTGCTAGGGGAGAGGCATCGTTAAAGGTAATTTTGCTTTAGCAAAAATATACAGCCAACCTGAATGAAAGAATTAAAGATATGAAGGCCGCTGATTTGGCTGCAAATCAACAATGACATTTTCTTTTTCTTTATCATTTTTCAATGATAGTGAGTTTTCCTCACTCTTGTTCAAGAAAACATTTTCACTAATCTAAAAATAAGCAGAAGTTTTATTCTTCCCACAGGCTGATATATCAGAGCGTAGAATCATTTGGAATATTAATAGATAATAGATAGTGACAGAGGTAATATATGAGTAGAAGCCATTGGGAGTCAAATAAAATACTCATTTAACATTTTATTTTTATGAAAATTTCTATCAGCTGAGTAATTTTACATTATTATAGGCTATTATCTTTATAGGCGACATTAGATACTTCTGGTCTATTTCTGAAGGTCTTTATTTTCATATAAAACTAATATAGAAAACATGAAAGTTAAAGTTATAGGAATTTGAAGATAAATGTCCATATGTGGGGAATGAATTAAATCAAACTTTCCACCTTTCTACTCCTTGGCAACGAGCAGATCACTATGCTGAATAAATACAAGATCTCTTTCTGAGAGGTAACGTCATGTCACCAATGATGAAGTAATATATATTTTTTAATGATGCTGTACTAATAATGACTTTGACTTCTGGCTTGGATCTGGTGGCACCAAAAACTTATTTTTAGCTGCTACATCTTCTCTTCAGCAATTCAGAATCATGTAACAGCCAGGAATATAAATTAATTTGTTTAGTATTGTTTTGAGACTGCTAAAAGCCAGCAGTCCAATTAGCATCTGAAAGTCAGGAAAGTTCCTGAACCCGAATGCCACCTTATCCTTTGTAATGTCAATATCCCTCATCACCATATCTGTGGAAGCTAACATGTCTTGAAAACACCTTTTCCATTTTTTCAGATTATCTGCTCATTTGAGTTTATTTCCTTCCTCCTCGCTATTGGTCGGTTGTCTTTTCCACCAGGAAGATTGGCTGCATGGACTGTCTTTGGTCTAACCTGTTCTGTCTTTCTCCCTGGCTCTGTAGTGGTGGTTTGGTTAGGTCCAGTCGTGCATGCTGAAACAGAAGGCACAGTCACGGCCTTGTTGTGGTGCCAGCACGCCTTTCTTTCTGCTGCATCATGCACCTGCTGGAGGACGCTCTGCCACTGAAATTGCAAAGAAATCCATACATAGAATTGAAAAGACCGCCCCTATGCCACTCAAGAATTAAATTATACATATTTTACATATTTCTTTCAGAAGAAGTATGTTTATGATAAGGATGAATATCTTGGACCATAATGAATGGAAAGTGGCCACATGACAACATGATAGGTGTGCATATCTGTGTGTGTACGTATTTTCAAAAATACATATGTGCATGTATGTATATGTATGCATGTATGTTTGCAGATGTTTATATATGAATGTATATGTATACATGCAATTTTTCCATAGAATATATGCATGCATATAGATATGTGTGTTCATATGTGCGTGTGTGTAAGTATATATTATCATATATATACTTTTTCATCTCAGTATCTAGAATCATTCTATGCCCAGAGCTTCAGAATTCTAAACAGAAAGGAAAAAATACATAAGTGAAATTTGGACAGCTCTCCAAAAATTCATTTAGCGTAAGTCTGCTGTTAAATGAGCATTTTCTACAAGAAACATTATGGGTGATCTGGCACTTATGTTCTTACGCAAAACATACTTATGGAATATACATTTCCATTTTCTTTGGCAAGTTACAAAACATGAAGAATAAAATGTCTGTGCAAGGAAAGGAAACAAGGGTCTGTCCTGGTTGCTCCAACATTGTTAACAGACTTTCCTAAACGTGGGCTGCCTCCATCAGCTAAAACCAAGGAAATACTATTAAAAATAAGTTTTCTCTAACAGTTAGGTGATATCATGGAAGGTCCTATACTTAGGTACAAAGAAGATATCTTGGTATAAGTATTACAGGGAAAGTCACAGAAAACAAATCTCTGCTTAGATGAATGGATACATTGTTCCGAGTAAATTTAGAACTGCTGAAGGATATCAATCAGTATTTTGTTAGAATATTCAAAGTTAACACACACGAAACATTCACATTTTAAACAAATTAACAAATATATCAAAAACTGATTATTTGCAAGGTATGTTCTCTTAGAAATAAAATTTTCATATATCATTCAAAGATTATGGTTCTTATTTTTAGACTGAGAGAAACTCTGTCTCTCAGTTACATGAACACAAACAAACATTTTCTGAAGAATGAATATAGAGAAATGATAAAAAAGATTTGTTTGTATTTGAATAGCTTGCAATGAACATAAAATAGACATGCGTGTCTATACCTATACAAGTGTGTGTATTTATATATATATATAATATAGCCTATATATATTGCATACCCTGCTTACTTTAGTAGATGATTTGATGTAATTTATGACAATGATAAATATAAAATGACTTAAAATAGTAATAATTGATAAGTATAATTGATACTTTCTATATAAACCTCTCTCTATTAAATATGTAAAAAATAAAATTATTCTTGTAACTCTAGCTCTACTATCATTATGTATATAATAAGAGACAGTATAAATTGGTGCCAGAATATATTAAGAATATCTTAGAAAAGACGATCCTCAGATTTTCTTTAAGAAATCAAATACCTGTTCTTTAATTAAAATTGGATGTAAGGTCTATTTCTCTTTCAGTTATAGTTCAACCTCCTTTTAATATCCTATGGTTAAGCATGCCACATTATTACTTTCAGATGAAGACTGTGTCGTTTTATGTTTCCATGTAAGGTTTTTCAAAGACAAAAAACCTTGAATGCTATTTTGAGTCTATACCAGGCTAACTTTTAGCATCTTGATAATAATTTTCCAGTCTATATTCTCTCATGCATCAAAAAATCTATAAGCCAACAAACTACATTTCTCCAGAATCCCTGTCAGCAGGATTCCAGAATATATACCACCAATGAGAGACTCACTAAGAAGAGAAACAGACACAATTCTTGCCCATATACCTGTGGCAGGCTTGCACGTGGGCTGTGATACCCAGCAGACAGGCTTTGCTGATAACTTCTGGACATCACCATTAAACTCCCATTGCTGGAGGGAGTGCTGTGGAAAGCTGGGAAAATCGATGGCTGCTTCCTAGGATTTCTGAAAATTTCTCTCTGAAAGACACTGAAAGTTTATGTCAACTTTTGCTTCTTCAGATTTTCCAGTAGTTTGGTGAAAGCTGTTTCTATAATTCCTTTGTTGTATTCCTTCCTTCTTGATGTACTTGATATATATATTGGCATCTGTTTTCTTGATCGACCCATGACTCACAGAGAAGAGATATAAAATGCAAATTATATACTGGAATAAAACATTTTAATAAATAGCAAAGTTATCAAAATACCATATTTTAATTTCTAATTGACTTCAATATGAATGTCATGCTCTGTTTTAGGGCTCAAATCCATTTAACTGGGATATGAGTATATATGCTTATAATTTACCTTTTAAGAAAATAATGAAATAACTAGCTCAAGGACATGAATTATCATCAGTTCTGAGAAATGATCATTTAGAGAACTACCTCAGAGGATTTTTCTAACAATTCTCTTTCCTTTAATTCATAAATGACCATGCTTAAACATTTTATTTTGTGCTTCTCAATGTACCAAATAAATGAAATTTTAACTATTATAGTAATTTCCCTATCTTCAGTGCATAACAATCAATTCCATAATCATTCATATGGTCCACCAAATAGCAAATACAAACAAAATTTGGGAAAATATTTTTGTTTGATATTGTTTTCTATATTAATTATAGTATTTCAAAGAAGTATCATGACAATGTTTTCTACTTAAATCTCAATGAAAACAAATGAAAAAGTCAAAATTTTAAAAGTTAAAAATTCTGCAACTATAGTTAATCTATATGCTCTTCTAAATCTATTCTAAATTTTCAAATTATTCCTTAATATTGTTCTAATATATGATTCAGAATCAGGATATGTTTTAAAGTACCTCAGTTGGAGCCAAAAGAGATTCAAATATATTCATAAATGTGACATTCATAAGACTGTGAATTTACAGAAGAATTTGGAATAGAAGGAAATATAATTAAGCAGGAATCTTAAGTGGCATCTCAATGTGTTTTTTCCACATGATACTATACCATTTTGTGGCACATAAATTGCATGAATTGATATACAAACTAAATTACATTTGATCAATTACTTTCCTTTTGGTATAATTATGAGAGTGCAAATTTAGAAAACAAATGTTTATTGTTTGTACCATTTGAATATGTTCCATTTATTCATATTTTTCCAAAATAGTACATCTTGGGGTCTATAGTTCTGCAGGTAAATAAAATATAGGTTGAAAGTGCACGTGAAAGGATGACTTATACATAGTTCTAGTTCACTTTTGTAAATGAATTAATTTTGAGGAAGGTTTTGAAGCATTATGCAAAGACAAGTATCAAAATATTAATGAAAAAAGATTTCTTGAACAGTACTAAAAAAAAGAATAAGTTCTTGTTGTCTATAAATGCAAACCACTATAAAAATCAGTGAAGTAAAGAACAAATCTAATTTGAAGTGGAAATACTTGAATTATCTGATTCCTAGGGAAACATTAAACAATGTGCTCTAGCACATTTTGATCACTTTAGTTTTCTAATTGTCACTTGAAAAATACTTTCTCATGTATATTTTGCATATTGATATAGAAAGACAGATTAAAATGAGTTCATGTTTATGAAAGACCAATATGTAATATAATTGAAAGTCATCAGTTCTATTTTAGGGATTTAGAATCTGAAGTAGATTTTAAGAAATAATTAACTTTATTTTCCTCCAAGTTATTTAGTATACTGGACTGCTGGGATGAACAGTAATACTAATTGAAGAGGAGTTTGGCTTATAAATAATACTCCATCAAACGGAAACAGGAGCCTTGGAGCAATGGACAATTTTAGGGCTGGAACAAGAATATTTTTCAGGTGATAATTACGGAGCTTTCTTTAATTTAGTGATCACACTGTGTAAGAGAAAATTGTTTTAAATTTTCTGGGAATCAGATAATTCAAGGGTTTCTGCTTCAAACTGTCTTTGCTTTTGTTTTGCTATTGACATTAAACATAAAGTTGAAAAGTCCAGTTCTTTATGAAGTAAGTTTTAGAAGCAATCACCTCTAATTTCCAAGCTATTGGAAATCTACCTTTTCTTTATTCAAATATTTATTGGGGTTACTAAATATCAGGCACTTTTCAGGCATTGTTTACACAGCAATAAACAGAACATACTAAAATCTTTACCCTCATTGGCTTAATTCAAGAGAGAAAATCAGAGAAAAAAATAAGCAAAATAAATAAGTCAATTGCATCATATATTAGAAGATGATAATGGATATAAACACTGAAGATTGACATATTAAATAAGTTAATTAGATAAGTTTTAAAAAAGAAGATGACATTTGTTCAAATAAATATGCTTTTCATGCCTTGCATGGCAAGGAATAAGAAAGAGGCTATTTTGACTGGAGCTGATTGAGAGTTAAATCATAGGAGGTAATGTCATGGAGGTAGCTGGGACCAGTGTCTGCTTGACTTCTTGCTAGAATAGCATTGACCTTCTATTCCTCTACTTATTTATGCTTTCCCTAAGTGATCCCATCCACTACCAACCCATTATATAACATGCATATGCCAGCAATATATAATGAATACCTCTCACCCTAACATGTTCACTAACTACAAATGGGAACTTCTGACTAATTGCTTTCTATCTGCCTGTATATTTAATAGGTATCCAAAACTTTTCAAGGGCAAACCCACAACACTAATTCTGTACTTCAAAAGGGTGTCCCTACAAAAGGAAAACAATCTTTTCCAACTCTAATCTTGCCCAATTCTGTAAATGATATAACTGTCACCCCAATACTTAAAGTAAAACAAACAAAACGACAACAAAGACCACAACATGTGACATGAAAATTCTTTTTATATCTATGCTCTTTTTATCTATGTGGTTTTTAGCCCCCTCAGGGAGAGGGTCTCTGCCAATGAGAATTCCCATCTTGATTAGCACCCAGGACTACTTGTTCCTGTTTAGGGTTAAAGTCTGGCTGGGCTTTTTCATTACACAAAATTTACCTCCTCAGTGACAGCTACCCGATGGTCATATTATGACATCACATGTCATTCATGATACCGTTGTCTGAAATAATTGCGTTCATTGTTTGATTACTTGTTTATTGTAGGTCTTCAACCAAAGTTTGCACCAGTTATGAAAGTAGGCATCATGTCTGATAATTTATCAGTTTCTTCAGTGCCTAAAAGTTTCCTGACTTAAAAAAATAGTTAACAACTATAGGTTGAATGGAAACACAATAATTAATGCAAATGATACAAAATCATTTCTATAAATGCAGAAAGATTATGAAAAGCAAAACTCCATATTAAGTGTCCTTAATGATTCATATTTATTATCTCATTTAATCCCCACCACAATCATACTAGTTAGGAACTATTATCTTTACCTATTACTATGTGTTAGAAATAAGAAGCGTTTTTGAATTATCTGGTAAAGTATGATAGAATTAAGAGGAGTAAAGGCATACTAAACAAATGAGATTTTTAAAAAGTCAGGCCTAAGAGTATTATGATAAGGTATGGACAAATTCTGGGCTGGTAGTTTAAAATGAGAAAACAAAAGGGCACTTCATAGAGATAAAGAATATATCCATAAAGATCAAACAGTTAATTATTTATCAAATGTTATATAACAAAATATGAAATTCATAAAACATAAATGATAGTAATATAAGAGAAACAAGCTAATATGCAATGTTTTTTACATTTCAAGTTAAACATAACAATGGTCAGTTATCGGGGTGGGCGCTAGTATTCTATTCCTGACTTTTAAGCACTTATCACAGGGAGAAGTTAAGTTCTCTATGTCCCCATTTGTTATTATGGGGATGTTAGATATTTTGAAAAAAATGTTCTTTTGTATCTGAGAATAGCATACTTTTATCTTTATCTGATACTATGGATAGAATTCGAAAGGACGAATTTGTAATGATGGCTTTTATAGTTCACGACTGTTTCAACTGCTTAGAGCTAAGAGTTGGTAAGTTATGGTCAGCTGGTAGATTGTATTCTTTGCACAAGGATCTATAATTATGTGTGAAGATGGAGGGAAATCACATACAGAGGATGAAATTAATGGGTCAATATTGAGGTAATTTGAAATCATTATCCATGGCAGTATAATCAAAGTTAGACTGTTTAATTCTAAATTATAAGTCAATTTTCACTCATTTGGCTTTGTCAATTTCAGTGGCATGTTTTTTCTGTAGGTTTTTTAAATGTAATTTTATTGAGCTATATGATATATTCACATACAAGATAATCACCCAAAATATACCATCAGTGGTTCACAGTATCTTCATATAGCTGTGCACTCATCACGATAGATTTTTGAATGTTTTCATACTCCAAATAAATAAAAATTTGAAGAAAAAGTAGAAAAGAACACCCAAAACATCCCATGCCCCCTGTACACACCTATTATTTAGCTTTTGTCTTCTTTCTAACTCATCTGCCCATACACTTGATAAAGGGAATGTCAGTCACAAGGTTTCCACAATTACTTGGTCACACCTTAAAAGCTGTAGAGTTATTCAATCATCTTCAAGAATCACTGTATTGGACTAGAGTTCAACAGTTTCAGATATACTCCAATACACCAAAAACTGAAAGGGGAAGTCCATATACTACATAAGCATAACCTCCAACATAACTTCTCAGCTGAATTTGCAATCTCAGCCACTGCAACTCTATTTTGTTTCCTTTCTCTTATTTTATTTATTTATTTATTTTTGGTCCAGAAGGCTTTCTCACTCCCATGTGGCCAGGACTAGGCTCATCCCCAAGAGTCATGTCTCATGTTGCCAGGGAGATTTATATCTCTGGGAGTCATGTCCCACATAGGGGGTAAGGGCAGTGAGTTCACCTGCAGAGTTGGCTTAGAGAGGCCACATCTGAGCAACAAAAGAGGTTCTGTGGGGGTGAGTCATAGGCATAATCATAAGTAGGTTTAACATCTTCTTTGCAGGAATAAGTTTCATAAGCACCAACCCCAAGATTGAGGGCCTGGCCCAGCAAATTGGCAGTCCAAAATGATTGCAAGAATACCAGGTCTTCCCCAGGGGAGGAAGTTTAATATTTTTATGTTTTTCTCTAGTCCTTCAAGGGGATTTTGTGAATAGTTTTTAATCTTTTCCCAATATTACCATGGGATGCATCAGGGTATCACACTATCTTGTGCAAATGAGTGAAATCTCATTACTTCTTCAATATTCCATGCAGTTATCATTTTCAAATAAGATGACCATACAAGTTAAATTAGTGTGCTTCAGAAAATTTAAATTTTACATGAAATAAACATCTCTTCCTTTGGTCTCATACAGAAATTGAAGTTTAAAATACAGGCAATATCATCCTTTACCTTTAATTTGATTTACCTTACTTCTACACAAATCAGCTTCATCCATACCTCTAATTGAAATCTGATCACTTCTTCAGTATTTAAACAGTTGCTGTATGGGGCAATGCTGACTTTCATAGCTGAAGAAATCTAGCTTTGAGTCTCAGGTGTCACTCAAATACCCAAAATTCCAGGGAATGAAGAGTTTATATACATAGAACTCAGCATCTCAGAATTTATAAATAATAGTTACAACTCTGGAGTAGATGTGACTGTTTTAAGAGTTTACAATCTAGGAACCTTTGAAATAGACCTTCACTTGAAAACCTATGCTTTTGAATTCTCATATCTCTGTGTTCATTTTTAAACAGTTTTATTCACATATCATAGACTCCAACTTAAGTAAAGAATCAGTAGTCCATGTTTTAATAATTTAGCCGTGCTTTCAGCACCACAATTTATATGAGACCATTTTCATTTCTTCTTGATGAAACCCTATACCCTTCCTTCATGCCCCCTACTTATTGATTATTTAACTTTGGCATATTGCCTTTATTACTTTCAATGGAAACATTTACAATGTTACTGTTGACTACAGACCCCAGTTTGCATTGATTGATTCCCTTATACCATTCCATTTTCAACACATTGCAATGATTACTTCCATTTGTTCTCCATCGTGCAAAAATATTCTTATATTTGTACATTTAATCATCATCATTATTCACTCTAGGCATAACTATGTTATAAAATCCAAGTCCTTATCTTCTACTTTCCTTCTGACACCATATATGCCCTCAGTCCTACTCACTCAACCATGCTTACACTCAGCTTTGCTCACTGCAGCTACAGTAATGTGCCACCATCAGATAGTATTGTGTTATACATATCTGGATCATTAAAATCAGTCCTGTTGAACATTCTACACTCCTTCCACATCAAATGCCCATTCTCTAGCCTATTTCTATTTCCTAATAACTTGGTTCTTAAGTTTAACTCTCAAAGTTCACTCATTAATGTTAGTTCATATTAATGATACCATATAGTATTTCTTCTTTGTTTGTCTAAATTCACCCAGGATAATGCCCTACATGTTCATCTACATTGTCATATGCTTCATGACTTTGTTCTCTCTTGCAGCTATGTAATATTGCATTGTATGTATATATTCCAGTTTGTTTTAGATACTTTCTGTTGATGGACATTTTAGCTGTTTCCATCTCTTGGCAATGGTGAGTAAAGCTGCTATAAACATCAGTGTGCAAATTTGTCCTTCCAACATCCAAATATGTACCTAGAAATGACATTTCTGCATCGTATGATAATTCTATACTTAACTTCCTGAGGAAACACCACACTGTTTTCCAGAGCAGTTGCACCATTCTACATTCCAATCAACAGTGAATAAGTATTACTCTTTCTCCACATAATATCCAACACTTGTAGCTTTCTGGTTTTTATGATAATGGCCATTCATTAAGTGTGTGAGATGGTATTTTATTTTATTGTGGTTTTAATTTATATGTCCCTAATAGCCAGTGTGTTTGAGTAAATTTTAATATGTTTTTGGACCATTTGCACTTCTCTTCTGAAAAATGTCTGGCCATGCACTTTGTCTATTTTTAATTGGGTTGTTTGTCTGTTATTGAGTTGTAGAGTCTTTTTATATGTTCTGTATATTAAACCCTTATTTGATATGTAGTTTCAAAATATTGTCTCTCATTGCACAGGATGCCTTTTCATTTTCCTGGCAAAGTCCTTTGGTGCACAAAAGTGTTTAATTTTGAGAAGATTCTGTTTAGTTTTTTTTCATTGCTTGCACTTTGTGAGTAAGGTCTAGGAAACCACCTCATATCACAAGCCCTATAAAATATTTTCCTACATTACTTCTTAAAGTTTTATGGTATCAGCTATAATATTTAGATCTTGGAAGCATTCTGAGCTAAATTTTGTATGAGCTGGGTGACATGGGTACTCTTTCATTCTTTTGGATGTTACTATCCACTTCTCCAAACACAACTTATCAAAGAGGCTGCTCTTTCCCAGTTGAGTTGGTTTGACCATCTTATCAAATATCAACTGCCCATAGATTAGATGGTCTACTTCTGAACACTCATTTTGATTATTAGTCAGTATATCTATCTTTCTGTTAGTACCATGCTGTTTTGACCACTGTAGCTTTGTAATGCACTTTAAAGTAAGTTAGTGTTACACCTTCCTCTTCATTCTTATTTGTCAAGATATTTTTAGCTTCTCAGGACACACTGCCCTTCCAAATAAATTTGATTATTTGTTTTTTCCGTTTCTGCAAAGTAAGCTCTTGGGTATTGCATTGAGTCTATAAGTTAATTTGGGCAGGATGGATCACAGTGGCTCATCAGGCAGAGTTCTTGCCTGCCATGCAAGAGACCTAGGTTTGATTCCTGGTGCCTGCCCATGAAAAAAATTAATTTGGGTAAATTTGACATCTTAACTATAATTAGACTTTGTTATAATTATAACAAAGGTATGTTATTACATTTATTTAGGTCTTCTTTGACTTCTTTTAGCAATTTCTTGTATTTTTTTTTAAGTATAGGTCTTTTATGGCCTTGGCCACATTTATTGCTAAATATTGTATTCTTTGTTTGCTATTGTAAATGGATTTTTTTGCTTAATTTCCTACTCAGATTGCTCATTACTAGTGCATAAAAACACTACTGATTGTTGAGGTTTGTCTTTTACCCTGCCACTTTGCTGTACTCATTTATTAGGTCTAGTAATGTTGCTGTAGATTTTTCAGGATTTTCAACCTATAACAATCATGTCATCTACAAATGGTAAAAGTTTCACTCCTTCCTTTCCAATTTGGATGAAATTTATTTTTTTCTTGCATAATTGCTCTAAATTGAACATCCAACAAAATGTTGAATAACAATGGTAACATCAGCATACTTATCTTTTCCCTCTAAGATTTTTGGAGGGAAAGCTTTCAGTCTTGTACCATTGAGTATGATGTTGGCTATGCGTTTCCATATATTTCCTTTATCACATTGTGGAAATTTTCTTCTGTTCTTATCCCTGAAAGTATTTTCATCAAGATAAGATGTTGGATTTTGTCAAATGGCTTTTATGCATCAATCAAGATGACCATGAGTTTTTTTTCTTCTTTGACTTATTGATGTGTGTGCTGATTTGAAACTATTATATACCCCAGAAAAGCCATGATTTAATTCTGATTCAATCTTGTAGGGGCAGCTGTTTCTTTTCATCTGGATTCAACATTATATAGTGGAAATTTTAGTTAGTTTATCTTCATGGAGATGTGACATAGCTAATTTTGGGTGTGACCTTTTCATTAGATGGAGATCATGTCTTCACCCATTCAAAGTGAGTCTTGATTAGTTTACTGGAGTCCTTTAAAAAAGTAAAATATTTTGCAGAGACCTCAGAAGAGACAGAGAGAGCCAATGTAGACATTTGGACATTGAGACATAAATAGACTGAGTGATAAGCAGACTCACAAAAATAGCCATAACCTGAAAAGAAGAAATCTCCAGCTCCAGAAGATGCTAAGAGATGAAAAACAGACTGTTGTCCTGGGATGGATAAGTGAAGGCCCGCAGATGCCCAGTGAGGAATCCTCACAGGAAAAAGAGGCTGAAAGCTGCAAAGCCCAAGAACAAGAGATGAATAGATGCCAGCAGTATGTCTTCCCAGCAGACAGAGGTGTTTTGGATAGCATTAACCTTTCTTGAGTGAAAGTAACTTTTTGTTGGTGCCTTAATTTGGACATTTTCATGGCATTAGAACTGTAAACTTGAAATTTATTAAATCTCTTTTATAAAAGTTGTTCCATTTTGTGTGCATTACATTCCAGCAGCTTAACAAATAAATACAGATTTTGGTACCAGGAGTGGGGTGCTGCGGTTTGCAAATACCATATATGCTGGAATAGATTTTTAAATGGACAAGCAGAAGGTTTTGGAAGAGTTGTGATGATCCTGGTAGAAAGGCCTAAAATGCTTTTTAGAGACTGTTGGTAGATTTCTAGGACTCTAATGATACCCCTGACATGTCTTTAGATAAAAATGATGAACATGTCTTTGCAAATTGGAAGGAAAGTGTTCTTTGTGGATGGAAGACAGCATTTAAGGGTAGCAAACTTGGATATTTAGTAGAAGAAATTTCTAAACTGAAAATGAAGTTTACCTGTTAGTTGCAGCTTATGGCAAAATGCAACAGGAAAGAGATAAGTTAAGAAATGAACTCTCTGGTACAATGAAAATAGAAATTTATTGTCTGGAAAATTCTGGGCCCCCAGAAAGTGAGACTCCAGTGAATAGTGCCCCGCCATGAGGATTTATCCAAATGTGGAAGCAGTCAGCAATTACAGAACAAGCAAATATTGGGGATAGAAATGTCCAAGAAGGACTTGTGGAAAGTACTATGGTCTTACAGCTTTGATTCATGAGCACTACAAGGAAAATCAACAATTTTTTTTGGCAAGATCTGTATGAATGGACCCAGTGCAAGTTAAAGACTAAATGGGACAAACTGATGGAAAAATAACTTCAGAGTCAGAACCATGGAAGCCAAGGTCTGGAGCAGGTAAAACTTGAACCAGGAGAGCAGACTCATCTGTACACATGGGAGGGAGAGTTTGCCCCAGAAATAGAGGGTAAGCTTTCCACTTAATAGTTCAGGAAGAGTTGTGCTGCCTCAGGCCTCAGAAAGGGTGGAGCACATAAACCAGTGATTGAAAGGAGCCTGGCTGCCAGCCCATTGTTCTTAAGTGGTTGAGCATGTGCCTCAGAGATAGCAGAGACCCCAAGTGCCACCTGGAAGCTTGAAGAAGGTGGATTTGAGATAAACCCTACTTTGTCATGATGTACAATTCTTTTAATGTACTGCTGGATTCAATTTGCAACTATTTTGCTGCGGATTTTTGCATCTAAATTCATTAAAGATATTTGTCTGTAATTTTCTTTTCTTATAATATTTTTTGTCTGGCTTTGGTATCAGGGTTATGATGACTTCATAGAATGAGTTAGGCAGCTTTCCCTTCTCTTCATTTTTTGAAAGAGTTTGAGTAGGATTGCTACTAATTATTTCTTGAATGATTGATGGAATTCACATGTGATGCCATCTGGTCTTGGACTTTTTTTAGAGCTACTTGATAACTCATTCAATTACTTTACTTGTGATTCATTTGTTAAGATCGTCTATTTCTTCTCAAATCAATGCAGTTTTCCATGCTTTTCTAGGAAGTTGTCTATTTTGCCTGTGGTGTCAAGTTTATCAGCATATAATTTCTCATAATATTCTCTCATTACCTCCTTTATTTCTGCAGTGCAAGTGATTATGCCCCCTCTCCCTTGTCTGATTATATTTATTTGCATCCTGTTTCTTTACTTTATCAGCCAAGCTGAGGGGCCATCAATTTTATTGATTTTTCTCAAAGAACCAATTTCTGGTTTTGTTGATTGCCTCTTTTTTTCATGCTTTAAATTTCATTTATTTCTGCTCTAATGTTCATTATTTATTTCTCCTGTTTGCTTGGGGTTAGTTTCCTGTTCCTCCTCTAATTCCTCCAGGTGAACAGTTAATTCCTCAGTTTTTGCTCTTTCTTCCTTTTTATAGGTATTTAGGGCAATAAATTACCCTCTCAGCACCACCTTTTCTGAATCCCATAAGTTTTGATATGTTAAGTTTTCATTTTCATTTGCCTCAAGATATTTACCGATTTCTCTTATAACTTCTTCCTTGACCCACTGGTTGTTAAGATTGTGTTAAGTTTCAATATATTTGTGAATTTTGCAGCCTTCTGCCTGTTATTGATTTCTAACATCCTTCCATTATGATCAGAGAAAGCATTTTGTATAATTTCAACCCATTTAATTTATTAAGACTTTCTTTGCAACACAATACACGGTTTAACCTGGAGAATGATCCATAAGCACTTGCAAAAGTGTGCATCTTGCTGTTGAGGGGTGTAATTTTCTCTAAATACTTGTTCAATCTCATTCATTTCTCATATTCAAAATCTCTGTTTCCTTACTGATCCTTTGTCTAGATGTTCTGTCCATTAATAAGGGCTGTATACTGAATTTTCTAAATGTTATTGTGGAGTCCCTTCAGTGTTGTCAGTGTGTATCTCATGTGTTTTGGGCACTCTGTCTCTGTGCATAAATATTTGTTATGGTTCCTTGGTAAATTGTTATTTTTGTTAATGCATAATATCCTTCTTTGTCCCATTTTAATAGTTTTACATTTGAAGTCTAATTTGTTGGATATTAATATAGCTCTCCCCACTCTTTTCTGTTGTTCTTTGCATGAAATATCTTTTTCCACCTTTCACTTTCAATCTGTTCTATCCTTGATCTAAAGTAAGTCTCACAGAGACAGCATATATATATATGTGGCTCCTCTTTTTTAATCCACTCTGCCAGTCTAGGTCTTTTATTGGTGAGTTTAATCCATTAAACTTTAGTGCTATTACTGTAAAGGCAGTATTTTCTCAAAGCATTTGACTTTTAATTTTATATGTCCTATCTTTTTTTTCTTCTTCTTCTTTTTTACCCTTACTGGTAGTCTTCATTTCTATGCTCTTCTCCAGACTGGTCCCTCCTGTCTGTTCCTATCTACTTTTCATATTTCTTGTAAAGCTGGTTTCTTAGTCACAGGCTGTTTTAGTGACCGTTGTCTTAAAATATTTAAAACTCTCTGCCATTTTTGAAGGACAATTTTTCCCAGTACAGAATTCTTGGTTGGCAGTTTTTCTCTTTCAGAATCTGAAATATATCATACCACTGCCTTCTTGCCTCCATAATTTCCTCTGAAACATCCACACATATTCTCATTGAGCTTCCTTTGTGTGTGATGTATTGCTTTACTATTGTTGCTTACAGAATCCTCTAAATTTTTTGACATTTGACAGTCTGATGAGTATTTAAAGTAATTCTATGCATATCTATTCTGATTGGGGTATGCTGTGTTTTTTGGATGTGTAATTTTATGTCTTTCATAAAAGATGCAGCATCAGTAATTATCTCTTCCATTATTCTTCCTGCCCTTTTCCCTTATCATCTCCTTCTGGGAAACCATAACACATATATTGCGTGCTTCATGTTTGCCATTTAATTCCCTGTGACCCTGCTCATATTTTTTCTTTCTTTTCCACTTCTTTCTTTCATATGTATGATTTCAGATGTCCTGTCATCTAGTTCATCAATCTTTTCTTCTGCCTCTTCAAGTCTTCTGTTTTAAATCTCAGTTAGTTTTTCCTTTCTATTGTGGCTTTCATACCCATAACTTCCACCTTCTGTTTTTTCAAGCTTTCAAGTTCTTTATGGTCACCCAATGTCTTCTTTATATTTTTCAACTTTTTTGCCATATCTTCCCACATCTTGTGGATTTGAATTTTTAATTGATTTAGCATTTTTCATTGAGTATTAATTAGGTGTCTCAAGTACTGTATCTCATTTGAAGTGTAGTTTGTTCCTTTCACTGAGCCACAATTTTGCCTTTCCTAGCATGATCCATAATTTTCTGTTGGTGTCTTGTTGTCTGGTTCCCTTGCTTAGTTTATTCTGGAGGTTCTTTTCATGCTGTTAGCTAGCATTTTCTTGTTGGTTGGCTTGGTTCTCTAACTGTTTTTGGTGTTCAGATCAACTAGTTCTAGCACTCTAGCATATCTTCTATTTAATTAAGAATTTTTCAGGTCCTTTATTCTCTCATTCTTGCCTTGCCTAAACAGAAATTTATTTTTTAGTATGGTCTCTCCAGATGCCATTGAACCAAGTCAGATTGTCCTACACAAGACCAGTATGGGTCTCAGAAGGAGAGTGTAATCAGTATCAACTTTCCTTAGGGATGAGGCCCAAAGTATTATAAGATTTCTGTGAAGCCTTTAGACTCTGTGCTTTTTCTATACTTCCCAACAAGTAGTATAAATCAGCCTGCATTGTTCCACTGGCATAAAATGCTATGCTGTCTTTAATTCTAAATAGGCCCTTGAGGTGCCAGGAGCATGGTTGAGACAGAGCCTGAAGTAAAAGATGGGCTTAGGGCTTAGACCCTGGAGTATGAGTTCTCTGATTGAGAGCCACCACATGAGTTGAACCCCATCCCACCCCCTTTCCTGGGGAAGATAAATTCTTTAGGTAATTATCTCCTTCACTTGACTTGTTACTTTGTTTCTCATACCTATCTTAATTCAGTTCTTGTATGGATCAAGGCTGATAACTGAATATGCCTAAGGCTTTCTCTAATGAGCTACATAGAATAGCTAAACAAACAAACAAACAAACAAAAATGAAGAAGAAATTCCTTTTCAGAGCCATTCCCCAAATCTCAAGTTTCACCTGCCAAAAGCTGGAGTTTTTGCCTGGCTTTATGTGTCTTGGGAGAGCCCTTTTCCAGTATTCTGAGCTAGGTCAACTCCAAAAGTCTCAGTTTATTGTTTGTTTTTCTTGTGAACCCTAACTCCTGTCTGCCAGGAGAAAACTCAGGATTCCTTTCTTATTTGCTTTTGGTTCATCTCTGCTTGGAACTTGTATTCAGCAGTGCACATTAGTTCATTAAAGCTATAACTGAGGCTTGCCTGGATTGTCCTCCCTTGCTCCCAGCAGAGACCTCTTCTTTTTCTCACAGGGAAGTGTTTTAACTATGCTTGCCAAGCCAGTGAGGATGGTGTCAGCAACCAGATTTGTGTACTTTACTTAGAGTTCTGTGGTGTGATCTTGGCCCGCACATTCCACACTGGTGTACAATGTGTATTTCATCATGGATGTCCCACAAACAATTGTTTCAGACAGTTCCTAGCTAGTTACTAGCTACTCTAGAGGACTAACTAAATTCCAAACCCTCTTATACCACCTGCATGCTTTTTCTATTAACCAACAGCTGCTCTAATAAAAACAAATGTGAAATGTTGATGAACATTTTTTCTAAAAAATGTTGCTAATCATAGTATTCTTTTGGTTGGATTTAAGTATTGATATTTTTTCCAGCTTTTTAAAATGGTTTTTATCGTGAAATATACATTCAGAAAAAGAAATAATTTTCAAGGTACATTTTAATAAGTAGTTACAGATGAGCTTTCAAATATTAGTATGGGTTACCATTCTGAATTTTCAGGTTTTTCCTTCTAGTTGCTCCAAACACTCAAAGCTAAAAGAAATATCATTATAGTGACTCAGCAGTCATACTCATTTGTTAAATCCTATCTTCTCTGTTACAACTGCTGTCTCTTCTTTGATCCTACTCTCACCCTACAGGTGTCTTTGGCCTATGCCTATTCTAAATTGTCATGCTGAAAACAGTTGTCAACAATATAGAATTAGAGATGGAAATAACTTATATTTTTGGAGAAGCTGGCCTCTTTGGGTTTCAGGACTTATCTGGCCCATGAACCCACTGCAGGCTTTGGTTTCAGGAAAGTAAACTTACTACATGAAACTTTGGTGGAGTCACAGTTATAGCCCGAGGTGATTGCTTTAGTTTGTTAAAGGTGCCCAAATGCAATATACCAGAAATGGAACAGCCTTTATAAAGGAAATTAACTAAGTTAAGTTTACAATTCTAAGGCCATGAAAATTTCAAACTTTAAGTTTCAACAAGAGGTTACCATCACTCAAGAAAGACTGATGCTGTTTAGAACACCTCTGTCAGTTGGGGAGGCATGTGGCTGGCATTTCAGTGGTCTTTGGTGGCTTCTGGATATCTCAATCAGCTGGGAAAGCACATGGCAACATCTGTGAGATTTCTATCCTGACATTAACTTTTATTAGGCTTCCCCAGGAGCATTTTCCTTTTGCATCTCCAAAGGTCTCTGGCTGTGTGGATTCTGAAGCTTTTTCCAACATGTTTCTTTTTGTAAAGGATGCCAGTAAGCAACTCTACCTTGAATGGATGGAGACATATCTCCATGGAAACCACTTAATCAAAAGGTCCGACCACAATTAGATGGGTCACATTTCCATGGAAACATCTTAATAAAAAACATCCCACTCAACCATATTGAATGAGGATTGAAAAACATGTCTTTCTGGGGTACACAACAGTTGCAAACTGGCACAGTGTTCTTTAGGGTTGATGGGAATGATGTTAGTTGGGATATGGCAAACCATGGCCGTTCACAATATCTTGCTCAAGATATTGTGCTCAAGCTTGCATAAGAGTAGCTTCAGAGTAGCATTTTGACTCCACCTGAACACTTTAGCCACAGTCATCTTACCTTATTATATTTATTTCTCCCCAGAAGGCCTTGCTAACTCCATGCTGCGAGTGTCATGCTCACCCTTGGAAGTTATGTCTCCCATTGTCAGGGAAACTTTCAACTTTAAATGTCATATCCCACATGAGGGTAGGGGAATACTTTTCCTTGCAGAGTTGGGCTTAGAGAGAAAAAGACCACATTTGAGAAACCAAAGAAGTTTCCTGTATGCAACTCTTAGGAATAATTATAAGTAGTCTTAGCTCCTGGTTACAGAAATAAGTTTTGTAAGGCAAGGCTCAAAATCAATGGCTATGCCTATTTTCCTGGGAGTCCTTAATGTTTGAGAGAGTTACAGGGGTTTCCCAGATAGGAATATTTACCACAGCAGACCTTTTGCATTCCCACAAGCAGTGATTAGGTGTTCCAATTTCTCCACAACCTCGTCAACATTTGCAGTTTTCTATTTGTTTAATAGCAGCCATTTTTATAGGTGTCAGGTGATGTCTCACTGTAGTCTTGATTTGCATTTCCCATAAAGTTAATGAAGATTTGCTTTTCTTCCTGTACTTTTTAGCCATTTTTATTTGCTCTTTGGAAAAATGTCTGTTAATATCCTTTGCCTATTTTGTAATTGGGTTGTTTGTTCTTATGTTGTTGTGTTATATAATTTCTTTATGTGCACAGAATAATAAGCCTTTATCCAGTATGTGATTTTCAAATATTTTCTCTCGTTGAGTTGGCTGCCTGTTTGTTTTTGACAAAGTCTTTTGAAGCACAGAAGCTTTTTATTTAAAGGCATTACCATTTATCAATTTTTCTTTCATTATTTGTGCTTTGTGTATAAAGTTTAAGAAACTATCTCCTATTACTAGGTTTTAAAGATGTTTCCCTATATTTTCTTCTAGGAGGTTTATGACATTGGCTATTAAATTTAGGTCTTTAATCAAAGGAAGAAAGGTATATTTGGTCTGGAGTTGAACTTCTCCGCACTGCATAATCTAATTCAACCTATCTGCATAGTTCATTTGAACAACTGAAACACAGGAAACCCAGAATAAGAAGGAGGTCCTTTAATTCTGTATAGATTGCTGTAAATACCTGGATACATCCTAGACTATATTAAGTAGATAATGAAAAAGTATTGGCAAAGTCCCTTGAGGGATGGGAGAAAAAATGTGGAGCTATTAAATCTTATCATTAGGGAATCTCCTGATACTGTGTCAAATTTTAGGGACACCCAAATCAATAGGCCATGCTCTCAATCCTGAGGCTTACACTTATGAAGTTTATATAGGTAGCAGAGAAGTTTAGACTACTTATAGACATGTCTAAGAGTTACTTCTGGGGGACCTCTTTTGTTACTCAGATGTGGCTTCTCTCTCTCTAAGCCCAACTCTGCAAGTGAAATCATTGCCCTCCCCCTATGTGGGACACAGCATCCAGCAGTGAAAGTCTCCATGGTGATGTGGGGAGATGACTCCCAGGGATGAATTCAGACCTGGCATTGTGGGATCAACAATTCCATCCTCACCAAAAGAGGCAAAAGAAGTATAACCATTAAAGTATCAGTGGTAGAGAGAATTCAAGCAGAATTGAGAAGGTACTCTGGAGGTTGCTTTTACTCAAGCTTCAGTTAGACCTTGCTACCTATCATAACCTGTTAACCTCCAATGAGGACCGTTCCAACCAATATTAAAGAACACTTAGGGCAATATATAAGATTCCAAAAGGGTTCCATACACTAGAGTAACTTTCCAGAAACCTACAACCTGCAGATGGCTCCCTGGTCCAGATAAATCATGAAACCGAAAGGACCCAGCCTCTCCAGAACATCAGAAAAGTCCATCTTCTGACCCCATATTAGTGACAGACACTTCCAATATGAAAAATTTAGAATGGTCATAGCCAAAACACCCCTAAAGAGGGGATGGAAAGATCAAAATGGAATTATACAATGAAGATAGGATTTAACAGATGAAAATGAATGCTGAATCATTAAATTGATATCTCTTTTAGTCTGCAGTATCTTAGAGCAGATTGAAGCAAAAACCTAAAACTGTGGAATTATAACCCATGTCAAACTCTGAAATGTGTTCTATAACTAATTGTGGTATTGTGCTTTGAAATTTATTGCTTTTTTGTATATATGTTCTTTTTCACAAAAGAAGGAAAAAAAGTCTACTGTGATAAAAAAAAATATTTAAGCCTTCTAGCCTCCTATATTTTGGAGCAGCTAGAAGGAAGATTCTGAGAGGATCATATGGTAGCCCATGACAAAGTCTGGGATATGTTCTGTAACAATGTGTTGAAGAGTGCTTTGAAAACTATCGCTTTTTTTCTTTCTTTGCTTTGTATATATGTTATGCTATACAATAAAAGTTTTTAAAAAGTAGGTCTTTAATCCATTTTGAATTAATTTTTATTGGGAGTAAAAGTTAGGGGCCCTTTTCATTCTTTTGGCTACCCAGTTATCCCATGCCCATTTATGGGAAAGATTCTTCTGTCTCAGTTCAATGCATTCGGCTACCATATTTGAAATTAATTGACCACAGATTTGCTGGTCTATCTCCACACTCTCTATCATTCCATTGATCATTGTTTCTATATTGTATGAGCACCATGCTGTTTTGACCACTGTTGTTTTATAGTAAACTTTAAAGTCAGGAAATGCTAGCCCTCCCATTTTTTGCTCTTATTTTATTTTTTTTTTAGGATATCTTTAGCCATTTGATGTTTCTTTCCCTTCCAAATAAATTTGATAGCTAGCTTTTCCAAGCCTTCAAGTCTTCAAAAGGATTTGATTGTATTGCATTGAATCTTAATGCAATTTGGGGGGTAGATTAATTGAGGTAGAATTGACATCTTAACAACATGTGCATGAGCATGGAATGTCTTTCCAACTGTTTAGGTGCTCTTTGGTTTCTTTTGGCAATTGTATTAGTTAGGGTTCTCTAGAGAAACAGAACCAACAGGGAACACTTGCAAATATAAAATTTATGAAAGTGTCTCACGTGACCGTAGGAACGCAGAGTCCAAAATCCACAGGGCAGGCTGCGAAGCCGATGACTCCAATGGATGGCCTGGACGAACTCCACAGGAGAGGCTCACCAGCCAAAGCAGGAATGGAACCTGTCTCCTCTGAGTCCTCCTTAAAAGGCTTCCCATGATTGGATTTAGCATCACTAATTGCAGGAGACACTCCCCTTTGGCTGATTACAAATGGAATCAGCTGTGGATGTAGCTGACGTGATCATGACCTAATCCTATGAAATGTCCTCATTGCAACAGACAGGCCAGCGCTTGCCCAATCAGATGAACAGGTACCACAACTTGGCCAAGTTGACACCTGTCCCTAACCATGACAGTCCACCCCTTGTCAACTTGGCACATATATATATGTATATATATCATCTTAGACCATACTTAATTTCCAAATGAAAACAAATAAGCACACATTTTTTCTTTTACCTGACAATACTCAACTGTCCTGCATATAACTGGAAACACATTAAATCTCTCCAGAATAGCTTGCAAATCCTTGGGCAACATTCATCCTTAAACTTGATATCTTACAACTTAAATAGTATAACAAAAACAAAACAGCATTACAGTCCTCGTTTCTGTAACTGATCACGTGGTCGAAGTTCATATTTATCACTACCTTCTTCCACTACCCATTCCATGTTCCCTTTCCCCTCAGCAAGCACTTCAGCTGGCCGTGGTTCTTTGCCTGGTGGGGTGACCCAAACCTTCATTCCTGAAGTCTCAGAGCCATTAGTGGTCCTGCCTGGATTGTGTCGTTGCAGTTTTCCATTGATTTTAATCACAGGGCATGGTAGTACTAATAGACGCCCCAGGGAATCTCCTATATTCCAAGAAAACTCTTCTTTACCTCAATTATGTAGTTGTAGTCCTACTTCCTTCTGATAGTCAGGGTTAATTACCCCAGACAATAATGTAATCCCCTTCTTGGTGTGTTGATCCAGAGGCATAAGTAGCCCAAAGTGGCCAGGTGGCAATCTTAACTTCCAGTTCAGTGGTATCACTGTTGTTTCTCCTGGAGAAAGCACACCCCGTTTTGGAACTAAAACCTGTAGACCAGCAGAACTCAGGGTAGCAGGGACAGGAAGCAAAAATTTTCCTAGTGGATCACTAGGAGTAATAGTGAGTGGCACCACACCCATTTCCACCCCTTGGTTCCTGGACCCATGGATCCTGGCTATGGGAGAAACAGCACCATACAGTGGACGCTGATTCAGAGCATACACAGCTTCCTGGAGAACATTACCCCAGGCTTTCAAGTTTTTGCCACCTAGTTGGCACCGTAATTGAGTTTTCAAAAGGCCATTCCACCGTTCTATCAATCCAGCAGCTTCTGGATGATGGGGAACATGGTAAGACCAGAGAATTCCATGAGCATGTGCCCATTCCCGCACTTCATTTGCTGTGAAGTGTGTTCCTTGATCCGAAGCAATGCTATGTGGAATACCATGACGATGGATAAGGCATTCTGTAAGCCCACGAATAGTAGTTTTGGCAGAAGCATTGCGTGCAGGGAAAGCAAACCCATATCCAGAGTATGTGTCTATTCCAGTTAGAACAAATCGCTGCCCCTTCCATGAAGGGAGTGGTCCAATGTAATCAACCTGCCACCATGTAGCTGGCTGGTCACCTCGGGGAATGGTGCCATATGGGGGCTGAGTGTGGGTCTCTGCTGCTGGCAGATTGGGCACTCAGCAGTGGCTGTAGCCAGGTCAGCCTTGGTGAGTGGAAGTCCATGTTGCTGAGCCCATGCATAACCTCCATCCCTACCACCATGACCACTTTGTTCATGAGCCCATTGGGCAACAACAGGAGTTGCTGGGGAAAGAGGCTGACTGGTATCCATAGAACGGGTCATCTTATCCACTTGATTATTAAAATCTTCCTCTGCTGAAGTCACCCTCTGGTGTGCATTCACATGGGACACAAATATCTTCATGTTTTTAGCCCACTCAGAAAGGTCTATCCACATACTTCTTCCCCAGACCTCTTTGTCACCAATTTTCCAATTATGGTCTTTCCAAGTCCCTGACCATCCAGCCAAACCATTAGCAACAGCCCATGAGTCAGTATACAAATGCACCTCTGGCCAGTTTTCCTTCCAAGCAAAATGAACAACCAGGTGCACTGCTCGAAGTTCTGCCCACTGGGAGGATTTCCCCTCACCACTGTCCTTCAAGGACACCCCAGAAAGGGGTTGTAATGCTGCAGCTGTCCACTTTCGGGTGGTACCTGCATATCGTGCTGAACCATCTGTAAACCAGGCCTGAGTTTTCTCTTCCTCAGTCAATTCACTGTAAGGAACTCCCCAAGAGGCCATAGCTCTGGTCTGGGAAAGAGAAGGTAATGTGGCAGCAGGAGTGGAAACCATGGGCATTTGTGCCACTTCTTCATGTAACTTACTTGTGCCTTCAGGACCTGCTCTGGCTCTATCTCGTATATACCATTTCTACTTTACAATAGAGTGCTGCTGTGCACGCCCAACTTTATGGCTTGGTGGGTCAGACAACACCCAACTCATGATAGGCAACTCAGGTCTCATGGTAACTTGGTGGCCCATGGTTAAGCGTTCAGTCTCTACTAAGGCCCAGTAGCAGGCCAAAAGCTGTTTCTCAAAAGGAGAGTAGTTATCTGCAGCAGATGGTAAGGCTTTGCTCCAAAATCCTAAGGGTCTGCGTTGTGATTCTCCTACAGGGGCCTGCCAAAGGCTCCAGACAGCATCTCTATTTGCCACTGACACTTCTAGCACCATTGGATCTGCTGGATCATATGGCCCAAGTGGCAGAGCAGCTTGCACAGCAGCCTGGACCTGTCGCAGAGCCTCCTCTTGTTCAGGTCTCCACTCAAAATTAGCAGCTTTTCTGGTCACTCGATAAATGGGCCGGAGTAGCACACCCAAATGAGGAATATGTTGTCGCCAAAATCCAAAAAGACCCACTAGGCGTTGTGCCTCTTTTTTGGTTGTGGGAGGGGCCAGATGCAGCAATTTATCCTTCACCTTAGAAGGGATATCTCGACATGCCCCACACCACTGGACACCTAAAAATTTTACTGAGGTGGAAGGCCCCTGTATTTTTGTTGGATTTATCTCCCATCCTCTGACACGCAAATGCCTTACCAGTAAATCTAGAGTAGTTGCTACTTCTTGCTCACTAGGTCCAATCAACATGATATCATCAATATAATGGACCAGTGTGATGTCTTGTGGGAGGGAGAAACGATCAAGGTCTCTGCGAACAAGATTATGACATAGGGCTGGAGAGTTGATATACCCCTGAGGTAGGACAGTGAAAGTATATTGCTGACCTTGCCAGCTGAAAGCAAACTGTTTCTGGTGGTCCTTACTAATAGCTATTGAGAAAAAAGCATTTGCCAGATCAATAGCTGCATACCAGGTACCAGGGGATGTATTGATTTGCTCAAGCAATGATACCACATCTGGAACAGCAGCTGCAATTGGAGTTACCACCTGGTTAAGTTTACGATAATCCACTCTCATTCTCCAAGACCCATCTGTTTTCTGCACAGGCCAAATAGGAGAGTTGAATGGGGATGTGGTGGGAATCACCACCCCTGCAGCATTCCGGCAGCTAGCAAACTAGAACAGTAATGTTTTGCAGCTTTCTGGGTACACATCTTTGACATACTGATTAAGATTATTTTTAGATACTTGATAATTTTGATTGCTATTTTGAATGGAATTTTTTCCCTAGTTGTCCCTTCACTCAGGGCATTACCTGTAAAAACATAACAGATTTTTGTACATTAATCTTGTATCCTCCTGCTTTGTTGAATTTTTTTTTCAGCTCAAGTAGCTTTGTGATAGACTTCTCAGGGTTTTCTGAGTATAGGATCATGTCGTCTGCAAAATAAAAGTTTCACGTCTTCATTTCCATTTGGATATCTTTTATTTATTCCACCTGCCTGGTTGCTATACCTAGGACTTCCAGTACAATATTGAATAATAGTGGTGACAGGGAGCATCTTTTTCTCATTCCTGATTTTAAGAGGAATGCTTTCAACTTCTCACCATTAAATATGATCCTGGCTATGTGTTTTCCATATATGCCTTTTAAGATATTAAGGAAGTATCCTTTGATTCATAACTTTTGATGGTTTATATCAGAAAAGGATGCTTATTTTGTCAAATGCTTTTTCAGCATCAATTGGTATTGTCATGTGATTTTTCCATCTCAATGTGTTAAATGCTGTATTAAATTGATTGATTTTCTTATGTTAAGGCACACTTGCATTCTTGATATAAACTTTAGTTGGTCATGATATATAATTCTTTTAATGAATATGATTTGATTTGCTAGTATTTTCTTGAGAAGTTTTGCATCTCTGTTCCTTAAGAAATTGGTCTATAGCTTCCCTTTCATGTAGCTTTTTCATATCAGGATGATTTTAGCTTTATAAAATGAATTAGGTAGCTTTCTTTTTCCTGATTTTTTTGGAAGGATTTAAGCAGGATTGGTGTTAGTTCTTTTTGAAATGTTTGATAAAATTCCCCTGAGAACCCATCAGCTCCTGGGGTTCTTTATTTAGAAAAATTTTTGATGATTGATTGAGTCTCTTTACTTGTAACTGATTTGTCAAGATCTTCTATTTCTTCTTAAGTCAGTGTATATAGTTCATGTGTTCTAGGAATGAGTCCATTTCATATAAGTTCTCTGTTTGCTGGCATATAGTTGTTTTAGTATCCTCAGGATCCATGGTAGTTACCCCTCTCTAATTTCTATTTTTTTTTTTGCATCCTCTCTCTCTTTTGTCAGCCTAGCTAGGGATTCATTGATTTTCTCAAAGGAGCAATTTTGGTTATAGTGATTCTTTCTATTGTTTTATTTTTCTCACAGTCATCTATTTCAGCATTAATCTTTGTTATTTCTCTCCTTTTATTTACTTTATTGTTAGTTTGCTGTTCTTACTCTAAGTTACCTAGATGGGCAGTTAAATCCTCATTTTCTCCTCATTCTTGTTTTTTAATATAGACATTTAGGATAGTAAATTTCCCTCTCAGCACTGCCTTTGCTGCATCTCATATGTTCTGATATGCTGCATTTTCATTTTAACCCTTATAAAGGACTTAAATATACACATCAAAGAGGCTCAATAAACACCAAAGAGAACACATCCAAATAGGCCTACACCAAGCACATAGTAATCAGAATGTCAAACACTGAAGAGAAACAGAAGGTCCTGAAAGCTGAATGAGAAAAGTGATAAGCTACATGCAATGGGAACTACATAAGACTGAATTCAGATTACTCTACAGCACAATGGAGGTGAGAAGGCAGTGGTATGATATATTTAAGATTCTGAACAAGAAAGGCTTACAGCCAAGAATTCTTTATCCAGATAAGTTGTCCTTTAAGTTTGAGAGATTAAAATATCCAAAGAGAAAAAGACCGAGAGAACTAGTCAACAAAAGACCTGCATTACAAGAAATACGAAGGGGAGTTTTGTCAGTTGGAAAAGAAAGATGGAAGAGGGAAGTCTGGAGGAGGACACAGAATTGAAGAGTACCAATAAATGTAATTCAAAGGATAAAAAAGAGAGAAAGGGAAAAGAGTATACAGATCTGACAAACAGAAACTAAAGGCTAAGATGATAGATTCAACAACGACTTTTGCAATAATAACTTTGAATGTTAATGGACTTGACTCATCAATTTAAAGATACAGACAGGCAGAATAGATTAAAAAATATGATCCATGAATATGCTGTTTACAAGACACACACCTTAGACCCAAGGATACAAATAGATTGAAAGTGAAAGGATGGAAAAGATGTTCTATGAAATCTGTAATTAAATGATAGCAGTGTTAGCTATAATAATATCAGATAAAATAGACTTTAAATGTAAAGACATCATAAGAGACAAAGAAGGACACCACATATTAATGAAAGGGGCAAGTTACCAAGAAGAAGGAAAATCATAAATATATGCTCCCAATCAAGGAGATCTGAAGCACGTGAGACAAACATTGGCAAAACTCTTCCACTAACCTCCCCTGTCATTTACACTTTCTTTCTCCCTCTGGGACACCAATTGTTTTTATATTTTTGCACCTTTTGTTGTCTATCATTTCCCCAAGATCCCATTCTATTTTTTCCCATCTTGCAATTGTTCTGTCTTCTGTTTCACTCATTCATTGTTCCATCTCTTCAACCTGCTGTTGTCTGGCTAGTATATTTTTAATTTGGTCAACAGAATGTTTTATCTCTGTGATATCTGCTATTTCTTATTTAATCTTTTGATGTCTTCTTATTACTCTTCTAGTGCTGTCTTGATATCCTTAATTTCTTTATAAATGCCCTTTTGTAGTTGTTTCATATTCTGCATCCCTTCTGGTGTTTGACTTGGTCATTTAGCTTGGACATTTATGCATGGACCTTCATGTGCTTTGTGACTTTCTGTTGTGTCTGAGACATTTAATTATCTTAAGGTTATTTTTGAAGTTGGTTTCTTTTACACATCTAAAATTTTACTCATCTAACATTCATTTACTAGGGCTTGCATTGAAGGTCCCCTTTTGCAGTTGGTTTGTCAGTA
Organism: Tamandua tetradactyla; assembly: GCF_023851605.1. Classification (NCBI taxonomy): domain Eukaryota; kingdom Metazoa; phylum Chordata; class Mammalia; order Pilosa; family Myrmecophagidae; genus Tamandua; species Tamandua tetradactyla. The sequence goes on from NC_135345.1 coordinate 65,391,872, forward strand.
ATTCCCCATCAAGCCATGCCCAGATCTAATGTAAGGGGTTCAATTCTACTTGAAGGACAATTAATAGCTAGGCAATAATGAAACACAAGTAGCTCAATAACAGAATGCCTGCTCGTCACATGGGAGATCAGGGTTCAAGTCCAAGATTATGCAATAAAAAAGAAAAAATACTTTATGGTTTTTTAAAAACTAAGCAGAAAAGTGTGCATATGAGATTCCGTGGTAGAAAGATTGTCTGTCATGTTGGAAACTTGGATTTAACTCCTGCCCCATGAACTAGGAAAAAAAAAAGTAATCGCAGTTCATGACTTGACCAGTCCCCTTGGCCCCCACATCTCCATCCATGAAATCCTGAGATCTCCAAGATTCTTTGGGTAAATAGGAGAGGGACTAGTTCATCACAAGCCTCCCTTACCACCCAGCCATCAGGTCAACTCCATTCCACATCCCCTCTCCTCCCCAGATGCGGGGAATCCCCATATCTCTGCCAAAAGCAGGAACCCATGGTAGCCTGGTTCAAGTGTGGGGAGCAGACATATTGCACCATCCCAGCAATCACTGTGCACAGGGGAAACAATCCCTCTGTTCTTCAGGCTCCCCAAGGGAACTTGTGGCCATGATGCTGCAAGTGAATACCTTCCAAGACCTCCAAATTTGAGAAGCTGGCTGGAGCACAGGAGCATGCTGCTTGCTCAAGTCCTGCATGCCCTCATGTGCCATCCACTCCTGCTGGACTTCTGGTTGAGGCATTCATCTTCTTCATCCATCCATATTTCACATAAAAATCCTAGAAGTTAAAAAAAATGAAAAGGAAATAAGTGGGGCATATTCTGGCAATTACTTGAAAGAGTCTTGGAAAGTATATTGCTTTATAATCAGTTTGACTTGCCTTATATGATTTTTTTGTACAATCATGGGTGAAAATAAAGCTCTTCAGTTGGTAACAATGGTTCAGACTGAGCTGTACAACAAGTGCAGGACAGACAGAATAGGCAACATGTTTTAGGACAAAAGGACATTTTGTGAATTTCTAAAGAAAATAAAGAGAGGGATTCATTTTGAAAATTTGTTGAACTATGTCTAGCCCTTTCTATATCCTTCTGTTTTATTCACAAATCAGCATTAAATTATAGAAATCCACTTTTAAAAATAATTACTTTGCACCAAGTACTACATTAGAACTTTTCTGCATGAGATCCAGTAGAATTCTTTCAAAAACTCTCTTATAAGAGAATTCATATTATCACAATTTTACAATGAAGAGAGAGAGAGGCTCATACAGTTTAGATAAATTGATTCATGATAACAGTAACAGTTATTGCCAGAATTGTTCTTTAATTCCCTGTCTGCCTGATACTAAACTTCATACAGTTTAGTTTTAATAGCATTATGCTTCCTACATTGCATATAAAATATTAACCTTGCATAACTGCAGAATTCTAGGAAATGAAACTTCAGCAATATGAAAATAAATAGCTCTTACTTATAACATATTTATTTGTTTTAGATTCTTTCTATTTTGCAACTTAGATAATGTTTCAAAAACTCAGAGTCAAATATTAGTTTAAGCAAGGGAATGTATTTTCATAGTTGCTACTTAAATCCTTATGATATTTAACCATAGCTGGCATGTCACTGTGATTATGCACTAATAGTTAATTTCACAGGGGAAGATTTCTAGAGTTGCTATCATGGCATGATCTTCTTTTAAATGAGCCTACCTTTGATACCTTGGTTTCTAGCATTCTATTAATGATTTTGTTTGATATTATCCCTGAACCATCAAGGAAGCTGTAGGCAGTGGGAATGTCTCAGGAACCAGAGTTAACTTTTTTGACACTTTTATGAAATAATTTATAAAATGAAGAACTTATTTAATCAGATGTTATATCTACATACATTCCAGTAACTAATATTTTTAAGAATTCATTAGAAATATTGGAAGGTAAATTGTTGAGTTAATATTTAAACTACACAAAGCCAAATGAAAATACAAAGGGAATAATTTACTGAGTGCCCACATTGGTCCTAACATATCTCAGATATCAAAAAAGTAACCTATTAAATACTCTTATATTTGAAATGCCCTATTAAATGTCTGAAGAAGTTGCAGTGCTGTAATTTTTATTTTGGAGTTTCTCATTCTCAAAATTTGGTTCCTTTAATAAAAATACAAAAAAATTGCAAACAAAAGAAGGAGGGTCATTCACAAGCAGTTTTACAGAAATCACTCTACTATCAAATAAACTCAAAGTAACTCTAAGTTTCTACACATTTCAGACTTCCGTACCAATGAACACAGTCTTGTTATGGTAGATCCATTGGGTTCAGTGTCTCTAGAAGCAGAAGTCAACAAAATGATGCTCTAAGGAGCAAAAAGACCTTTAGATCAGCAAGCAAAAATATGATCAATAACTGTTACATGCATTATTCTTGACTGCAAGGCATTTCATCCACAGTAAAACAGATCCATCTATGAATTAGTGTAATGCTTAGGATATAGATTATCTTTATAGAAGATAGTGCTGTGACAGCAATTCTAGAAACTTCTCTCAACGAAATTGTTAACTACAAGGAAATGGCTGGGCATAAGCACACTGACAAGCATACTGTGGTTGAACAAATAGTCTTCAAATACCAATTAAAGTAATAAATTATTTTGACTGGACTAATTTCTGAAATCTTTTGAGTAAACTGTGAGTGTCCCTTTGGCCTAGTTATTATTTTTTATTATTAAGCCTCTGTATGCCCATGGTACAGGTATGTCTAGATGATGATATTTATAAGAAAAGGAAAATTTTATCAGAAAACGCAAAAAATTCTTCAACATAATAAACATAAATACAGTTTTATATAGCTTGAATTGTACTGTCTCCTTTGCAAAGAGTGAATCATATGTTTCCTGTATTTCTTTGTATTCATTAATCATTTTACATAAACAGATTGTAATATTAAAGCATTTAATTTACTTTCCATATAAAAATTTTTAATATTTCACTTGAATGTATTTTCAAATATTTCAATGTAAACTAGAGCATAATGTCTGCTCGTATTATCACATACTTCAAGTAAAGAAAACAGTTTAATAAAAATTTATGCTCTAGTTCTAATAAAAATAATAGTTAATATGTAAAGAAGAACTGTTGACAAATAATTATGATTAGTATCATTATTTATTCTACATTTACTTAAGTATATTATGATGAAATGTATATATCTATGGAAAACAGTGTCCTCTGTGTGTATGCATGTGTATTTATAGCCTTTTGAAATTCTTAAAACTAATTTATATGGTGACCTATCTTATTATATTAATTAGGATTATCAAATTTATTTTGAGTGGGCTTATTATGGAAATACTTTGTATTGTTTATGCTCATTTAATATACATATAAAAATAGATATAGATAAATATATATATATATCATGTATTTTAATTTCAAGTTGTAACAAATGCGTGTATTAATACCCTGAAATTACCTAGCTGCCCTTTTCAATTTTTGTTTTTCACTTTGATACATTTAAAATGACTGAAATGCATTTAAATTGTCTACCACTAGTTTCCACCATCAAACTACTATAACTTTAGACAAATAACACTGCATTATTTAAAGATGAGTTAGAAGCACAGATTATATTTTGAGAGTAAATTGATTTCCACTCCATTTTGTCAATGGACCAGTCCACACAATGAAAAAAATAAATAAAAGCACAGTATTTTTAGATGATGTTGGAAATGCAATTTTTAAATTCTATTCTCATCATCCATACATTTAGCAAGCATTGTGGAATATGACACGTTAGAAACTGTAAGAATACATTAAAGAGCTCATGATTGACCTTGATAAAGTCGAAAAACATGGTAGACTCTGTAAACTAAACTGAGGAAATAATTATCTTAAATGAGTAGATAGTATCAAAACATTGTTTCTGAAACAAAAAAAAATTGAATATGAACTTCAACATAAATAAATTAACTTCTAATAAATTTAAAAGTGGGAAGGTTACTAAGTTGCTATATAACTATCAGACAATTAAAAAAACAGGTAAATATATTGGAGTTTAAATGCTTTTTATATTCCTATTCAGCATGGAATAGAAAAAAATTCAGAAGTCACATTTTCCTTATAACAGGACCAAGAAGTTTCCAAGTGATGGCCATTTTTGTGAAGTTGCAAATTTAAGGTTCACAATGTGCAATTTAACTAATTGCATTGTTTATTTTTTCTCATCTAAAATTAGCAAAGTCATGAGTGCTCTAACATGGTGCTATAGCTTCTCAGTGACTAAAACAAAATGCATACATTAGGTTGGCTTAAACAATGGGAATTTATTAGCTCACAGTTTTGAGGCTAAGAGAAATCCAAAGCTGAGATCTCATGAAAGCAATGCTTTCCCCCAAAGATTGTGGCATTCTGGAGCTGGCTGCTGGTTGCACACCTTGGTCTTTGGCTTTTCTGTCACATGGCAATTCATGAGATAGTGTCTTCTCCTTTCTCTTCCAGGTTCCAGACTTGACTTCCATCTTCTGCTGCTCCCCATCATTTCTTTTACTTTCTTTGCCTCTTTTTTATTCTTATTATATAGGACCCCAGTAATATAGTTTAAAGCCCAAGCTAGTTGAGTTAAGCCACACCTTAACTGAAGTAATATCTTTGAGATCCTACTTACTATGGGTCAACACACGTTGAGGCAGGATAGAACTCATTGAAACACTGTGATAAGTACATAACAAGAAAGCCACAAATGCAGATGGTAATCAATTCTTTTGAAACAATATAAATACTTTACAATCATGGGGTAAAAATGAAATAAATACCATAGCTAAATCCCCTATAAAATCAACAGACACCACCCACCCCAATATGTGACTCTCATGAGATCACCTGAACTAATTCCTTTAGCATGTTCTCTCACTTTAATAAACCTTGCTATTTGCCTTCACTTTTTCTTGTCCTTATATTCTTTCTCACAGTGCAACTCTAAACCTGGAGCAGAGCTTAGCTCCAGTGTCAGTAGCACTCAAGCTACATCTGCTGGCAAGCCAGCCAAGAGCACTCATTTTCCATATAAAGCACCCGACCACAGACACTGTGCTTCCTAAATCATGCTCCTCAACATTTTTTCCTGCCACACTTCTTGGCCCTTTTTCCTTACCTTTCTTGACCTGACCTCTGTTTTCTTTGTTCTTGTATTCTTCATAGCTTTCCATCTTCGCCTAGGGGTTTGGGTGGCATTATCAATTATTATTATCAATTCATATTTCCATTACCTGTCTGTTTTATTTTTTTAAAGCTGCAGGAATGAAATATACCTTAAACGGGACAGCTTTTAAAAAGATAATTTATTAAGTTGCAAGTTTGCAATTCTAAGGCCATAGAAATGTTCAAATAAGGCATCCAGAGAAATATACCTTAATCCGAAAGAAATGGCCAAAGATGTTTGAGGTTTCTCTCTCAGCTGGGAAGATACATGGTGATGTCTGCTAGTTTTCTCCAATGGCTTCTTTAAATGACTTCCCTGGGGGCATTTTCTTTCTGTATCTCCAAAGGTCTCTGACTGTGTGGGCTGTGTCAGCATCCAGGTTTTTTCCAAAATGATTCCTTCTTAAAGGACTCCACTGAGAAATTCCATTCTGAATGGGTGGAGACACATTTCCATGGACCATTCAATCAAAAATTACCACCCACAATTGGGTGGGTCACACCTCCATGGAAACAATTAAAATGATTCCACCTAGCAATATTCAATGAGAATTAAATAACATGACTTTTCTGGGTTTCACAACAGTTTAAAACAGCACATTCCACTGTTTGGACACCAAAAAAACACACATTTTTTCCAAATGAAACCTACATTGATTCCATTACAATATCACAAATCTTTAAACAATTTCCAAAAAATACAAATGCAATACAAAGTCAGAAACAATACAAAATCTCAATGAAGTCAGCTACAGAAATGGTCTGTCTTAAGGCAAAATTCTCTGGCTTTGGCCTTGTAAAACTTGGCATGGGTTAACTACTGCCAATATACAAAGGAAGAACAGTCACAGAATACATGTTTCTATTTTCATAGGGAGGAAATGGAAGGAACACAGCAGTCTAACATCCCAAACAGTTCTTAAAACTAGTAGGGCAAACCCCATTAGATTTCAAAGTCTGAGAGCCATTTATCCTTGGGGTTTTAGAAAGTGGCAGCCCCACCTTTCCAAAAACCTATGCAGCAGCCCTGTTCTCTCCCAGTGAAACTAGGAGGACATTGGAAAGATCACTTTTCTTTGGCTCCACCCTCCCTCTCCTAATACTGGCACATCACCCCAGATCTCTGTCATCTCCAGGGCACATGCACAACCCCTGCAGAACAATGTGGTGGCACCAATGCTGCCTCCAATCCACACAATGAATGTGTTCCACCCTCTTGAAGGCTTGGGACACTGAAAGTACTGCCCTCTACTTTGGAAAAATTCACCCTCTCCAAGTGCTTGGGTAGGTTCTTTCTCCTGGCCTGAGGTTTCTCGGCTTCATACCTTACCTTCCAAGGTTCTGCCTCTGAAGTTATTTTTCCTTCAATGGGTCCCTTTTCTGCCACTTTTAGTCCAGATCTATTTTTTACAGATCCTAATAATACTCTTGTTGGTTTTCTATATAGTATGCAGGGAACATAACCACCAGACAATAGGACTTTCCACAAATCCTTCCTGGATAACTCCAACCTGGATTTTTCTAAAGTGACTGTCTAGTTCCGTGTTTGGTTATATTCTCACATTGGGCATTACTCCCTTGGGTCTCCCTTTCTGGAAGCTCAAAATTTTCCAGACCATCAATATCTGGCTTCTTTGTACCCAAGAGTTCAGTTTTCATCTTATCTCTGTCTTTTCATATGAAGCCAGCCTGCACTTTCCACATTTAATTTGGAAATCTCTTCTACTAACTATTTAAGTTCATGGCTTTTAAAATCTGTCTTCCAGCCAAAGCAAGTAGTCAGTTTTGTGAGTTTCTTTTACCACTTAAAAACAAGGATGACGTTCCTTCCAGTTTGCAATAAAGGATGCATGATTTCTGCCTTATCGAAAGTATCTTTAGAGTTCACATTTCTACCAACAGTCTCTTCAAAGCATGCTAGGCCTTCTCTATAAAGCACCCTAAAACTCTTACAGAATCCTCCCTTATCCATTTAAAAAGTCATTTGAACATGTTTGATACTTGCAAACTGCAGTACCCCACTTTTCTGGTATCAAAATCTGTTTTAGTATGTTAAAGCCACTTGAATGCAATATATCAGAAATAGAATGACTTAAAAAAGGAATTTATTAAGTTGCAAATTTACAGTGCTAAGACCATGGAAATGTCCAAACTAGGGCATCAGGGAAAAATACCTTAACTCCAAAGAAAGTTCTGATGACATTCAGGATTTCCCTCTCCAATGGGAAGGCACATGGAGATGTCTGTTAGCTACCTCCACCAGCTTCTTTAAATGGCTTCCCTGGGGGCATTTACTTTCTGCATCTTCAAATGTTTGTTTTTGTGTGGGCTGTGTTAGCACTCCAGTGTTTTACAAAATGATTGTCTCTAAGGGCTCTGGTCAGCAACTTCACCTTGAATGGGTGACAATACATAACCATGGAAGACATTTAGTCTAAAGTTAACACCTGCAATTGAGTGAGTCATATTCCCAAGGGAACAATAAAAATATACCACCCATAAATATTGAATGAGGAGAAAATAACATGACTTTTCTTGGGAACACAATAGTTTCAAATGGGCACACTGTCATTTCCTCATTCTAGTCCTTACCACAGGCACTTCTCATTGTTTCTTTCTGGGGTACTCATTTTCTTCTCTTCCCTTACTCTGTTGTGAATTTTTTTAAGACCCTTACTATGGCTAAACCCATTGGTTCTCTCTCTCAAAGAGGCCTGTCACCTCTAAGCCTCACTCTCTTAAAGTCAGGACCAACCGAATTAGTAAGGATTTTCAGTGTCTTCTGTCCTTCCATCCTCCCAATTTGAAGCACTTCGTCCTGGTATTTCCTTCTCATCTTGCTCCAGTTGCACCAATTTCTTCCTCTCTAGAGTGTTGGGTCTGCTACAGTGTAGCCAAGGTCAAGACTTCTTATGGACCCATACTCATTAGTCTTATTATTGGCCTTTATATCCCCTCTGAAGATATTTATACTTGGCTCTTCCTTCTTTTTTTCTCTCAAATACCCACTTTTAAAAGATAAACTTTCCCATCTCCTTCTCTGTAAATGGCCTAGAGGCTATTCTCAGAGACAACCCATTCTCATTCTCCCCATGTTAAGAACTCTCCTACCCAGGAGGGATTTGGGGTTAAGAATTGGGAGAGCAGGAATTCCTTTTCTCCAAGCTCTCTGTCATGATGGTTCCTGGATAGAGTAATGAGCATAGCTTTCCAGAAAACACTCTTTACAAAAGGTTGGGAAAAGAGCAGACATCTGGCTTAGAACTGCAAGGGAGGAAAGTTTGGCTTACCAGCCCTCTGAGTATGGCTTGGGAGCCAAGGGGTACACCAAACCAGCCAATTTCCAAAGTCTCAAGCTGTCTCCATGGGAACACCTGGGACAAGAAGATTTTACAGGAGATTTCCTGGGGTGAAGGCTACAGGATGCCATTCCTCAGAGAGTGATTATCTTATTCACTGTCTCCTTTCAGAAGTATAGGCAGTGTATCTATCATTCCAATTGACAGCCCTGTAGGATGCTTCTTGAAGAATGGTTCTTGAAGAATGGAAGGATCTTTCAATAAATCCTTAAATGAATTAAAATGGAAATTAAAATGAATTAAAAAGGAAATGAATTAAATGAATTGAAAAGGAAAAAGCAAAATTTTTATTGTAATGGTGCTTGGTCTCAATATAGGTTAGAATGCAGAGATCAATGGTCTCAAAATGGCACTCTTAGCCTTAGCGCCATTCCCAGTTAGATCTTCCTGTAAGAGGGAAGGAGAGTGGTCTGAAATACTATATGTCCAGCTCTTCACTGCCCTATAACAAGAGAAGGTCATAAAGGGAATGCATAAAATCTATTATTTAAAAGGGAAGTTGAAGGATGAATCATTCTGAAGGCAGTGAGGATAAAAAGCAGATATACTGGGTGACCTGTTGCTGTCAAATCCTCCAAGGAGGAATCCATTACTAGACCTAGACCCGGAACACTCAGGGCCAAAGGCCTTTTTGGGTACTCCACCTTAAGAAAAGGCAGGGTACTTCCGATGCCCACTCCCCACTCCCCTATTCAAGCCCAGCAGGTCATACTCACAGTGAAGCTCCCTAACACCCTCCAGAGAAGAAAGAAAATTTTGAGGGAAATCAGATTGTATGCTCTCTGAGAAGTGGCTAATGGGGACACTTTTTTTCTTTGAGAAGGAAGCCCTAAGGATGGAGGGAACCCCAAGAATGGGAAGAACCCCCAAGGTTTTGTGTAAGCTGCAGGAACACTGGGCACTGAACATGGGAGTGCACTGAGGCCCCAAAGGGAAGTGAGTCCTCTCCATGAGCCCTAGTGGACACCTCCAATTAGGAATGTAGGGGACTGGGGCTGATGGCTTCCTGGACTTCACTGAAAAACTTTAATTTCAACAAACCAGGTGACTCTTGATGTGAAGGGAAATACCAATTATTTTTTTAATTGATACAGAGCTGCATGTTCAGACTTAATTCCTCATTCCAGCCCTCTTTCTCTACAGAACCATCCCATAGTAGAGGTAGATGGGAAACCTCAGGCCTAGAGGCTTCTTACCACACCTCTCCTTTGCTGAATTGGAAGTATTCTTATTAGTCATCAATTTATAGTCATAGCAGAGTGTCCCATCTTCCAGAAGGGAGAGACTTACTAAAGGCATTAGATGCCCAAATCCAAATAACAGGCTGCCTGCTAAAACAAGAACTTGAAAGGCCCATTGAAAATACTATGCCATTAAGTCTGGTGTTAACAGGAACTTAAAGCATTGTAGAATCATTCCCTTTAGAGTTGAAGTATCAAGTGGACCCCAAAGTCTGGGAAACAGAACTGCCTTGGAAAGCAATTGATGTCCTTCTTGTTGTAATCCACTTCAGAAGGGACTTACAGTAACCCCTCAAGTCGGATGATATTAAAGGTATCCAATCTCTCATCCTGAAGTTCTTAAAAGCTGGGTTTCTCTTATAATACCTCCATCCTGAACATTAGAAAGCCAAACAGAGCCTGCCAGTTAGTGCAAGATGTTAGGGCCAGAAACCAACTTGTCATTCCCCATCGCTTTATAGTGCCTAACACCTACACCCACCTAAATAAGTCCTGAGTTCCACCATGTGGTATTCATATCTTGATTTTAAAGGTGCTTCCTTCTGCATACCTTTATACCTAGTGTCTCAGTTTCTACTTGCCTTTGAGTGGCAGGGGCTGGGGGACACTATCCCTACCCAACTCACCTGGACAGTACTACCTTAAGGGTTTAGGGATAGCCCTGATATCCTTGGGAATGCACTAGTACAGAACCTAGCCTTCCTGCATTTAAAATATAGCTCTCATCTTTGGTATGTGGATGATTTATTAACATGCAGTCCTATGAGAGAAGCCTCCCTCATAAACACCATTTCCACCCTTAATTTCTTGGCCTAACAAGGATATCAAGAATCAGTGTCTAAGGCTCAAATTGCCCTACAAAGAGTTCTTCATCTTGGGTTTATCCTTACTCTAGGGAAGCACCCTTTGTCACCCAAAAGGGTCCAGGGTACACTTTCAATGTCACATCCTAAGACCAAGTAGCATATAAGAGCCTTCCTAGGAATGGCAGGATATAGCAGAATCTGGATACCTCAATTTGGAGAAATTGCACAGGCTCTGTATGAAGCAGTTGGAAGACTAGAAAGTGCCCTCTTGGAATGGGGTACAGAACAGGGTACTGAATTCACTGGGTGCTCTTACCAGCCTGCTGCCCTGGGCTCACCAAACTTACATAAGCCCTTTTATCTATATGTAAGTGAAAAGAAAGGAATAACATTCCGAATCTTAATACAAAATCTTGGAAACATTCCCTTAACTGTGGTGTCCTTTTCAAAGTCATTAGATGCCACAGCCAAAGACTGGTTACCCTGCCTCAGGACAGTAAGGGCCACAGCCTTACTTATAGAAATAGCCACTAAGCTGAAATGGGGAAAAACCCCAATAGTGTATACTCCCCACTAAGTTATAGACAGTCTGAAGGTAAGAAGACATCAGTGGGTTTCTAACAATAGATCCAGCTCTTAGATAAACCAGAGGTTTAAATCCAAGGCTATACCACCTTAAACCCTGCTACCCTGTTGCCTATAAGCCCATATTAGGAGAGGGCACATGTAAGGCACTCATACATGGAAATACTGGCTCAGAATTATTCTAGCAGGCCACATTTAAAAGACTGGCCCTTCAATAATCAACAGTTAGAATAGTCTATGGATGGAAGCAGTTTTGTGAAAGAAGGGGTTAGAAAGGCAGGAGGATATGCCATTGTCTCCCTGCAGGAAGTTATGGAAGCAAAGCCCCTCCTCCCTGGTAGATGAACGTATAGCCCTACTAGGAGCTTAACATTAGGAGCTGGAAAGAAAGTTAATCTGTATACTGATTCTAAACATGCCTTTCTTGTGTTGTACACTTACTCAGGTATCTGGAGGGAAGGAGGGTTGCTCACTAATGATAAATTCCCTGTCAAACACAAACAGAAAATTCTCGACCTGTTGGAAGCTGTATTGCTCTCTGAGAAGTTTGCAGTAATTCACTGTCAAGGACATCAAAATTTCAACTCTCTGGTGGCCAAAATAAATGACAGAGCAGACAGCCACTAAGGCAGCTACCCAGACCAAATCTGTGTGCTAGTGTTAATCTTTAACCTCTCTCTCCCACTTACTACTCCTAGTTACACACAAGTGGAAGAAAAACTAGCAAGAGTATTGGATATGTGTGCAAGATAGGTGAGTGGTTTACTAAAGAAAGGAGATTTTTCCTGTCTAGTGAAATTCAGTTGAAAGTTCTCTAAGGCCTCCCCAAGCAATCCATCTAGGCAGAGATGCTCTGACCACTTTAGCACAAGAAATTTTTGAACGAAAATATTTGTCCAAACCATTAAGAATGCCACTTGAAGCTGTGCCTTGTGCACCATTAATAACCCTATTTCTAACAACCTTGCCCAGTCATTGACCATATCTCCCCCAGGTCAGTGGCAAGGAACATAGCCAGAAGAAGACTTGCAGGTCAACTTCACCCATATGTCACCCTCCCAAGGATTCAAATACCAACTAATCTTCATAGATACCTTTACAGGGGATAGAAGTCTCTCCTACTTAAACAGAAACAGCTAATGAAGTTTGTAAGCTGCTCCTTAAATAAATTACCCCTAGATTTGCATTGACTGTTTCCATCCAAAGAGACAATGTGCTGGCCTTCATTAGGCATATAACTCAAGGGGTACCAATGGCTTTTGGCCTGGAGACCGCAAGCCTCTGTGAAGGCAGAAAAAAACAGCATTAAAGCAAACATTAGTGAAGTTATATCAAGAGACTCATACATGATGTGTACCATATCTTCCCTTATCACTCCTCAGAATGCACTTAGCACCAAAGGAGCTTCTCTAGCTAAGCCCCTTTGTAATAATGAATGGGAGACCATTTTTAACCCACAATTTAGTGTTGGATCCAGAAATCTGTAATCTCAGTACTTCACTGCCTAAGGAATCACATAAAACATTTTATAGGACCTAGGGGCCCAATTTCTTCCTGTCTAAGTGCCGTATTTACCTTCCCTTAAAGTAAAACCTGGGGACTCTATCTTAATCAAGATCTGTCAGGAAAGCAGGCCCAACTCTTAGCTGTGACCTAATGGAAAATATATTACTCAGTAATTCTTGTCATTCTTATCACAGTCAAGCTTGGTAGACTCTACAGCTAGATTCACCTGTCCCTGGTCAACATGTCAGAATTCCACAGGCCATCCTAACTAGGGAAAATCCTACAACTGCAAGCCACTGTGACAATTTAAACTCCTATTTAGAAAATAAAGCTAAGTATGCTTTGTACAGCCATCACAGTAATCCTTTTTCTCATCTCAAGCCAGAATACACTAGTTAGGACCATAAGCCACCTTCTACTTTAGCAAGACAAGCAGCAAAATTCACAAATAAAACAAATTGCCAAATATGTGTAGATCAAGAGGTGAACATGTCAGCATACCCCATTCCAGCCCAAAAGTGGGCAACTCTGTCATTAACATGTTCCCACACTATAATTTCTTTCCAAAGATGAATGAGTATATTCTTCAATGCAATATAAAGCAACTTAGCTCACAATGGCACCAAACACCCTACTTACTGAATCATCCAGGGAGCTCTACACTGGAATGTAACCTATCCCATGTGTGTACCTTCTAATCACTCTTCATCTCCTGCTTCACAGTTGGGATTTTTAGATACAAAAGCATGCAACCTCATCTTCTGGATCTCTCCTGGAGAAGGCAGGCAAACACTTTGACCAGGAAAGGAAATGAGCTAAATCTTACTCCATTCTTAGCAGGCATCATCTCAGCAATCAGCCTTTTGCTTGCCCCTGGTATAGTCATTATGCTAAACAAAATGTGCAGGAAACCAGCAAACTCTTTTCAGTATTGTCACTGTAGTCCCAACTCAACTGATGACTCCATAGGGCTTAACACCACCTATTTAAGAAAGTGTTGTGCTCTCTCTAACTTAAATGGCTCATGAGGAAAATTTCACTGAGATCAAAACAATGATATTATTTCCCTTAAAAAAAGAACTCTATAGAACATAACAACCCCTACCTTTTTCCCATATTGGGGTTAAACTGTTCTCTTCCTTCCTAAAAATCACAGCAAAGTGGTACCTGAGGAGGAACTGGCTTTTGTACCAGCAATCCAGTCCTCATTGTGGACTTTTCATTAGCTCTTAACCCAGACAGTAGTTAAGTCTGTAGTGTATTTACTGTGTGGGTCAAATGCACACCTAATACTTCCCCATCTGTGGACAAGGCTCTGCACCCTCATTTAACTTATCCCTCATATCTCAGTAGCCAATGAATAGCAAAAAATACCCCTGTCCATAATTGAATCTCACAAGCCCAATAAAAGAACCATCCCATTGCTAATTTCTCTCCTCACAAATTTAGGAATAACCACTGCTAGAGGCATTGTTTGAGCCCAGCAAGCACATGTTAACTTATCCTTAGAACAGTCAGGAAGCTCACCTCAACCAATCACTCCCTCCAACTGCTGCAACTCAGATATATTACCTAATTGCAATAGTATTGTAGAATTGCCAAGCATTAAGTGAGGAATGTTGATTTTATGTAAACAAATCCCGGAAGTAATTGAAACTATTAGGAACCTACAAAATCAATCAGAAATGTTAAAAAAAAAAAAAAAGAAATGCTAATAGATCCTGGCCTTTCCCAAGTTTCCCCAACCTGCTGTCATGGATCCTCTCCTTCCTGAGCCTTCTTTTTGCTATTGTATCCTGCTCCTATTTGGCCATGAATTTTTAATCTCCTTGTGAAATTTGTTTCCAACCGACTCCAAGGATTCAGTGTCAAACTGATGTTCACCTATTAGTATCAAACCCTCCTTGATCATGAATAGCCCATATCAACTTCCACAAGAAGAGAAAAAGTGTTCTACACCCTGGAAAGCAAGGACTACTGCCCCTAGACAGCAGGAAGAAATTCCAGAAGTCTTACCTTGCTCTCTCAAATTCCTCTTAAGATTAAGAGTGTACAACTCTTTCAGGGGGAACTGAGACAGTTAGAAAAAAGCATCTGGCCTATGGTCACTAGTCATTTATCTTGTCATGTAAGGGTTAAAGATTTCATTGCCAGCATCCCAGGATGAACTGAGACATGACCTCATCACTAGCTCTGCTGGGAAGGTTGCAAACCAATTACCTATCAGGTCAAAGGAAAGAATTATCTTAAACAATACAATAAACACCTAACAAAAAGCCATGAGTTTAGATGGTAATCAATTCTTTTGAAACATTATGAATATTTGACTTTTTTTTTAATTTCTGTTGTTTAAAGCCCCTGTAAAACCAACTGACTCTACCAGCCACAGTGTGTGACTCTCTTTTAAGCTCACACAAACTAATTCCTTTAGTGTATACTTTCTCTTCAATAAACCTTGCTGTTTGCCATCATTTTCTCTTGTCCTTGAATTCCTTTTTGTGGCAAGACTCCAAACCTGAACTGGAACTCAGCTGCAGTGTCAGCAAAACTCCAGTTACAACAAGGAATGGGGGACATGATATGATCTGCAACATAAGCTCATGATTTGAAACACATTTATCAGTAATAAGGACATTGAAGAAATAGTACATACTTGGGGTATTCTTCAAAAGAGTTAACTAGCTGAGTTCCAGAAAATGTTTCCATCTAATTAAATCTATTGCTAAATAAACACAACATGATGAATTCTTGTTTTCCATTTACATTGAACACATTAAATTACCTAAAGGGCAAAATCATAATTTTTTACAACCATCTGTGGCCTATAATGAATGTTTAAATAAATACCTTGATTTAATACTTTTCCCTTCATATTAATTTGAAAAGGGGAAGATGAGTTTTCTTGGCAATTTAATATTTCAGATGGTATCACTGGTTATTTAGTAACAGACATTAATTCTGGATTTCTCACTGCAACAAAGTTTAGTGTTTAGGAAGTAAGTGCTGTTCAATTATTTAGATTTACTTCATTTGCCAGCTCTTTAGACTGTCTTCACATTTTATGAAGTTAAATTGAGTCATTTTAAATATCATTGTTATTTCTTTGCTGATTTATATGTGGTCATGATTTATTGTGTGCATTTAATGTTCATTCTATCATTTTTATTACAAAAAATGTACTATTATCATATTTCCACTCATTTAGGTGTCCTATAAGATCCAGATAATCTTTTCTTTTATTTCCACTTTAGATTTGTATGACAATCAGCAATCAATCTTTGCAAGGAAGCAATGATAATAAAATAATAGAAACATTTACATTTGCTTAGTAACACTATTTTTTAATTAATTGATAACTATATTCTAGTCCTATTATTTCAAGAGAATAAAGTGTAATTGTTCATTTTACTTCACAGCAACACTTAATAAAATGTCTACTGAATCCATGGTATAATTTCACTAAGAAAAATTGTAAAGACTAATTAATAAAGCTCATTGAAAATTTTAAGAATGTGATAGAATGCTTCTGCTTTCAGCTCAGACAGTTAAAGAGGTTTGAAATTGAAACACCCCCCCTTTTTACAACAAACAAAAGTACTGGACAAATGAAGATTTAACTATGTTTCTTGGACCCATACAACAGGTAATCCACTACCTTGAAATCTGAAGAGACAGTCACATTCAGAGAGATATTGCTGAGATATGCTTAACAAGAGAAAAGCCTGCTGAAACTATAAATTAAAAGGAATAACTAAGTGGCACTATTGATGAATTATGGAGGCTTATTTGGACTCATGTGAGAATGATAAATTCCTAGGGGTAAAAGTTTAAGGAGTCCTCAAAACTATTATAGGCTTTGCTTCCAGAAAACTCAGTTACTGAATACATATCTGAGAAAGATTCCTGTCTTGATTTTCCAGGGCTTCTGTGTCAAATACAGCACTATTAATAGGTTTCCATAATAGAGCTTAAAGCCTACCCTGATTCAGTGTGACCCCACCTTAATTAATAGTATTATTTTCAAAACGTCCTCTTCACAAATAAGTTCATACCCACAGGAAAATATATTAAGATTAAGAACATGTATTCTGTGGGGGTACATATTCCAATCTACCATAATTCCCTAGTGAATCTGGAAAAGGAAAGGAAAGTTAAGCCTTGTGAAATATACTTGGGGTCAGCAAGTATATTTGTGACAAGCATCAGAATACAGACTCATATAACACATACATGTTGGAATGTTGGGATATTTAAAATAACCATAACTGAAGGTGCTGAAGGGCATAACAATAGATAACTGGCAAGCACAGATGAGTAATTTAAGCAGAGACAAAGAAACTCCAAGAAAGAATGGAAAGTAGATGTTAGAAATAAAAAACACTATATAAGAAATGAAGAATCACTTTGCTGAACCCGACAGTAGACTAAACATGGCTAAGAAAAAATCAGTAAGCTTGAAGATAGATTTACAGAAACCACCTAAACTAAAATGCAAAGGCAACAAACAAATGAATAAAAGAGAAGAGAACACATAAAAGCTCTATAACAGTATGTCCCTCCTTCTTCACCAACCTTCCACCCTCTTCCCTCATTTTACTGTCATTGTGTCAAATCTACTGTTGCTCTCAAGATCTGCATATATGCCATACAGTGAATTTTCTTCATGATTAAATTAACAATGTTCTTCTAATTTCAGGTTTGGTCCTCTATACCTGATCTAGTTTGCTAGCTGCTGGAATGCAATATACTGGAAACAGAATGTCTTTTAAAAACAGGAGTTTAATAAGTTGCTAGTTTACAGTCCTAAGGCTGAAAAAATGTCCCTATTAAAACAAGTCTACAGAAATGTCCAATCTAAGGCATCCAGGAAAAGATACCTTGGTTCAAGAAGTCTGATGAAGTTCAGGGGTTTCTCTCTCAAGTGAGAAGGCACATGGAGAACATGGCCAGGGTTTCTTGTTCATCTGGAAAGGCATGTGGTGAAAATGTTTCTTATTTTGTAGGATTCCAGTAAACTAATCAAGGCCCATCCAAATGGGTCGAGACATGCCTCCACTTAATCCAGTTTAACAACCACTCTTGATTAAATCACATCTCCAGGGAGATGATCTAATTACAGTTTCAAACATACAATACTAAATAGGGATTAGAAGAAATGGCTGCTTTTACAAAATGGGATTAGGATTAAACCATGGCTTTTCTAGGGTACATGCATCCTTTCAAACCAGCATATTCCATCCTCTGAATCCTAAAAAAGACATGTTTTTCCCATATACAGAATACATTAATTACATCACAGGTTTACATCAGAAAACTTTAAAGCATTTCAGTAATAATCAAATGCAATACAGGGTTAAAACCTGTAAAAAGTCTCATCAAATTTAGTTAAAAGCATGTTTTGTGCTCAGGCAAATTCTCTTTTGTCACCAGATCTTTGAAAACTCATAATAACTTATTTGCTGCCAATATACATGGAGGAACAGTCATAGGATACATATATGCATTTGTGCAGGGAAGAAGGAACATAAAGGTCACCAGACCCATAAAGTTTTGCAAGCCATAGGGCAAAATCCATTAGATTTCAAAGTCTGAGAGTCATTTA
This sequence comes from Tamandua tetradactyla, assembly GCF_023851605.1. Taxonomy (NCBI): domain Eukaryota; kingdom Metazoa; phylum Chordata; class Mammalia; order Pilosa; family Myrmecophagidae; genus Tamandua; species Tamandua tetradactyla. The sequence goes on from NC_135345.1 coordinate 65,410,175, forward strand.
TCTTCAGGACTTCTGAAGGTGACAGTCCCACCATTTCCAAGGGCCTACACCGAGGCCCACCTCTTTCTGAATGCAAATTTGATGGACATTGGGGTGACCACCTTTTTCTCAGCTCCACCCTTTCCAAGCATCAGGGCTGCACCCAGGCTCTTGGCCATCTCCAGGACACATACTCAACCCCTCCATGTGGAGGAGCAGCCAGGCTCTCCCCAAACCCCAAGGAATATACTTTACCGTCTGCAAGGCCTGAGGTAGAAAGAGATAAAGGATATAAAGAAGACATTGGGGGACCATCAAGAAGTACTCAAAAGTTTGAAAAAAACTAATTGCAGAACTTATGGGTATGACAGCCAGAATAGAAGAAATTAAAAAAAAAAAGAACAATGGAGAAACTACGATAATAGATTTGAACAGGTAGAAGAAAGTATTAGTGAGCTAGAATACAGGACAGCTATAATCTTAAACACAAGAGACAAGATGAGGTAAAGAATGGAAAAATTAAGAACAGGGTTTCATAGAATGGAATGGCAATGATAAGCACACAAATATACATGTTATGGGTGTCCCAGAAGGAGAAGAGAAGAGAAAAAGAGCAGAAAGACTAATGGAGGAAATAATCACTGAAAATTTCCAATCTTTTATGAAAGATGTAAAATTACTGATCCATAAAGAGCCAGCATATTCCTATCAGAATACATCCAAAAAGCCCTACCACAAGACACCTAGTAATCAAATTGTCAAATGGCAAAGACAAAGAGAAAATTTTGAAAGCATAAAGAGAAAAGCAATCCATCACATACAAGGGAAGCTTGATGAAATAATGTGTGAATTTATCCACAGAAATGACAGAGGCAGGAAGGCAAAAATATAAACCTTATATATTTAAGATTTTGAAAGAGAAAAGCTGACAAACAAAAATTCTATACCTGGAAAAAATGTCCTTCAAAACATTTGGTAATTGAAGGGAAGATTAAAATATTTTCAGACAAACTTACTGAAAGAATTTGTGATTAAGAGACTTATAAGTAATACTAAAGGGAGCACTGAACTGCAGATAGAGAGGAAAAGGCAGGACAGAAAGGTCTGGAGAAGAGTATAGAAATGATGATTATCAGTAAAGGTAAAAATAGAAAAAAATTATATATGATATACAAATATCCAAAAGATAAATATTAGAAGAAAGCACTGCCTTTGTCATTATGTCATTAAATGTTAATGGATCAAACTCCCCAATTAAAAAGTATAGGCTGGTAGAATGGGTAAAAAAAAAAAAAAAAAAAAAAAAAAAAGACCCATCTAAACATTATCTATAAGAGAATCATTTTAGATGCCAGGACAAAAACAGACTGAAAGTGAGAAAGTGAAAGGCTGGGAAATATATTTCATGTAAATGACAACCAGAAAAGAACAGGGGTAGCTATGCTAATATCCAACAAATTAGACTGCAAATGTAAAACAATTAAAATAGATAAAGAAGGACACTATGTACTAATAAAATGAACAATTCAACAGGAAGATATAACAATCATAAATATTTATGCACTGAGCCTGAGTGCTCCAAAATATATGAGCAAGCACTGAGAACACTGAAGGGATAAGTAAACCCCTCTACCATTATAGTTGGAGACTTAATTCCCCACTTTCAGGAAAGGATAGAACATCTAGACAGGGAGCCAACAAGGAGACAATGAGTTTGAGTAATATGATAAAGGGATTAAACTTAACAGATATTAACAGGACATTACAATCCACAAAATCAGGATACACATTTTTCTCAAGTGCCTATGGATCCTTTTCAAGGATAGACCATATGCTGGGTCACAAAGCATATCTCAACAAATTTAAAAGCATTGATATTATATGAAACATTTTCTTGGATCATAATGTTGTGAAGTTGAAAATCAACAAGTAGAGAGCTAGAAATTTCACAAGTATATGGAGGCTAAACAATACACTCTTAAACAACCAGTGGGTCAAGCAAGAAATTAGAAATGAAATCAATAAATAGCTCAAGGCAAATGAAAATGAAGACACAACATATCAATATTTATGTGATGTAACAAAAGTGGTACTGGGAGGGAAATTTATTGCCCTAAATGCCTATATTAAAAATAAGAAAGAGGGCCATGGTGGCTCAGCAGGCAGAGTTCTTGCCTGCTGTGCCAGAGATCTAGGTTTGATTCTTGGTGCTTGTCCATGCAGAAAAAAGAAGAAGAAGAAAAAGAAGAAGAAGGAGCAAAAGTCATGGAATTAACTGTTTACCTGGAGAAACTAGAGGAAGAACAGCAAGCTAACCACAAAGCAAACAAAAGGAAAGAAATAGCAAAGATTGAAGAACAAATAAATGAAATTGAGAATACAAAAATAATAGAACAAATCAACAAAACCAAAAGTGATTCTTTCTTTAAGAAAACCAATAAAAACAATGGACTCATATGGGTGACAAAAGCAAAAATAAATAGATAAATAAGTAGATAGATAAGTAAATAAATAGAGGATGCAAATAAACAAAAAATGGAAAAGAGGACATAATCATTGACCTGAAGAAATAAAGATGGTAATGAAAGGATACTATGAGCAACTAAATGCTAATAAACTAGATAATGTAGATGAAATGGGCAACTTCCTAGAAAGACATGAACAGCCAACGTTATCAGAAGAAGAAAAACAAACCAATCACAAGAAAAGTGATCAAATTGGTCATCAAGAATCTCCCTAAAAAGAAAACTCCAGGATCAAATGGCTTCACATGTGAATTCTAATAAGAATTCAAGAAAGAATCTGGGAAGATGGTGAAGTGGGGCAGATAGAAGTCACCCCTGTTCCATTAGACAATATAGGGAATGGAGAAAAATAACTAGGATTGTGGTCTTGGTAGGGTAGTAATTGGGCAAGGTCCTTGGTGGGTTTGCAGAAGGAGAGAGATGGGGGAATTGGGCTGAGTTGAGTGTGTGTGGGGTGCATATTGACATCATCCCATATGGGGGCATTTGGTGGCACACAGGCATGTGCAGACTGGAGGGAGCTGACCTCCTTCTGCTACAGCCAGCTCAAGCTGCTGACCAAGAAGCCCTTCCAGCATAGATCAACAGCTGGCAGTGCCCACAGGGACCCTGGAAGCAGGCTGGCTCTATGTTACTAAAGCCACATCCCCAGGTGCTAGGAATGGTTGCTTGACTAGGCACCACAAATAGCCATCCCATATGACAAGGTACCATGGGTTAGTTTGTTTCCCTCATACCTGGTGCTAATTGGCTCCCAGACTCACGTGTGGGACCAGCTGTCCTGCTGCTATGGTCAGAGTGGCCCCCTGTACTGCATGCCATATCTCTATCCAAGAGGAAGTGCCTTAGGAGTGCCACCTATTAGAGGGACATGGTAAGTGCATGCAGGCAGATTCCTTATCTCCCTAGGTTTTGCTTTCTCTTTATTCTTTGTCTTTTGACTTTTTTTCTCAGTATATGATACATGCATAAATACATATTTTCTTTATTATATCATGCTTATTTTTATTGATTGATTTTTACATGTATTATGTTCATATTTTACAGTTTTTTATTTCCTATTCAATCTTTATGCTATTTCATTTTATTACATGTATTTACTTTTTCTTTCATTTTAATTTTTATGTTTTTTTTCCCTTCTGTGGGCACCAGTCTGAGTTCATCCCCAATATACCTTGGGGTGTCTCCTTAAGGTTTTGGGGCTTAATACTGGTGAGGCATATTTTTTGTTGTTGGTATTTTTATATTTTTATTTTATTATTATTTACTCAAATATTTGTTGTGGGGGCATCAAATCCGGGTCTCCTACATGGAGGGCAGGCATTCCGCTGCTGAAGTACATGTGCATCTCAGCTTAGCTTTTTTTTTATTATTATTATTAATTAACGGGAAAAAAAGAAATTAACCCAACATTTAGAAATCATACCATTCTACATATGCAATCAATAATTCTTAACATCATCACATAGATGCATGATCATCATTTCTTAGTACATTTGCATCGGTTTAGAGGAACTAGCAACACAACAGAAAAAGATATAGAATGTTAATATAGAGAAAAGAAATAAAAGTAATAATAATAGTAAAAAAAAAAAAAAAACCTATAGCTCAGATGCAGCTTCATTCAGTGTTTTAAAATGATTACTTTACACTTAGGTATTATTGTGCTGTCCATTTTTGAGTTTATGTATCTAGTCCTGTTGCACAGTCTGTATCCCTTCAGCTCCAATTACCCATTATCTTACCCTGTTTCTAACTCCTGCTGGACTCTGTTATCAATGACATATTCCAAGTTTATTCTCGAATGTCCATTCACATCAGTGGGACCATACAGTATTTGTCCTTTAGTTTTTGGCTAGACTCACTCAGCATAATGTTCTCTTGGTCCATCCATGTTATTACATGCTTCATAAGTTTATCTTGTCTTAAAGCTGCATAATATTCCATCGTATATATATACCACAGTTTGTTTAGCCATTCTTCTGTTGATGGAGATTTTGGCTGTTTCCATCTCTTTGCAATTGTAAATAATGCTGCTATAAACATTGGTGTGCAAATGTCCGTTTGTGTCTTGGCCCTTAAGTCCTTTGAGTAGATATCTAGCAATGGTATTGCTGGGTCGTATGGCAATTCTATATTCAGTTTTTTGAGGAACCGCCAAACTGCCTTCCACAGTGGTTGCACCATTTGACATTCCCACCAACAGTGGATAAGTGTGTCTCTTTCTCCGCATCCTCTCCAGCACTTGTCATTTTCTGTTTTGTTGATAATGGCCATTCTGGTGGGTGTGAGATGATATCTCATTGTGGTTTTGATTTGCATTTCTCTAATGGCCAGGGACATTGAGCATCTCTTCATGTGCCTCTTGGCCATTTGCATTTCCTCTTCTGATAGGTGTCCGTTCAAGTCTTTTACCCATTTTGTAATTGGGTTGGCTGTCTTTTTGTTGTTGAGTTGAACAATCTCTTTATAAATTCTGGATACTAGACCTTTATCTGATATGTCATTTCCAAATATTATCTCCCATTGTGTAGACTGTCTTTCTACTTTCTTGATGAAGTTCTTTGATGCACAAAAGTGTTTAATTTTGAGGAGTTCCCATTTATTTATTTCCTTCTTCAGTGCTCCTGCTTTAGATTTAAGGTCCATAAAACTGCCTCCAGTTGTAAGTTTCATAAGATATCTCCCTACATTTTCCTCTAACTGTTTTATGGTCTTAGACCTAATGTTTAGATCTTTGATCCATTTTGAGTTAACTTTTGTATAAGGTGTGAGATATGGGTCTTCTTTCATTCTTTTGCATATGGATATCCAGTTCTCTAGGCACCATTTATTGAAGAGACTGTTCTCAGCTTAGCTTTTAATAGACCTTCATCAAAAATTATACCACTATATGACATCCAGACCTTGTTGTGGTGGGGAATTGCTGACAAGTCAACTGCAAAAGGAAATCCTCAATGCAAAACCAAGTAAATACAAAACCTCAGAACAGTGAAGGGAACAAACTTGCAAAATAACCTTATTAAAATAATCGAATGTCCTGAACATAACAGAAAATCATAAAGCATGTGAAGATCCAACCAGAAACGGCCTACCAAACAACCAAATCAAAACTTCAGAGGGGACACAGAACATGGAGCAACTACTCAAGAATATCTATAAAGAAATAAAATATATCAGGAAGATACTAGAAGAGCATAAAGAAGAATTCAGAAGATTAAACAGAAAAATGAATGATCTCATAGAAATGAAACAGTTGATCAAATTAGAAATATAATGGAGATGCATGATGGCAGATTTAAAGAAGCAGAAGGAAATTAAGTGAGCAAGAGACAGACCAATTGAACTAGAGTGCACAAAAACAACAAATGGCAACAAAGGTGGAAAAAATGAAACTGGATCTTAGGGAAAAGATAGACAACAAGAGATGTACAAACATAAGAAGCATTGGTGTACTGGAAGGAGAAGACAAGAATAAAAGATGGGAAATTTAGTTGAGGACATAATTGGGGAAAACTTCCCAACCCTTACAGAAAATATACACACAAAGTCAAAGAGGCCCAGTGAACTCCACATCAAATAAATCCAAATACATATACTCCAAGACACATACTAATCAAACTGTCAAATGTTGAAGAGAAGCAGAAGGTGCTGAATGCAATACCTACTACATACAAGGGAAACACATAACGGATTTTGGACTATACAACAGGCACCGTGGAAGCAAGAAGGTAGTGGTATGATATATTTAAGATCTTGAGTAGGAAAGGCTTTCAGCCAAGAATTCTTTATTCAACCAAGTTATCCTTCAAAATTAAGAGAGAGATTAAAATCTTCAAAGACAAGCAAAAGATTGACAGAACTAGTCAACAAGAGAACTGCCCTACAAGAAATACCAATGGGATTTTCCTGTCAGCTAGGAAAAAAAAAAGGAAAAAGAGATCTGGAGGAGAGCATAGAATTGAAGAATATGAATGATGGTGATTCGAAGGGGAGAGAGAGAGAGAAAAATAAAATAACATGTAGATCTGACAAATACATCTAAGGATATGAAGGTAGAGTCAAGTAATTGTACAAGTAATTACTGTACAAGTAATTACTTGTACAGTAATTACTTTGAATATTAATGGACTAAACTCACCAAGTAAAAGATAAAGATGGGTAGAATGAAATAATGGCTTAAAATATAATACATCTATATGCAGTTATAAGAGACACATATTAGACTCAAGGAGACAATTAGATTGAAAGTGAAAGGATGGGAAAAGATCTTCTATGCAAGCTGTAACTAAAAGAAAGCAGGAGTAGCTATACTAATATCAGACAAAAATAGATTTAAATGTAAAGATGTTATAAGAGAAAAAGAAGGACAGCACATAAATAAAAGGGACAATATACCAAGAGGAAATAGCAATCATAATTGTGTATGCTCCCAATCAAGGAGCTCCAAAGTAGATGAGGCAAATATTGGAAAAACTGAAGTGAGTTATAGATATTTCAACAGTAATAGTGGGAAACATCAATACACCACTTACTATTATAGATAGAACAATGCGGCAGAAAATCAACCAGTAAATAAAGAATCTAAACAGTAAGATAAATGAATTAGGCCTAATAGACATAAGGCCAATATACCCCAAAACTCCAGTTTATACATTCTTCTGTAGCACACATGGATCATTCTCTAGGACAAATCATATGCTGGGAAACAAACTGAGTCCTTATCAATTTACTAAGATTGAAATTACCTAAAGCATTTTCTCTTATCACAATGGAATAAAGCTGGAAATTAATAGCACCAAAGAACCAGAACTTTCATAAATACATGGAGATTAAACAGCACACTTAGATAATCAGTCAAGGAAGAAACTGCTAGAGAAATCAGCAAATATCTGGAGATGCATGATAATGAAAATACAACATATCAAAACTTATAGGATGCAGCAAAGGCAGTGTTGAGAGGGAAATTCATTACACCAATACCTATAATAAAAACAAGAATGAGGGTGCACAGGTGGTTCAGTGGTAGAATACTCCCCTTATTAGTGGGATACCTGGGTTCTATTCCTGGACCATGCACCCCCCCATCACCTCCCCCCAAAAAAAAGAAAAACTTTAAGATTTAACTGTTCACCTGGAGAATTAACAGAAAAAACAGAGAACTAATACCAAAGCCAATAAAAGAAAAGAAATAGTAAAGATTAAAGCAGAATTAATAAACTGGAGAACAATAAAACACTGGAAAGAATCAACAAAACCAAAAGTTGGGTCTTTGAAAAAAAATCAATGAAATTTATGAATCCCTAGCTAGACTAACAAGGAAAAAAGAGAGAGGACAAAAATAAAATCAGAAATGAGAGGAACATTGTTACCACATATCATGAAGAAATTTTAAAATCATGAGAATATTATGAATAACTGTATGCCAACAAACCAGACAACTTTGATGAAATGGACAAATTACTAGAAACACATGAATTACTTACTCGAGAAGAAATAAATGACCACAACTAACCAATTATAAGTAAAGAGATTCAATTAGTCATCAAAAATCTTCCTACAAAGAAAAGACCAGGGTCAGATGACTTCACAGGGAATTTTATCAACTATTCCATAAAGAAATTCCAAAAAATTTGAGGAAAAATAAATGCTATCCAAATAATTTTGTGAAGCTAACATCACTCTAATACTAAAATCAGAGAAAGATGCTACAAGAAAGAAAAACTGCAGACCACTCTCCGTAATGAAAATAGATTAAAAAATTGTTAACAAAATACTAGTAAATCAAATCCAATGACACATTAAAAGAATTATACATCATGACCAACTAAGATTTGTATGAGGAATGCAAGGGTGGTTCAATATAAGAAAATCAATCAGTGTAATGTAGCACATTAACAAATCGAATGGTAAAAATCACATGATCACACTGATACTGAAAAAAGCCTTTGACAAAATTCAGCATTCTTTCCTGATAAAAACATATCAAATGATAGGAATTGAAGGAAACTTTCTCAATATCATAAAGGGCATATACGAAAAAGTCATAGCCAGCATCATATTGTAACACTGAAAGAATTACTCCTAATATTAGGAAGGAAACAAGGATGCCTACTGCCCCCACAATTATTCAACATCGTATTAGAAGTCCTAGCTGGAGTGGTTAAACAGGACAAAGAAATAAAAGACATCCAAATAGGAACGGAAATGAAACCTTCATTATGTGAAGATGACATGATTCTATACTTTGAAAACACTGAGAAATCTATGGCAAAGCAACTTGAGCTAATAAACAAATTCAGCACAGTTGTGGGATACAAGATTAATGTACTGAAATCAATAATGTTTTTATACTCAAGCAATGACCTATCCGAGGTGACAATCAAGGAAAAATTCCATTCAAATTAGTGACCAGAAGAATCAGGTATCTAGGAATAAGCTTAAGCATCGATGTCAAAGTCTTATACACAGAAAACTAAAAAAAAAAGTTAACGTAAATAAAAATGACCTAAATAGATGGAAAGAAATTCCATGCTCATGGATAGGTAAGTTGAATATTGTTACAATGTCAATTCTACCCAAACTAATCTACTGATTAAATGCAATACCAGTAAAAATCCCAACAACCTACTTTGAAGGCTTGGGAATGTTAGTTATCAAATTTATATGGAAGGGAAAGAGATCCCAAATATCTTATCACTTCCTGACTTTAAAGCTTACTATAAAGCCATGGTAGTCAAAACACCATGTATTGGCACAAATATAGATGTATCATCCAGTGGAATACAGTCAAGAGTGCAGAGATAGATCACCAAATTTATGGACATTTGATCATTGATGAGGTCACCAAATCCACTGAACTGCGACCAAATAATCTTTTCAATAAATAGGCATGGGGAAATTGGATACCAATTGCCAAAAGAATGAAAGAGGACCCCTACCTTACACCCTATACCAAAACATAATACAAAATGGATTAAAGATCTAAATATAAGAGCCAGTACTAGAAAACTCCTAGAAGAAAATGCAGGGAAACATTTTCAAGATCTATCAATAGAAGTAGCTTCTTAAACTTTACGCCAAAAGCACAAGCAGTGAAAGAAAAAATAGACAAATGGGGACTCTTTAAGATTAAGAGCTTTTGCATCTCAAAGGACTCTGTTAAAATGGTGGAGAGACCACTGATTCAATGGGAGAAAATATTTATAAACCACATGCAGACAAAGGCTTGATATTCTGTATACTTAAAGAAATTATATAACTCAACAACAAAAGACCAAACTACCCAATTATAAGATGGGCAGAGGATATGTTTAGACACTTTCCTGGAAAACAAATACAGATGGCTAAAATGCATATGAAGAGATGCTCATTTTCAATAGCTATAATGGAAATGTAAATCAAGACTATGATGAGGTATCACCTCGTACCTATAAGAATGGCTGCTATTAAATGAACAGACAACTGCAAATGTTGGAGAGTATGTGGAGAAACAGGAGCACATTCACATTCACTGTTAGTGGGAATGTATAATGATGCAGGTGCTGTAGAAGTCAGTTTGGTGATACCTCAGAAAACTAAATACTAAGTTGCCCTATAACCCAGCAATACCAATATTCAGTATATACCCAGAAGACCTGAGAGAGAGACAGAAATAGACATTTGCACACTGATGTTCATAGTGGTGCTATCGATGATTGCCAAGAGATGAAAACAATCCAAATGCCCATCAAAAAAAGAGTGGATAAACAAAATGTGTATATACATACAATGGCATATTATGCAGCAGTAAGATGAAATGGTATCACTAATCATATGAAAATATGGATGAACCTTGAGGATATAATGCTGAGTGAAATGTCAGTCATGAAAGGACAGATACTTTATGATTTTGTTATCATGAGTCTGTTACAGGTAATTTCAGAGGTTACACTGTAGAATACAGCAGACCTTGAGGTACACAATCGCTGGAGGAAAGTCTACCCAAAGAGGTTGAATCTAAATGCAAAGGAATGGATAGAAGTGATGGTAACTAATTAAATGGGCCTATATAACTCATAGTCTGCCATATTGAAGGTGAATATATTTGAAAGGGGATGTATAGTGCCACATATCTCAATGATTAAATCTATGATTATAAGTAAGTTCTCACATGAACTATTTCAATGGTTCAATAGTGGACAAGAAATCAACAGGAGAGGGATATGAAGGAGTCACTAAAAATGGATGCTATGGCCAATAGTTAACAGGAAAACATCAACAATACTATAGCACTCCCAGTGGCAATTAACTGGAGGGAGGGGAGAAACAAGTGATAAGGAGGAGTTTTGATTTGATAGTTGGTGATATTATGTCTGCCAGGTTTTTGTCATTACGGACCAGTGAAGATTGTCTAAAATTGAGAGTGCTCCTGATTGTACAACCAAACAAGGTACTGTAAGACTTGGTTTGCTTATTTTGGACATTTTCCAAGATTCCTAATAGAATGAGGAAGCTGAAAGATATAGGGAATGAAAAATACAAGGGTTAATAGTGATATATTTTTATGATGGAATTTGGTGCTGCTACAGAAAGGAGGGACAGTGAAGGGCACAAGATTAACTGAATAAACCCTGGGGTCATGGGTTGTGCAGAATGGCCCAGCAACAAATGGACAAATATGCTAAGGACTCTCTCATAAAATACTTATTAAAAATAAGAGCTATATTGTGGGTCTCTATGCTATCCACATTTGGTCTGAACATATTTCTGAATTCTGAGATAATTGAGCTATATGTGTATTAGCTGGTATTTTCCTGGAACTTTGAATAGCTCGGGTCACATCTGGCTGCCAGATATGGAGGGCTGCAGCTCTGAAAGTTAACATAGCCATATATAATGACAGTTGAAGTAATTGAGAAAGAGATCAGGCCTCAATTAAAGTTTAAAATGAAGCCAATCTGGCTGGGGCTAAGGAAAATTAGAATGCAGTATAAAAGATGATAGTATATGTATTCTAGACCTTCAGCAGCTGTATAAAATCAAAGGCAGGAAGGTTAATTATGACTAGAACTCAAATTTTCTGTAACCCATAGTCTGAATCAGCATCTCTGGATACCTCTCTGAGACAGCCCAGACTACTGGAGTCCAGAACAGGAACATAATTCTCTACGGATTGGTGTAGTACCAGAGTGCATCACAGGCTATGGTGAGTTGACATTTAAAAAGTATTGTAGAATCCCTTGATTCTTGAGGATCTCAAGAGGGAAAATTTATACATACATATATAATTATTAAACTCCCCCATCTGGAAAACCATGGGTACCCTCTAACCACTGGGGACTCCAAAGAAAATAAGCCAAGCCCTGAGTTTGGAAGCTTGCTCTTATGAAACTTATTTCTGTAGGGGAGAATCTAAGACTACCCATAATGAAGCTCAAGAGTTGCTTCCAGGAAGACTCTTTGTTGTCCAGATGTGGTCTCTTTCTCGCTCTCTAAGTCCAACCCTTCAAAGAAAATCACTGCCCTCCCCTATGCATGATGCAAGCCATTCAGGGGTGAAAATCCCTGACAACATGGGACACAACTCCCAGGGATGAGTCTTCCCTGGCACTGTGGGAGAGTCTTCCCTGGTACTGTGGAATTGACAATGCTTTCCTGACCAAAGGGGAAAAGAAGTAGAATAAAATAAAGGATTAGTGGCCAAGAGAGATCAAATAGAGTCAAAAGCTGTTCTGGGGGCTGCTGTTATGAAGGTTCAGTTAAATAGTGTTAATTGTCATGGTTTGCTAAAACCCTATCAACCTAACTTCCATTGAATCTTAAGAACACCTAGGGCTCTAACTGAGACTCCATAAAAGTTTTATGCAATAGGTTTGCCTTTCTGGAACATACAATCTTTAGAGGGTTCCTAGGTCAGATAAATCTTGAAACTCAAGAGGAAAAGTCTCTTTAGGATTATCAGTTAATTATATCCCTTGATTCTTCAGTGTGGAAACCCTTCTCAATATGAAAATGTCAGGAAGGCATTTACCCCAAATCCCTACAGATTGGGGAAAGATTAAAGGAGAAGCAGAGAAAATGGCATTTGAAACATGAGTATGACTGCTGAATCACTATATTAATATTCCTTCTATCCTACAATTTTTGGAGGAGCTAGAAGGAAAAAGTTGAGATGATGGAATGGTAGTGCACAACAGTCTCTGGAATCTGTTCTGTAACTACTTGTTGAAGTGTACTTTGAGAACTACTTTTTCCTTCTTTGCTTTGTATATATGTTATATTATAAAATACAAAAAATGTTTTTAAAAAGAAAGAATTAGTACCAATCCTGCTCAAAGTCTTCAAAAAGATTGAAGAGGAGGGAAAGCTCTCTAACTCATTCTGTGAAGCCAACATCACCCTAATATCAAAGCCAGACAAAAATACTACAAGTAAAGAAAATGTCAGACCAATCTCTCTAATGAATATAGATGCAAACATTTCAACAAAATACTTGCAAATTGAATCCAGCAGCCACATTAAAAGAATTACATACCATGACCAAGTGGGATTTATTACAGGTATGCAAGGCTGGTTCAACACAAGAAAATCAATTAGTGTAACACATCAACTCCATAAGTTAAAGCAGAGAAATCACATGATCATCTTAATTAATGCAGAAAAGGCATTTGACAAAATTCAACATCTTTTCTTGATGAAAACGTTTCAAAGGATCATAATAAAAGGAAACTTCCTCAACATGATAAAGGGAATATACAAAAAGTTCACAACTAATATCATCCTCAATGGGGAAAGACTGAAAGCTTTTCCCCTAAGATCAGGAATAGGACAAGGATGCCCACTGTCACCATTCTTGTTCAGCATTGTGCTCAAGTACTAGCTAGAGTAACTAGACAAGAAAAATAAATAAATAAAAGACATCCAAATTGGGAAAGAAGAAGTAAAGCTCTCACTATTTGCAGATGACATGATACTATATGTTGAAAATATTGACAAATCTACATCAAAGTTACAATAGCTAATAAACGAGAACAACAAAGTGACAGGGTATAAGATCGACACTCAAAAATCAGTAATGTTTCTATACACTAGTAATGAGCAATCTGAGGAGGAAAAGAAATTCCATTTACAATAGCAACAAAAGAATCAATTATTTAGGAATAAATTTAACTATGGAACCAAAAGGCAAAAGGCCTATACACAGAAAACTACAAGAAATTGCTAAGATAAATCATGGAAGACCTAAATAAATGGAAGTGCATACCGTGTTCATGGATTGTAAAACTATAATTAAGACATCAATTCTACCTAAATTGATTTGCAGATTCAATGCAATACTAATTAAAATCCCAACAACTTATTTGCAGAAATTGAAAAACCAATAATCAAATTTATTTGGAAGGGCAAGTTGCCCCAAATAGTTAAAAATATCTTGAGAAAGAAAACAGAAATGAGAGGTCTCAAACTACATGATTTTAAAGCATATTACAAAGCTAAAGTGGTCAAAACAGAATGGTACTAGCATAAAAATAGATATACTGACCAAGGAATCAAATTGAATCCTCACATTTACGGACAATTGATTTTTGATAAGGTGGTCAAACCAACTCAACTGGGACAGAGCAGCTTCTTCAATAAATGGCATTTGGAGAACTGGACATCAATATGCTAAAAAATGAAATAGGATTCATATTTCACACTCTATACTAAAACTAACTCAAAAATGAATCAAAGACCTAAACATTAGAGTTAAGGCCATGAAACCTTTAGAAGAAATGCAGGGAAATATCTGATTTATAAATTTTATGATAGGAGGTGGTTTCTTAGACCTTACACTCAAATCACTAACAATAAAAGAAATAGAGAAGTGGGAGCACCTCAAAATTAAAAAGTCTGTGCATCAAAGACCTTTGTTAAGAAAGTTAAAAAGGCAACCTAGGCAATGAGAAACAATATTTGGACACCACATAACAGATAAAGGTCCAATATGCAGAATATATAAAGAAATTCTACAACTCAACAACCAAAAGGCAAGCAACCCAATTAATAAGTGGAGAAATGACATGAATAGACACTTCTTAGAAAAGGAAAATCAAATGACATATGTTCAATATATTGAAAAGATGCTCAAATTCATTGGCTATTAAGGAAAATGCAAATGAAAACCACAATGAGATATCATCACACACCCATTAAAATGGCCATTATCAAAAAAACTAAATGAAAAGAGCTGGAGAGGATGTGGAGAATGAGGCCCTCTTATCCACTGTTGGTGGGAATGTAAAATGGTGCAACCACTCTAGAAGGCAGTTTGGCCATTCCTCAGGAAACTTAGTATAGAATTGACATATGACTCAGCAGTCCCATTTCTAGGGATATCTTCAGAGGAACTAAAGGACACAAATGGGCATTTGCATGACAATGTTTATGGCAGCATAATATACAATTGCCAAGATATGGAAACAGGCCAGATGTCCAACAATCGACTATACATACAATGGAATATTATGCAGCTGTAAGACAGAATAAAATCATGAAGTGGGTGAAAATGTGGATGAATCTTGAGGACATTATCCTGAGTGAGATTAGCCAGAAACAAAAGGAGAAATACTGTATGGTCACACTAATATGAACTAACACTAATGAGTGAATTTTGAGAGTTAAAAGTTAAGAACTGATGGGTGGTGCGATGGTGGTTCAGTGGCAGAGGGCAGTGCAATGGTGGTTCAGTGGCAGAATTCTCACCTGTTATGCCAGAGACCCAGGTTCAATTCCCAAAGCTTGCCCATGCAAAAAAAGAAAAGAAAAGAAAGAAAAAAGAACAAATGTTTCAACGTTATCAGAAGATAGAAAGATGGTAGAGATTGGGCCTTTTGTGCTGAAGGACTTTGGAATGTGCAAAATGACTGATTGTAAACATTCAGTAATGGACAACACAATACTATATGATGGTAGCGCTGATTGTAGCTGAATGTGAATATCACTGAGGGAGAAGGACTGGGGCCACATATGACACCAGAAAGAAAGATACAGGATAAAGATTGAGATGATTTAGATGGTATAATTTAGGATTGCCTGGAGTGGACAATGATGGTCTTCTCAGAAGCCATTAGACGAAGCCTTCAGCATATAATTTCTTTTATTCACACTGTCTTAAGTAGCACTCTCATCTGTAGCTTTCAGGATTTACTTGGAATCCATAGATCCTCTGGGTCAATCATTCCAGACAACCATAATGAAGTCATGTGGTACCAGGTAGTATAAATTTGGGGAGCTGCTTTGGGGAAACCCTCCAGGCAGCATAAATGTGGTGAAGGGATGGGTGGGTTGTAAAATAAATCCTTATGCTGATTTATTTTCAGCTAGCTCTCCCCCAGCACCATGTCCCCAGCCTTGTTCAGACAGCAACAAGAGATGAGCCCACTGCCAATTAAGAACTTTTGAATTTCTGTGCTAAGTCAAATCACACCCTTTCCAGATGCTGAAATTTTGTTTTATATACTCACCTGTAATCATATGTGCCTTTAAATTATACCTTTTTAAGGGAATTTAATGGATTTCAAGTCAGAAAAAGTTACAAATACATATGTTCAATGCATTGAATTGAACATGCTTCCCCACTTTGGTTTTAAATTTTAAAAAATGCTTTTTTAAACAATAAATTATCTTCTGCAATTGTTTGGCCTCAATTCTTTGATGCTCATTTTCCTTTTGAAACTAATTTCTTACTTTAATATATGTTCTCCATTAATTTCAGTGTTCTCTTCCAAACCCTTCAATTGTTTCCTCCTTTAAACAGTTCTCTGAAATGTAAAAGGAAATTTATATAATTTCATGTAAAAAGGAACAAAAGAATCAGCATACCTCTGTTGTAAAAAGCAAAGGATTTTGGAATCACATAGCCTGATTTCATGACTGAAAACTTCCTTGTTCATAGCATAAATATAGATAAGTTATTTGACCTCATTGCAATTAAGGTTTTTAAAATGTTAATTTAAGAAAATATTTACCTACATTAAAGTGACAAAAGTAGTTGTAGTTAATAGCCTGACTAAATTTTGTAATAAACAGTCTGGCGTGATTCACACCTCCCCTCTCGTTTCCACTACTACAAGGTGGACAGCTGTAAGAAAAACGGCAAACTCCTTTCTATTCCTAGAAGGGTATTCAGGCATCACAAGTCCTGGGCATATACACAGGAACTTATCACCTGTTCCACTCCACTGCCAACTCATCCTCTCTGCCTTGCTCAACATCTTCACATAGCATGGATGTCTTCCCTGACCTCATCAGAGAGCCTCTTATGTGAGTAATTAGCCTGTTTATACTCTATTGGAATATACGGCATCATCAGTTTCAACATCAGAACCAAATTTTGCTTCTATGTGTACGGGGAGGGAGGATTATCTTGCCTTCCACAGGACAGCCACAACAGTAATACATTCCTTAAAGTATTTTCTGGTTTATTTTTAACTAATATTTATGGAGTCCTTACTGTTTATTTTTGACTGATTATGCTGTAATGTATTAACACAGAATAGATCTTACCCTAATGACATTTACACTAGAATGAGTTTCTCTAAAATGCTGTTGTGAGGCCTAAGATTTTAAATACTCAGTAAATTGCCTGAAATATTTTATAGTGCTTATGTAACATTTTATGATTTGTGACATGTTGGGAATACAATTTTTTTTGTCTCTTTGGAATTAATGATTGGGTCATCGGTTATGTGATAAGACTTTTTAATATAACTCTCTATATGGTAGAAGAGAGAAGCATTAAAAATATAAAAGGCCAGTCAGGCCACTGTGGCTCAGCAGGTAAGAGTGCTTGCCTGCCATGCCTGAGGACCCAGGTTCGATTCCCGGTACCTGCCCACGTAAAAAAATAAAAAAATAAAAGGCCAAATCTTCACAATTTCATCTATCATACACACTATCTAGAAAAAGTATGCTGCAAGAACATAGCTAAATAAAGAGGTCAGCCTAATGGAGAAAAATAAGAACCATATTTTAAGCAGAAAATCAACATAATAAGGTGTGTGGTTCAAACAAATAAACTTGGCTTTCATGAAGAAAAACATAATAGAATAAAGTTTACCCTTCTGTATTTTTTAAGCCTGTGTAGCCATGGAAAATAGAAGATGGAGCAAATATTTTCACTCACCAAGTTAACAAATAATGACAATATTCCCTTGAAAGGATGAATGTTCTCGACTGGCTCTTTAAAACTGCCCAAATGCGTATGGCAATCAGTCATGCCTCCAAGCTCCTGTTTGGAAGCTAACTTAAGGCTCAGGATAACAAATTTTCAGATAATAAATTGGATTGCATGGTATTTTTTTGTTTTAATTTAAAAACAACTCTTCTCTTCAGATTTTGAGGAGATGTATCCAAATTTATAATTAGATACTGTATGTACTGACTTCCCAAATTTACTTGTACTAGTCTATTTTTAATATTCAGCTCAAGATGCCTAAAATTATTTTAGAATAAGCTAATTCATACCATAATTATTGGGTTATTTGAATTACAAAACAAGATTAATTGCCAATTTAAATAATAACATCAGATTTTTCTAGTTTCTTTTGATAACTGAATATATTTTTATGTGCCACAAATTGGCATTGGTAAAAATAGTAATTCAAATATGTATGTTGTATTTACAATGATATGTTTATTTCAGCCGTCTGTTTAACATGATTTAATAATCATGCTCCACATGTCCGAGGAATTATACATTGATTTATAATCATTTACTTATAATAACAGCTGCAAATCATTAAGTTCTGTAACAAATTTATATTTCTAAACCAAGATTTTTTTATTCGTAAAGAGAAAAGTTTGGATGGGTATTTGTTTTAGATATATAGAATAAGTTTTGTATGCTGCTGTGATTACATTTTTAATCTTTACATCTTTTCCTATGATGACATGTTATAAATATTTTTAATTAGTTGACTTTCATCATTTCTAACATGATACATTTCCTTTCTGTTTAACACTTCCACAATTGCAAATTTAGCCACAGTAAGTCAATATAAAATTATGTCTTGGCACTGATAGATTCACTATCTTGTTTAGTTCAGGTTTTTGTCAAGAAAGGGTTGAGACAGATCAAAATATATAAATAGATAAGTCTAAACCTCTGGCTGTTTGTTGGTTTTGTTTTTCCTTCATTTTATGCTGGAAAGATTTCACTTTATGTTTTACATGTTTTCTTAATCCAAATAAAGGAAACTCTCCAAAAAAGTGATTTGTGTGTGTGTGCATGTACGTGCGCGTGCATTGGGGGAGTTGATGATTATGTGGGCCACATCACTATTGCTTGAGGTGAATAATTGCTGCTGCTGCTCTGCGCTTTTGCTGTTACACATTAATTAGCCACTTTTTTCCTTGTATTTTCATTAAATTAAGTAGAGATTGGGAAAATTATTTTCCTCACAGTGAGGTGGTATCACCCATTAGCACCAATTCACACATGAATAAATTGCACACATAAAGACAAAGAGAGAGATCAGTAAAGACTTCATGTCTCAAATAATTAGGTACAAACACCCATTTGTCTAAAACGTTGATTTTTGATGCTATGACATTTGTTTAAGAGGAAGTCTCAATGGCTCTCATCCACAGGTTTCTCGGTGTAAGCAACTAATAATTCATTATGGTGGCAAATGGCCTCTTTTCACAGTTAATTTCTGGTAGTGTCCTGATTTTTTTTTCGTTGGGAATTTCTAAATAGTTAAACAAAAATTTCACCCAATAGTCAAATTTTGCCATTTGGCCACTGCAAATTCTTGGCTTATTTACTGCTTTCAGAAGCAAACAGGTGTTTTAATGCTGATTTATTAGTACATATAATTATTTTATTTGTATATTACTGTTAGTTCATGCTTAGTTTTGTCAGGAATTCTGTTCTGTTAAGGTAAGATCCTTATTCTTTTCCTTTTGAAATACAAATAAAGAATTACAAACACGTTAAATTAATTTTCTTTTATTCTAACACTGGAAACTTTTACAACATAAATAATCACTTTGATTTTATAATTTATCTATTCTGTTTTGGTATCATGAAGACAAATAATTTGCAAACCTCACCGTTCTCATATACTGATCTGATGTTGGAGAAGAAACCTTACAAAGTCAATTTAAGTGAATGTAGCTAAACAAAAATCAGAGAAAAAGAATGTCTGTTTGAATATTATGTCATCTACTGAAAGAGTTTTGTGCCCTTTAGGTAGTTAATCTAATTCAGACTACTCATTCAAAAGAAGTGAGAATGGTAAGATATTTTTCCAACTGTCTTCTGATAGTTGTTATGAAATAGCAAGGGAGTTAGCATAAATTTGGGTCAGGTGTATTGTTAAAATTAAGTAGGAACGTGTTTGGATTCTTTGTCTTCCAAAATTAGTGTCTGATTATTAAGCCTTATTTTATATTTGAAATATTGCTGTTTGTATAATCATAGTCTTAAATGCAAGTAGATATTAATAAGAATGTAAATGCATTGGTGTTTGTAGTAAATATTTTATAACTGAAAGTACATACTTGCTTCCCGAGACTCTAGTTTATAAATTGGTGAAGTGGTTAACCATTTTGAAACATCATGCCAATTATCAATAGGCATAATATTAGTAATTAACACAAAATATAATAATAATTTTCAAATGTCTCTGTTACAAAATTTTTTTCTGTTTATATATACATAAATATATGATTAAATGTATAAGAAAGTATAACTCTCCCTTGAAGGTATGTATACCCCAAAATTTATGCCGCCACTACCCACCAAGGAAGTCGAACTTCACTTCCCCTCCTTAAATGTGGGCTTCAGTAGTGACTTCCTGTCAAAGAACACCATATAGAAAGCAGTGGGAAGCAGTTTTATATTGACAAAACTACCTCAGGTAGATGAGTAAATTCAACATCAGTAATAAGTATCTTAGGCTGAGAGTATGTGGCGTGATGTTATTAATATGGCACTTTACCTCTGGTTCTTTCTCCCCAAAACCCATAACCTCAGTCTAATCATGAGAAAACTCTTTTTTTAAATCAAGGGATTCTAGGGGGTGCAAGGGCAGTGCAGTGGTAGAATTCTTGCCTGCCATGTGGGAGACTCAGGCTCAATTTCTGGCCTATGCATTTCCCAAACAAACAAATAAGCAAACAAACAAAAAAAAAGAAAAACCAAACAAAAATTCAGCAGATGGTGCTGTAATACGGGGATAGTCACATGGAAAAACAGTGAAATGTGACTCTGCCATACAGCATAAAAAAAAAAAGTCAAAGGATTCTATAAAATACGTGGCTAATGCTCTTCATAACAATCAAGGCAATCTGAATCAAGAAAAGTCTAAAAAAATCGTCACAACCAAGAGAATTAAAGGAGACATGATAACTGAATGCATCCTGGTTGGGATTCTGGAACAAAAAAAAAAGTCAATGAGCAGAAAACACATATATAAGGAAATCTGATGGAGTTACGTACTTTAATAACAATATGTGAATATTGGTGCAAGAATTATAACTAAAGTACAGTAAAGATTTAAGACATTACTAATGAGGAAACTTAGTGTGAGGTATATAAGAATACTTTGTTCAAAGTATTTTTAAACTTGTAAAAACTTACTTTAGTTATAATATGGAGAATGCATTAAAGCAACGACGGAGAAAAGATAAATGTTAGAAGGCTGGTATAATATTCTGTGTACTAGAGAATGGTGGCCTCTGTTAGGAAATGAAAGCCAATAAGGATGAAGAACTGTGAACACATTCCAGAAATATTTAAGAATTTTACTTAAAATGACTGGTTATTGAATTGGATATAGGGGTGTAATGTGAGAGGAGAGTCAAGGATTATACACATGTTTTGATAAATATATAATGACAACATTCATTGCAACATCTAAAACAGAAAGAGAATCATCGAATGGTGAGAAGTAATGAGTTCAACTGTAAATAGTTGCTCTGTTTTCATGTATGGTAAGATATATGTTTCATACATGGTGTTTTATGGATCTTAAACATTGATTTAAAAAGAAAATATATCCAAATATTTGCATCAACATCAGACAAGTTAAGCCAAACAACAGCGTAATATATTCAGTTAAGGTGTGTAAAGTTTCAACGTGTTTGCACTAGATTTACCTCTGTCATGAAAATGGTCTCAAGTCATAAGTAACTTTTAGTCATTGATTTTCCCTGTTGAGATTGTTGGCATAAGGTTTTCATGTCTTTTTCCATTCAAGTGCCCATCTGTGGTTTCAATATTTGAAACTTATAGAAAATAAAAATAATACAAATGTGTGATAAATCTTTCTTTCAGTCCTAAAGATCTAATAGATATTCTTTCTGGGATATGTAGGAGAACAAATTAATAAATGACTAAAGTAGTAAGTTGATGTCACCTTCCCTCAAGTATAAGATTAGGTCACTAATACCTGAGAAAGAGATAAAAGTAACACCTACCTCCATTATATAAGGACACATATTCCTTGATGCAGTTATAACAAGTATGATTTTAGTTTACATATTGATCTATTTTGAAAGCAAGTTAGCTTATGAATATTCTTAGATTTCATAGACATAAAGTACATTTCTGTTGCATCACAGATAAATAGAAATTAATTTTTCTGTGAAATGAATGGCTTTCTTGATTAATCATTTATGTATCAACTAATTCTTCTACTTTTGGCACTAGACACTTATGACACAGAACTAGTGAAACTGCATGAAGTGTTGTGGTTGAAAAATTAAGACTTTCAATTATTAAAACAACAAGAATGCATCCAATAATATCATTAAAAGTGTGGTTCTCACTTACTGAGTTTTAAACTATTGGTGCTAACAGTTTTAGAGAAGTGGATACCTCAACTCTACCACATAGTGAATTTATATGTCACAATTTGACAACAGCTGGACTTGCAGATCTGTTTCTTGATAAGATTCCTCTTTTTTTCCTTTAGGAAGTGATAAACTCTCAGTTTTGAAGCTGATGTCAGCATGCTCTACTATTTTGATCTTCATAAGGTTGTGTTTTGAAAATTAACGGGATAGCTACATATTAATTCAAAACCAATCTACTATTTTCTACAGAGGGGAAACATGAATTACCAATACAAAGTGCAGAGCACTCTGGAGGCTGTAATCCCATCCCACTATTCTTATGGCTTTTAATAAACTCTTCATGCTTTATTCTTATAATTTACGACATCAAAGGGACCCTTCGATAAAATTACACCAGTAAATTTCACCTTAAGCTGGACAGATTTTACTGCTTTTTTTACTCTATCTGTCATCCTGTTTTACAAATAGAGACATGACAAAATTGATGAAAGATTTTCCTTGCCTTTACAAAAAGTACAACTGCCTTACTTAGTTTAAAAAATGGCAATGTAAAAGCAGAGCTAAGTTTAGATGAAATTGCTACTATTTAACACCACTCAGAGAGATGAACAATATTGAGTAAACCAAAATAGATGCCTTTATTATCACTGAATATTTAATTCCTCCTAGTGAAGATAGCGTGAATTTCATTATTACCACCAGCATTTGGCAAAAGCTGCTAATCAGTCATAAAAAAATGCACTGTTTACTACCATCTGCTATCACATCTGTTTTATATATACATGACTCCAAAGGAACTATTGATTCAATAAAGAACACCTCAATACTCTACATATATATTTAACTGGTTAAAAAAAAAAGACAATTATCTTCAAAAGATCTTCCTATCAGACACTTAAATTTTCAGAAATTTTGCCAGAACCCTGAAACCTCTGTCAATATACATACATATATATATATATATTACAAATTGTTGCTATTTTATCTATTTCCTTTAATAGAAATCAACTCATATTCAGTGACATTTTAATGACTCTTGCCCTAATTAAATTAATTTTTTTAATGTCACCTACCCATTATGAAAAATTAGAATTTCTTCCAAGGTTCAGCAATCATCGCTTTACATTTTTTCCCACCTTACATATTATCACTCTATGGATGATTCCCAAACATACATTCCTAGATCTGGTCTCCCATTTATATATTTTCTTGCATCCAAATTCCTCTTAATGTATTCCCTGTGAATTGCTGACGTCTCAAAAATAAACATGTAGAAGTGAACACACCATCTTAACTCTAGAATCAGTTTCCTTACTGTGTTTTTCTTACTATGCCAACACTTTTCTACTTACTAAGACAAAAAAAAAAGATAACAAATTCTCATGTATTTCTCATAGCTATTTAATCACTAAGTAGATGTATAGGCTCATCTTTTATCATGTAATGTTTCTCATTTTCAAAGGTACTTCTCTCTTTCATGTGGAATTTTACCTGTCATCTAACTAGTCTCTACGTCTCCTATACTTCCAGTGCTCTATGTAATTACTACAATCAAGCTGAATTTTATAAGCAAGAGTTTTATTGTTTTACTCCCTTTCTTCAAAACTTCTAATTCCAAAAAGTTCCTTTTTGGAAAAAATCCAAACTTCCATTTTTTTCACTCAATTTTCTCCATAATAAACTCTGCCTTTCATTTCCATTTTGATTAACATATATTTATTAAAATCACAAAGAAGATAATTATGGTATAATGTTGTTTATACAGATATGGGTTCAGTTTTTCTCTACTTCTCCTCTATACTAATATTTAATTATTTATTCTACAAACATTTCATTCTCTTTGTACTGTTTCTCATATACAAACAGCACTTACTTACTTCTCTTCCCATCCCTGCATATCCAATATGCATAATATCAGCTCTCTTGCAACTTCTAACATGTTTTAGAAAATATTACAAAGTTTCCCACTAGAGGGAGGTTTAAATTACACCTCCCTCACTAGCCCACCCCTTGTCTCATCACGCAGTACAATTTTCAATAATTAAGGTGAGTATGTTCAATACAATGCCAGTTTTTTTTCCTCACCTTTACTGTCACACCTAATATTACATTTGATCACTCTTCTATCTATTATAATGCTGGGATACAGAAGAGTGGTTCACTGTAATTAACTCAGCTACGAAAGAGCAGAACACTGAAAACTATGAATTACCATTTGCACAAATAATCCAGGAACTTACCATGCTACAAACACTCTCTCCTTAAGAGCACATTTTAAAATGGAACAATGTTCTCCAGTTCTGAGTGTCTGAATTATGCTACACACATTTGTCAGCTATGTGAAACTTCCAAAGGTAATACATACATTTGATGTGCAAGTTCTTGAATTATGATGGCCTAGAATGTCATCCTCTTGTTTCCTCAACCAACTCCCTCTTGCAAACATTTCTGACCATTATCAGCCCACCAAACATGACTGTTGTTTAAATTCACCCAAATCATCCTTAATAGCCTAAAACTTTTCTCTGAATATTTTGCCTTTTTCATCTCCCAAGAATATACTTTTTTAACTTTTGGTTCTATCAAATGTTGTTCATTTTCCTTTACTTCCCTTACACTAAAGGACCTAGAGGTTGGGGTATGAGGGCTAAAGTCTTAAAACTGTCTGAAAATTCTATTCAATATTTAGCCCTATCAATGAAGTCCACTAAGTGAGAAATTTTATACACTCTATTTGGATCCTCCAATGCCCTTCAAGAATTATTATTGAAATTAATCATGATATAATATATTGAAGGTTTTTTTATTGGTAATAAAAGTGTTTGAATTACCCTGATGCTTCAACAGAAATTCCAAGGAATTTTAAAATGTCTTTTAAAAAAATGTCTAAACACTCAAAGGTCCTCAAATTAATTACCAACTTAAGATTTGTAGTTCCATTGCTAGTTATAGTAAGAGGTGAATTTTATAAAATGAACACTATAATTTGAAAAAGCAGATAAGATTTATGTATCTGAAAAACTAATTATAAAAATAGACTCAGTGTTCCATTAAGAAGGAGCACCTGCTTTTAAGTTCTAGTTTGCAAGAGAATAAATTTAATCTATTGAATAACTTCTCTAATAACATGCATTTATAAGAAATATATTACATGAAAACTAATTATAGAAAATGTCGACTTTGAAATTTTGTCTTGTACAGATTTATTTTTCATTTTGAAGAATTAATATATGTTTATCAAAAAGAATGGTTTCACTGGATTTTATTTCAAAAAGAATCTTTACAGCTGTTATTTATTTTTCTTTTTTTAAAAGCCTTTTTTTCCTAAGATGGGGAGATAATTTTCTGAAGAAAATTAACATGTGTGCACAGACATTAAAAATGGAGAAAAAAATACAATAAACAATTGAAAATTCTGGATTTTTCCTGGATAGTGTAAGTATTTCATGTCAAATGAAGAATAGACAGATATAACTTTTATTAAATCCAATATTTTACTATATTGGATTCTAGGTCTTTAGAACAAGGAGGCAATTATATACAAGTGACAAAATTGTAAGGATCAAAGGAAACATTTTCTTCTTGATTTTATTTGTGTCATCTTGGGCATTTTAAGCAATTAAGTAAGTGTAAAAGTAATTCTCAAACTATTAATTGTCATGAAAAGACATTTCATTATTTTTGAGGTGTAAGATCCAAATTTTACTTGAAAATAAAACAATTATTTTCTCAATTTAAATAAAACCCCTGCTTTGGTGCTAGAATAAAATTTTAGACATCAACATTTATGATGCCTTTCCAATGACACATCACATCAGCTCATTTTTAAAAATTTGTTAATACCTTCTTTTAAAAATTTCCAAATATACACATAGAGTAGAGATTCCCACATGCTTCCATGAACCAATCTCCCAACATCTTTTAGGCAGCTTTCTGTTACGGCTGCAAATTATGCCAATATTATCACTCAGATTTCATAAAAAGCAAGCTTTGATTGTGCTCCATGTGATATTCATTATAGAACCATATTAAAAAGCAGTGTCTATCTCAGTTTTTTTGTTTGTTTTTTTTCACATGGGCAGACACCGGGAATCGAACCCGGGTCCTCTGGCATGGCAGGCAAGCATTCTTGCCTGCTGAGCCACCGTGGCCCGTCCTATCTCATTTTTGAAGCAGAAGGAAAAAGAGTATGATAAAATCATGGAGAGATGGTTAAAGCTTTTCTTGCGAAGTTGCACAATTCACTTTTCCTAACTTTTGGGGGACCAAAGATTCTCAGGTCTCCCTTAATGAGGTTTGGAAATAAATTTATTTCAGAGTGAAGCACTACAAGTCACACGGCAATTGGAGAGGTATATTAATCTTATGGGGAGGACAAAAATTAGTTATATGTTTATAAGTTGTTTGGAAAATCAGTTATAAGTTTATAAATCGTTTTAATCAGCATCTTCCTATCCACAGGCAGGATTTACTTTAATTTATGCCTATTTTGTGTAGTTTGGGAGGGTGTATATCTTTTAATATTTCTATTGTAAATTTTTGTTGCATTTAATGTCCAGATATTTTATTCATTTTAATATTAGATTAAATAGGTCTTACCTCTTATTTTTAAATTTTAACTTTTCATAATTTATTTTTTGAATCTACTCTTTAATGAACAAATGGATTTTCAGGACTCCAAGTAGTTTCTTAGGACATAGAAAACATTCAGAATAAATAAGACTAAATAAGAATGTATCCTTCCTCTTGAATAACATAAAATAATGTAGGAGATAAAACATATTCTGGTAGTGATATTTCTAATCAAATTTAGCATAGTATGTGACAAATACATAAGATGGTTTGATATTGGGATGGATTTAGTTAATTTGATGCAAATTAAGGCAACTCGCTTTATTTTCCCAACATTATGCTTCAGCTTTGTAAAATAATAATCATTTTACCATCAGCTGATTACTGTTATTCATACATTCTTCAAAGGCATGGTTTTAAAGCCATGCTAAGTTGGGATAGTTTCGCTATTAAGCATTTGTGATTGTATAATTTGCATTTGCTTTTAAAACTTATTGGAAGGGTAAGATTTTGCATATTTTTTATGCCTTCTTTGCCTTAGAATCTAACATCAAAATCTATCAGGAAGAAAAGGCTACAATAAAATGGATGCTATTACAGTTCCTATTAAAATTTTATACAAAATGTTTCAGGCATGAAAATACTGGATAAGAAAAAGCTATGTGTATGCATCACTGAGAAAGAAAGTATAACACACACACACACGTACATCTCCTTATCTATACACAAATAATAGACAAGCTGTTCCATCGTTCTGCTCCTGATAAAAGGACAGGTCACTTTGTACCTATTTACTGACAGAATGAGGACATTCATGTTATCCCTGATTAGTTGAATAATGTTCCATGGCATTTTCTCCATTGATGCAACTTAGCAATGACAGCCTCATTTGCTGTTTACTCTGATTTTCTTTTTGTCTTTTTACCACACCCTTCTTCTCCAACAAACAGACTTAAAGCAATTTGTATGTTCCAAGCTCTAAAAATAAAATGCAAAGTTTTCTGGCTTACAAGACAAAAACGAAATTATCCCTGCATGCATTTTGCTTTATTTTTAGAAGAGTACATTTCTTTGTTGTCGTTTTGTTTTAGATCAAGTTGGTAGAAAATCCATTGATAACATATCTGAGAGGTCATGCAACACTCTCAAAAAGACAGATGCAAGCAAGGCAAGAGGCCCCTGCAATGTAGGGCCATTTGCTTTTATAGATTAGCTTTACTCACTTCCTCTTCCCCTTTCTTGTTTGGGACTCTTTCTCCTACCCTCTTCCCTTCTCTCCAGGGCCATGCCTGGTGGTAGATAATGCATTTGGGTTGACTACACTTTTCTCCACAGATGACTCACACAGGTGGGGATCCTTTGGCCTCCATTTGCTGTTTACTTTTCTTCTTTTCAGATATCATTCTCCTTGATGCCTGACTACTTTTGGGAATTTACCCTTTGCTTATTAACTCCTTTTAACAGTAAGACAATTTGGGCAATTACAGAAGAGGACCATCATCTCAAATTCCCTCAAGATTGTATTTCTTTTAAAAAGCCACTAATTATGATAATTAATTATTCAATTAGGTGAGATTATTTTTAATAAAGTTGCCTTGAATTTTAAATCCACACGTTTTCCTTAATTTTTCCATATACAACATTGATCTAAGTCTATTATTTTTAAATTTTAACTATGCTTCCTCAACTTAATGTATAAATATCAAACATGGTTTTTAAAGTGCACTTGGAAGATGAAAGATGTAAAACTGTAAAAGCTAAATAACATGTACACATTTTGTCTTTTAATCTTCTATCTGATCATCTGAAATTGTTTATTGGGAAAATAGCAACCTTCAGAATTTTATATTTACATAAAACATATGTATATTGTTTTCACCAATAAGAATAATTTTATCTTAAGTTGTGATGGAATATAGTCTATCTTTTCAGTGGCATGATGCCCTAGTTACTACAAGAGATCTGTCTATATAGTTTGAACTATTGCAAAAAGCTGAAGATAAGACTGTAATCAACAAAGGAAAGACAATGTGGTACATTTTCCAAAGCATACCTCATGGTTCACTAGTTCTGTTGAATACTTCATTTTTGGTATCATAAACTGATTTCTTGTTTTGGTAAATCTGGAAATTACTGGATAAACCAAACTTAAAAACATTTCTTTACTTCTGGTAGACTCAGAAACAATATTTAGTGTACAATGTAACTCTTTCATATTTCTAAAAGTCAATTGACAATGAAAACTTTTTTTTTTTTTTTGCCAAAGCATCTGAAGGAACTGTTTTCAAATACACCTTTTGGGAAGTTCTAATTAGTGGATCCAGGGGTATTTATAAATGATAAAGAATAAACAAATACACTCAAATGGAAAATCTGGAAAAAATGTAGCTAGTGTAACTGAGAAGTTAGGATTTAAAGAATGTTATGATTACTGAATTATTATATAGATATTCTTTTTATTTTCTGGTATATTGGAGTAGACAGAGGGAAATATCTGAAATCATTAAACTGTAACCTAGCTGCCTTAATCTCTGATATTAATGAACAGCTTTTATCTTGTGCCCTTGTGATTTGTAAAAACCTTAACTAACTTTTACTTGTACCATTTATCCAGTTTTTAGATTTTAGAGTCTTGTGATCACTAAAGACAGCACCTAATATTTATTAATGAAGAGAGTCTTGGGTCAGCCTTGCACTAATCCACACCAAGTCCAAAGATATCCTTATAACCAAAATGGGCTTTCCTGACATGTGCAGTAGCTTAGACTTTAACCTATAAGTCACCTATACCTCATTACAATATTAAAAATTATGCCCATCATATTAAGTCTGCCATTTTCTTATATATGTTCTGTAACTAAGCATGTAATCAATCTGTGCATGCTCAATGATTAAATCACTCATAATTGAATCATCATCTGGGGCCACTGTGTTCATTATCCTAATACCTGCCCATCTTTCTGCTATAAAACTATCAGAGTTGCTGCAGTAGACAGATTTTGAACTGATAGCCAATCTGAGATCCTGCTTCAATCCTAGCAATAAACTTTTTCTCTCTTTGAAACCCCAGTGTCTCAGGAATTGGTCATTCAAATACATGGGCAAAAGACTCCATCACTGTGCCCAATAACACTAGAAAATAATTCAAATAAATTAGGCCTAAAATAGAACAGCATAAGAACAAGCAATTTCTTCCTGTGGGACCTATGGAGGACGCACCCAGAGTTCGTGGAGTACTTGGGCCACGTGCATTGCAGCAGTTGAGGGACCAGCCAGTCTGGCCGAGCCACATCTCAGAGTCCAAAGTGAAAGGGGAAATGGTGGAATAGGTTTAAGAACCATCCATCTGGACTTCCGGAGAAGATGGCAGCTTAGTAAGATGCGCGGATCTTAGTTTCTCCTCCAGGACAGCTACTAGGGGAGTAGAAACGATACAAAACAGCTCCCAAAGCCATGACAGAGATAAAAAAGACAGCGTACCCCATCCTGGAACGGCTCGCTGGCTGAGAGAACCCGCTCTGGTGAGATCGCCGAGGGGCGGGGGCTTCACCGGGCGGGGCAGCAAGCGGCCGGAGTCACTCCCTTCCCCCTTCCCGGGCCGGCTGGGAGAATTGGACAGGCGGTCCCCTCAAACCGTGGCGGCTGGCGCACACACCACGCGTGGCCCCCCGGACCAACTGAGAGATTTGGATCGGAAATCCCCAGGCCGCAGAGAACGGTGACGGGGAGGGGACCCCTTCCAAACCCGTGACTCCCCGGGAACGTGCACTCTCCCGGGCAGGCCGCTGCGGCTGGCGCCCTCCCGCCACGCTTGGCGCCCCGGGCCGACTAGGAAATTCGGACGGGCACTTTCCCGGGCTGCGGTGGCCAGCAACCCTCCCCGCGTTTGGACCCCGGGCCGGCTGGCACTCTTCCAAGCCGCTTCGGCTAGCGAACCTCCCGGACGGCGAGAGTTTTCCAAAGTTAAAGGACCCACAGCACCTTTTACTGGTGGGACCTGCAGACAAACGTGTGCCACGAGTGCCACCTACTGGGCAGGATAAGAAAAACAGAACCCAGAGATTTCACAGAAAAATCTTCCAAACTTTTGGATCCAACACCCAGGGAAATCTGTCTAAATGCACAGACGCCAGCAGAAGATAATGGATCACGCTCAAAAAATTGAAAATATGGCCCAGTCAAAGGAACAAACCAATAGTTCAAATGAGATACAGGAGCTGAGACAACTAATGCTGAATATACGAACAGAAATGGAAAACCTCTTCAAAAACAAAATCGATAAACTGAGGGAGGACATGAAGAAGACATGGGCTGAACATAAAGAAGAAATAGAAAAACTGAAAAAACAAATCACAGAACTTATGGAAGTGAAGGACAAAGTAGAAAAGATGGAAAAAACAATGGATACCTACAATGATAGATTCAAAGAGACAGAAGATAGAATTAGTGATTTGGATGATGGACCATCTGAATTCCAAAAACAAACAGAAACTATCGGGAAAAGAATGGAAAAATTTGAACAGGGTATTGGGGAACTCAAGGACAATATGAACCGCACAAATATACGTGTTGTGGGTGTCCCAGAAGGAGAAGAGAAGGGAAAAGGAGGAGAAAAACTAATGGAAGAAATTATCACTGAAAATTTCCCAACTCTTATGAAAGACCTAAATTTGCAGATCCAAGAAGTGCAGCGCACCCCAAAGAGATTAGACCCAAATAGGCGTTCTCCAAGACACTTACTAGTTAGAATGTCAGAGGTCAAAGAGAAAGAGAGGATCTTGAAAGCAGCAAGAGAAAAACAATCCATCACATACAAGGGAAACCCAATAAGACTATGTGTAGATTTCTCAGCAGAAACCATGGAGGCTAGAAGACAGTGGGATGATATATTTAAATTACTAAAAGAGAAAAACTGCCAACCAAGACTCCTATATCCAGCAAAATTGTCCTTCAAAAATGAGGGAGAAATTAAAACATTCTCAGACAAAAAGTCACTGAGAGAATTTGTGACCAAGAGACCAGCTCTGCAAGAAATACTAAAGGGAGCACTACAGTCAGAAATGAAAAGACAGAAGAGAGAGGTATGGAGAAGAGTGTAGAAAGAAGGAAAGTCAGATATGATATATAATACAAAAGGCAAAATGGTAGAGGAAAATATTATCCAAACAGTAATAACACTTAATGTTAATGGATTGAATTCCCCAATCAAAAGACATAGATTGGCAGAATGGATTAAAAAACAGGATCCTTCTATATGCTGTCTACAGGAAACACATCTTAGACCCAAAGATAAACATAGGTTGAAAGTGAAAGGTTGGGAAAAGATATTTCATGCAAAAAACAACCAGAAAAGAGCAAGAGTGGCTATACTAATATCCAACAAGTTAGACTTCAAATGTAAAACAGTTAAAAGAGACAAAGAAGGACACTATATACTAATAAAAGGAACAATTAAACAAGAAGACATAACAATCATAAATATTTATGCACTGAACCAGAATGCCCCAAAATACATGAGGAATACACTGCAAACACTGAAGAGGGAAATAGACACAAATACCATAATAGTTGGAGACTTCAATTCCCCACTCTCATCAATGGACAGAACATCTAGACAGAGGATCAATAAAGAAACAGAGAATCTGAATAATTACTATAAATGAGCTAGACTTAACAGACATTTATAGGACATTACATCCCACAACATCAGGATACACCTTTTTCTCAAGTGCTCATGGATCAGTCTCAAAGATAGACCATATGCTGGGTCACAAAGCAAGTCTTAACAAATTTAAAAAGATTGAAATCATACACAACACTTTCTCGGATCATAAAGGAATGAAGTTGGAAATCAATAATAGGCAGAGTGCCAGAAAATTCACAAATACGTGGAGGCTCAACAACACACTCTTAAACAACGAGTGGGTCAAAGAAGAAATTGCAAGAGAAATTAGTAAATACTTCGAGGCGAATGAAAATGAAAACACAACATATCAAAACTTATGGGACGCAGTAAAGGCAGTGCTAAGAGGGAAATTTATTGCCTTAAATGTCTATATCAGAAAAGAAGAAAAGGCAAAAATTCAGGAATTAACTGTTCACTTGGAAGAATGAAGAAAGAACAGCAAACTAATCCCAAAGCAAGCAAAAGGAAAGAAATAACAAAGATCAGAACAGAAATAAAGGAAATTGAAAACAATAGAGAAAATCAATAAGATCAGAAGTTGGTTCTATGAGAAAATCAATAAGAATTATGGGCCCTTATCAAGATTGACAAAAAGAAGAAGAGAGAGGATGCAAATAAATAAGATCAGAAATGGAAGAGGAGACATAACTACTGACCTCACAGAAATAAAGGAGGTAATAACAGGATGCTATGAACAACTTTACGCTAATAAATACAACAATTTAGATGAAATGGACAGGTTCCTGGGAAGACATGAACAACCAACTTTGACTCAAGAAGAAATAGATGACCTCAACAAACCAATCACAAGTAAAGAAATTGAATTAGTCATTCAAAAGCTTCCTAAAAAGAAAAGTCCAGGACCAGATGGCTTCACATGTGAATTCTACCAAACATTCCAGAAAGAATTAGTACCAACTCTCCTCAAACTCTTCAAAAAAATTGAAGTGGAGTGAAAACTACCAAATTCATTCTATGAAGCCAGCATCACCCTCATACCAAAACCAGGCAAAGATATTACAAAAAAAGAAAATTACAGACCAATCTCTTTAATGAATATAAATGCAAAAATCCTCAATAAAATTCTAGCAAATCATATCCAACAACACATTAAAAGAATTATACATCATGACCAAGTAGGATTCATCCCAGGTATGCAAGGATGGTTCAACATAAGAAAATCAATTAATGTAATACACCATATCAACAAATCAAAACCAAAAAATCACATGATCATCTCAATTGATGCAGAGAAGGCATTTGACAAGATTCAACATCCTTTCCTGCTGAAAACACTTCAAAAGATAGGAATACAAGGGAACTTCCTTAAAATGATAGAGGGAATATATGAAAAACCCACAGCTAATATCATCCTCAATGGGGAAAAATTGAAAACTTTCCCCCTAAGATCAGGAACAAGACAAGGATGTCCACTATCACCACTATTATTCAACATTGTGTTGGAGGTTCTAGCCAGAGCAATTAGACAAGAAAAAGAAATACAAGGCATCAAAATTGGAAAGGAAGAAGTAAAACTATCACTGTTTGCAGACGATATGATACTATATGTCGAAAACCCAGAAAAATCCACAACAAAACTACTAGAGCTAATAAATGAGTACAGCAAAGTAGTAGGTTACAAGATCAACATTCAAAAATCTGTAGCATTTCTATACACTAGTAATGAACAAGCGGAGGGGGAAATCAAGAAACGAATCCCATTTACAATTGCAACTAAAAGAATAAAATACCTAGGAATAAATTTAACTAAAGAGACAAAAAACCTATATAAAGAAAACTACAAAAAACTGTTAAAAGAAATCACAGAAGACCTAAATAGATGGAAGGGCATACCGTGTTCATGGATTGGAAGACTAAATATAGTTAAGATGTCAATCCTACCTAAATTGATTTACAGATTCAATGCAATACCAATCAAAATCCCAACAACTTATTTTTCAGAAATAGAAAAACCAATAAGCAAATTTATCTGGAAGAGCAGGGTGCCCCGAATTGCTAAAAGCATCTTGAGGAAAAAAAACGAAGCTGCAGGTCTCGCGCTGCCTGACTTTAAGGCATATTATGAAGCCACAGTGGTCAAAACAGCATGGTATTGGCATAAAGATAGATATATCGACCAATGGAATCGAATAGAGTGCTCAGATATAGACCCTCTCATCTATGGACATTTGATCTTTGATAAAGCAGTCAAGCCAACTCACCTGGGACAGAACAGTCTCTTCAATAAATGGTGCCTAGAGAACTTGATATCCATATGCAAAAGAATGAAAGAAGACCCATGTCTCACACCCTATACAAAAGTTAACTCAAAATGGATCAAAGATCTAAACATCAGGTCGAAGACCATAAAACAGTTAGAGGAAAATGTAGGGAGATATCTTATGAATCTTACAACTGGAGGCAGTTTTATGGACCTTAAACCTAAAGCAAGAACACTGAAGAAGGAAATAAATAAATGGGAGCTCCTCAAAATTAAACACTTTTGTGCATCAAAGAACTTCATCAGGAAAGTAGAAAGACAGCCTTCACAATGGGAGACAATATTTGGAAATGACATATCAGATAAAGGTCTAGTATCCAGAATTTATAAAGAGATTGTCCAACTCAACAACAAAAAGACAGCCAACCCAATTACAAAATGGGAAAAAGACTTGAACGGACACCTCTCAGAAGAGGAAATTCGGATGGCCAAGAGGCACATGAAGAGATGCTCAATGTCCCTGGCCATTAGAGAAATGCAAATCAAAACCACAATGAGATATCATCTCACACCCACCAGAATGGCCATTATCAACAAAACAGAAAATGACAAGTGCTGGAGAGGATGCGGAGAAAGAGGCACACTTATCCACTGTTGGTGGGAATGTCAAATGGTGCAACCACTGTGGAAGGCAGTTTGGCGGTTCCTCAAAAAGCTGAATATAGAATTGCCATATGACCCAGCAATACCATTGCTGGGAATCTACTCAAAGGACTTAAGGGCAAAGACACAAACGGACATTTTCACACCAATGTTTATAGCAGCGTTATTTACAATTGCAAAGAGATGGAAACAGCCAAAGTCTCCATCAACAGAAGAGTGGCTAAACAAACTGTGGTATATACATATGATGGAATATTATGCAGCTTTAAGACAGGATAAACTTATGAAGCATGTAATAACATGGATGGACCTAGAGAACATTATGCTGAGTGAGTCTAGCCAAAAACTAAAGGACAAATACTGTAGGGTCCCACTGATGTGAACGGACATTCGAGAATAAATGTGGAATATGTCATTGGTAAAAGAATCCAGCAGGAGGTAGAAACAGGGTAAGATAATGTGCAATTGGAGCTGAAGGGATACAGACTGTGCAACAGGACTACATACAAAAACTCAAAAATAGACAGCACAATAATACCTAAGTGTAAAGTAATCATGTTAAAACACTGAATGAAGCTGCATCTGAGCTATAGGTTTTTGTTTTGTTTTGTTTTGTTTTTACTATTATTATTTTTATTTTTTTCTCTATATTAACATTCTATATATTTTTCGGTTGTGTTGCTAGTTCTTCTAAACCGAT
The DNA here is from genome assembly GCF_023851605.1 of Tamandua tetradactyla. Classification (NCBI taxonomy): domain Eukaryota; kingdom Metazoa; phylum Chordata; class Mammalia; order Pilosa; family Myrmecophagidae; genus Tamandua; species Tamandua tetradactyla. The sequence goes on from NC_135345.1 coordinate 65,446,348, forward strand.
GCAAGTGTACTAAGAAATGATGATCATGCATCTATGTGATGATGTTAAGAATTACTGATTGCATATGTAGAATGGTATGATTTCTAAATGTTGGGTTAATTTCTTTTTTTCTGTTAATTAAAAAAAGAAAAAAAGAGACGGTGTAATTGGAGCTGAAGGAATACAAACTGTGCAACAGGACTGGATATAAAAACTCAGAAATGGACAGCACAATACTACCTAATTTTAATGCAATTAGGTTAAAACATTGAATGAAGCTGCATGTGAGGTATAGGTTTTTTTTTTCTCTCTATTATCATTTTAATTCTTATTCTGTTGTCTTTTTATTTCTTTTTCTAAATCGATGCAAATGTACTAAGAAATGATGAATATGCAACTATGTGATGATATTAAGAATTACTGATTGTACATGTAGAATGGAATGATTTCTAAATGTTTTGTAATTTTTTTAATTAATAAAAAATAGAACATCATATTTTTATTAAAAAATTAAAAACAGTTGAAAATCACTGATAGTAAAGAAATATAAATAACAAAAATAAAATACCAATTCATAATGATCAGAAAGCAATAACAAATATCCCTAGACAGCCAAGGAGCAAACAACTAAGTAAAGGAAGGGAAAAGTAAACAAGCATATCAGCAAACAAAATAAAATCAAATAACAGAAAGTTACCTAAAACCCACTTCCACAATCACAAATTTTCATTAGTGCTTCTGATTGGAAGAAATAAATAAATATTTGGAAGCCAATCTATGATGAAGGACACACACACACACACACACACACAGAAGGGAAAAAAAAAAACAGAATGGATGAGGGAGATGACACATGACATCGATCACTCTCATCAGTGACCTTGTCATTATAACTGACATCACTGGACATTTATTATCAAATAAGAGTACAAATATGTGGAAATCCCTCATCCCACATGTTCTTTTCATTATCTCCTTACAGGTCTATATTTTGAAGAAACACATATCTAACAACCAATATCAATTTTCCATATCTACTTAAGTGATATAGAATTCTATAAAATGTTTAAACACTTGAACTATGAAACACTTCCATTTACAGCATTGGATTTCTAGGTGAATCAGTTAACTTCACTGGTAAAATATACATTTTTTACTGATTCACTGATAAGCTTATTCAATAAATGCATGTGCACCCACTGCTATGTTTTTATGAAATGATTTATATACTGCAAAGCTCAAGTAAAATGTGTTCTTAATGCACAGGAAGCAAATAGTCTAGTCAGTTATATAACATATATTCAAATAACATCAGTACAAGTTCATAAATGCTAAATTCAATATGTAGTTTAATAAATGCGATGAAGAAGGATGTAATATCACTAACAATTTCATGTTTTACATTTAAAGGATTATTTTACCAACATACCAGCTTTCAACTTTTCAATTCATCAATGAAGAAGTAAATAATGGTATAACTTAATTGAGTCATCATCATGCCAACTGGTACACTTCTCACGTAACAACTGTAGGGATCCAGGGCCCAAGATTCCCCTCCATATTGAGAGCAGGTCATTGCACATAGACACCTACATGACTGGGATGCCCATCAAAGGTCTTCAGACCTCCTCAAGAGGGAAAGAATGTACAAATGGTATTGTTAAAAGGCATTAAAACTCCCCTCCTTTGATCACTGTTGATAACTAACCTACAAAACCCTGTGTCACAAAACCCTACTCTGTTCTCACACACTTGTCCTAAATCCTTATAAGCCCCTCCACTCCCCCATCCTCTAACCTTAATTTTCCATGGCTAGCTTCCATAATGGAAGATTTTCTCCTGTTTATAAGTCCTAATAAAATCCATATCTAACTTCTTGTCTGATGTGTCCTTTGGTCTTTAGGCTGCCCTAATCAAGCCTTCCAAGAGCTGGGTTGGAACAATTAGTGAGACAGCCAGAAGACCAAGGAGCCACCAGCCATAGCAGGCATGAGTTCTGGGAGGGGGGAATCTGTGGAGGAAATTCCAAATTGGCCTCTATCATCCATGTGGGGAGGGGTGGCTGTCTTCCTATATAAATGAAGATTGCCACAAGAGTACAGGGACACAATGAAAAGTCAGGCAAGGTTGTTAACTATTTTGCAACAGATGACAGGGCAACTAAATTTGAGTAAAAAGAAAAGGGACCACCTAATTGCGGCAACCATAGCATAGACCTGTTAGGAGCCCTGCAAATGGCAACTGAGGCAGAACAAATGGCAAAAGCCAGTGTGTGCATTTGAAGGTGAACATGATTGAAAGGGATTGTGTAGAGCCATGTATTGACCAATTAACGCTGCAAAGATACATTCTTGCATGAGTTACTTCAAAGGTACGAATCTTGTACAGAGTCAAAAATGGATTGGTATAGAGGGAAAACTACTATTGCATGTTATGATCTATATTTGACAGGAAGACATCAATGGTACCACAGCAATATGAGGGATCAATAATTTGGGAGAAGGACAAGAGTTAAGCAGAGGTTTGGACTTCCATTTGGTGAGGGTGTGTTGTTATTTTTCTCTTTGAAGCAATGAAAATTGTCTAAAAATAAAAGTGTTGATTGTGCAAGTAAGTGAGGATAATATGAGATGTGGTTTTTGACTTTGGACATTATACATGATGCTCAATGGATGGAGGTGGCTGAAGGATACATTGAGAAGTAAAATGGCAAACTGCGGTGTATACAAATGCTGGAATATTGTGTGGCTACAGAAAAGAACAAAGTTGTGAAGCATGAAGTAAAGTGAATGAAACTTGGGAATATTATGTGGAGCAAAATAAGCCAGAAACAAAAGAATAAACATTGTATGGTCTGTTTTAGAAAGTACTTATAAGATAATTAGGGCCTGGATTGTAAGCTTTTATAACAGATACATTTAGTCTAGAAATGTTAATGTTATTTCTAGATTTTGACATACTGTGCTTTATATATCTATCCCTGGAACTTTGGCTACCTTTGTGACACTTAAGATTCACAGTTGGAATTCTGAAGCTCTGCAAGTCAAAATCGCTACATTCAACAACTGTTAAAGAAACTGAAAAGGAGAACAGGCTTCAATTAGAGATAAGTATGAAGCCAATCAGGCTATGAATAAAGTAAATCAGAATACAGGGGTGAGGATGATATCGTCTGTATTTTAGAATTTCACCTACTGTATGAGATCAAAGGAAGACATGTTTATTTTGCCCAAAGCCTAAATTTTCTGTTGCACATAATTTTATTTAACCTGTCTGGATAGCTCATTTAAACAACCCAAACACATGGAGCTCATAATGGGAAGGTAGGGTTGTAATTCTGCCTAGTTTAATGTAATAGCTGGATATATCCTAGAGCATATTTGGCATTTAATTTAAAAATATTGGCAAAACCCCTTGAAGGATGGGAGAAAAAAATGTAGAACTATTAAGCTTTACACTATGGAAACCCCTGTTACTGTCTCAAATATTAGGGACTCCCAAGTCTATAGGCCAAGCCCTTGATCTAGAGACTTGCTTATGTGAAGCTTATTCCTGTAGTGGCGAAGCTAAGCCTACCTATAGTCATACCTAAGAGTTACTTCTAAAAACATTCTTCTGTTGCTCAGATGTGGCCTCTCTTTCTCTAAGCCTAACTTTGCAAGTAAAATCATTGCTTTCCCTCTGCATAGGACATGACATTCGAGGTGAAATTCTCCCTGGCAATGTGGGACATGACTCCCAGGGAGAAACATTGACCTGGTACCATGGGATCAACAATGTTTTCCTGAATCAAAGAGGGAAAATAAATGTAACAAAATAAAGCATCAGTGGCTAAGAGAGTTCAAATAGAGTCAACGGGCTATTTCAAAGGCTAGAGTTATGCAAGCTTTAGCTAGATATTATGAATTTGACCCCAGTCAAAATCATTCCTGTTAACTCTAAACAACACTAAGATTCTCTCTGAGATTCTATATAAGTTTCACATATTAAGATTACTTACTAGAGGCCTGCAATCTCAAGATAGGTTCTTAAGTCAGATAAGTCTGGAAACTTCTCCCATAGGCATGGCAAGATCCTTTCCCTCTTCTTTAGGGGTAAGATCAAGATCCTCAGATGCAAGCAATCACTGGGGGCCCTGGGTATCAAAGGCCACGTGTAGAATTAACCATTTACTGGTCTCCTGCTTGAAAGTCCTACACTTGGGCAGAGGTAAGAGAGAAGAGATAGAGACAGCAACAGGGCACCAGCAATGGGAAAAGAAGGTTTACTAACAGAGGAGCAGCAGAGACAGTTGACTCAAGAAATCAACTCTCATCCCCCTGGATCTGAGTAGGGATTTTTAAAAGGGGGTTGGAGGTAGATTTAAGTAGGTTTCTCATAGGTGGATTTTTGGGAGTTGGCTGCTTTCCATTGGTGAGGTTAAAAGTTAACATATTGCTTTTGTTCTGCAAAGTTGTACCTGTCAGAGGGTGGATGTTCCAGCAAAGGAATTTATTGCACTCTGTGAAATTGTAACTGCCTGAGCATAGATGTTTATGCAAGGGGGTATCACTAGAGGGCATGAGTGCAGTGAAGCTGCTGGTATCTAGGGGCATAAGTCTGATAGGGGAAAGGATTGGCATGAGGGAGATGAAGGAATTTGGAGGGACGTTTTAGTTTGGGTGGAAAGTTGGAGGGGGGAGCAGAGAATTGAACAGGCTGCAGAAAAAGTCCATTCACTTTTGGGGATATATAATAAGTTTTCCTTTGGTTTCGATGGTTAGAAGCAGGAGAGATAGTAACAGTTTGGTTACCAGCTGAGTCGGGTTGTGTGCCTACTGACTCCTCGAATGAAGTTTGTGATCTGGCAGTGTATAAGGGGGCTTGGGCTAGAAATGGAATTTGTACAGCTACAGGTCCAGTAATAGGAAGAGGGTGGAACAAAAGCTTGGCAATTTTGTTATAATAAGATTGATATAGCTTTGAGGCTTAATTTGCTGCTGCGGTGAGATAGTTACTTAGGAAAGTGTTTGCTTTATCTTAAAAGAGAGTTTCTTTCAGAAGGTTTGTGCAGTCAGAGTACAAGCCCAGAGGGGAATAGACATAGGGATGGCTGAGTATGCAGATGCTGAAAGAGAGAGACAGAGCCAGCAGTCATGAGTAAGTGAGGAATTTGCTTTTTGCAGAAGTTTTTGAGGTAGATTGAGCATAATATCAAGGGGCTGGGAATTTAAGAGTTGCCAGATTGGTGTGGCAGCATGCCACAGAGGGTAAAAATAAGGTAGGTTGGAGATCAAAAGGAAGAAGATGACAGAGTGAGCAGTGTTTAAGAAAGTAGATCTATGATGCATATTGAAAGAATGAAGGTATACAATTGAATTTCTTCAGGGATGAATTCCTGTAATTCACCCTATAACCAGATTTCCCAGGTGAAAAAGAGAAAATCAGTGAGACTGGTGTGTAGGTGAACTGACCTTAATTCTGTGGCTACAATTTGAAGAAATTTTTTGCCTTTGTGGGAGGATTACATGGTGGTTTTGGCTTACCGAGGTCTGGAAATTTTTATTTTCAGGTCTCTCGTGGGAGTACATGTATAGTTGGCTTTGTCCTTGGATTTGTCAGCCAAACTACCTGGACATTTCCCCATAGTATTATACAGCACAATCTGCTGTGTGGGTTTAAATGAGATAAATGAATCCAGGAGGAATGGTCAGCTATTTTGGCCACAGTTGGAGTGATGAAGAGAACTAGAAAGTGGCCCTTCCATTTTGGTGTGAGAGGTGAAGGGTTTATTTCCTTTAGGTAAACCCAATCTCCTGGTACAATTTGGGGGTTGGGTGCATTTGTATTAGGTGCGGGTAAGGTCAAACCCTAATCTGTGCAAGAATTGGAAGATATTCCCCAATGGTTGATTGGACTGGAGGAGTATTAGTTAGGATGTATGGCCTCCCGTACATGAATTCAAAGGGACTTAGCATGTGAGACTTACAAGGTGCTGCCCTAATTTTCAATAGGGCAAGAGGGAGGAGTTTGTCCCATGGAAGTTGGACCTGAGTGGTTTATTTAGTGAGATGGGCTTTTAAAATTCAATCCATTCTTTCTACTTTCTCTGATGATTGAAGCCTATAGGAAATGTGTAATTTCCAGCTAATGTTGAGTGCAGCAGAGACCTGAGTAGTTATATGAGAAATAAAGACAGGTCCGGTATCTGATTGTAAAGATGCGGGTAAGCCAAAGCAGGGAATGATCTCTTTTAGAAGCATTTCAGTTATACACTCAGCTTTTTCAGAGGTGGAAGGAAATGCTTTAACCCAGCCAGAGAATGTATCTACAAAAACTAAGAAGTATTTGAGGCTTTCTATGGGTAGCATATGGGTGAAATCAATTTGCCAGTCTTGTCCAGTTTTTTGACTTCCAGCCTGGTGAGTAGGGAAGGGGGGTGGTTTTATTTTACCCTGAGGAGTATTCTGCTGACAGATCTGGCAAATTTTTGTTACATGAAAGAGAGTTGAGTATAAGCTAGGATGAAAAAGAGTCTGAGAAACCAAGGTGGTGAGGGGTCTGGCTTCAATGTGAAATTGATTATGGACGGTGTGTAAACTTTGCATGGCCTGGTTTTGTGGAAGGATTATTTTGTTGTTTAGGCAATACCAGCCTTCAGAAAAGGCAGCCCCTTGTTTGGCTAGATTGTCATGTTCTTCTTCAGTGTATTTGGGGGTGATTGTAGGTAAAGCTAGGAGCTGTATGTGTGAACTCTCAGCTTGCCTCTTTGCTTTCTGGTCAACTCGATTATTTCTCTGAGTTATGTGATCTTTGGTCATTTGGTGTCCTTTACAGTGAAGAATGGCTGCTCTTCTTGGTAACTGAGTGGCTTGCAAAAGTTTGAGGATGAGATTTTTGTTAACAGTTGGGGACTGCTTGGAGGTGAGATATCCTTTCTCTTTCCAAATTGGGGTGTGGGAATGAATAATGTGATAGGTATACTTTGTCAGTATAAATGGTGACTTCTAATCCTTTGGCACAAACTAAAGCTCTAATTAGTGCTGAGTTCTGCTTGTTGGGATGTTGTTCCTGGGGGCAGGGGTCCCGATTCAAGGGTAGTGTCTACTGTGACGATGGCATGTCCAGCTGTAGGGTGAGAGCCCTTTGTGGAGCTGCTATCTATGAACCAGCTGGGTACTGGAGGGCCCGGGGGCTAGGGGTTGATCCTGCATATTAGGAAAAGGATGCAGAAAATGATCTACATTGTCACAGCAGCTATGCTGAAGCTCAGGATTTATTGGTAAGGAGAGAGGTAAGAGTGAAGCTGGACTGAGAGGGAGAGGTGGTTGGTGAACAGATACTTGAGGATTTTGAAGAACTGTGTATAAGAACTGAATGTGTGAGGATGCTGAGTTATTTATAGCCTGATGGGTTATGATAGAAGAGACGGTGTGTGAAGAGTGGACCCTAATGGTTGCATATGAGACTAGTTTTAAAATTTCCTGTATTAAAATGGCCACATTGGCAAGAGCTCTTAAACATATAGGCCATCCAAGGAAAGGGGGATCTAGAGGTTTAGAGAAGTAAACTGCTATTATTTTTTCAGTCCCATAGTTTTGAGTTAAGAATCCAAGTGCATATTCACCCCTACTATCTGTATAAAGAAGAGTTTTAGAGGGTTAGGTAAGACAATGGCAGGAGCTGTACAGAGGGACTACTTGAGCTTGTTGAAAGAGAAGGCTAAGGCTTGTGGTGTTTCTAAATGTTCATGAAGGTCCCTGACAATAGCTTGGTATAATTTCTTTGTTAGGAGACCAAAATTAGGAACCCAGGCTCAGAAGAAATGAGCTAATCCCAGAAAGCAAAGGAGTTCAAATTTAGATTTGGGATTAAAGTGCTTTTAATGAGTTCTCATAATTTGGTGATGCCTTTATGAGTGGGTGTGAGTGTTAAACCTAGATAAGTGACCTGAGTTTGGGAGAATTGTCTGTCCTTTGTCCTTAGATACTCAATACCCTTTTTTTGCAAAGAAATTGAGTGAAATGATGGTATGCTGTTGAGTGAGTTCTAGAGAGAGACTGCACAGTAGGAGGTCATCTACATGTTGTAGAATACTGCTGGGGGCTAAATTTAGACTAGAAAGCTTTGTGGCTAGGGACTGCCCAAAAAGATGTGGGCCATCCCTAAATCCTTGGGGGCGGACTGTCTCAGGTTAGCTGTTGTGTTCATTGGGTTATTGGGTCAGTCCATGTAAAAGTGAAGATATTCTGAGAGTTAGATGAAAAAGACATAGTAAAAAAAGCATCCTTACAGTCTAAGACTGTGAAATGCATGGTTGTTGATGGGATTTGAGATAGGAGAATGTATGGGTTAGGGACAATAGGGGTGATAGGTATGGAAGCCTCATTAATTGCTCTTTGATCTTGAACTAACCAATATGTGCCATTAGGTTTTTTGACTGCTAGGATGGGAGTGTTGGCAGGAGAATCAGTGACCTTTAGGAATCCTGCTACAAAAGCCTATCTGTAATTGGTTTAAGACCCAGAATTGCTTGTTCATTTAGGAGATATTGTGATTTATTAGGGTAAGCATTAGGGTGCTTTAAGGTTACCTGAACTGGAGTGTGTTGTTTGGCCACTGAGGGTTGCTCAGTGTCTCATATGACAAAATTTATTCAGGCTGTGAGAAGAAGAGGGAGAAAGTTTGGGGAAGGAGAAGGATTGGAGTTTTTCAAGGACAGCAGCAGGACCATGTCTGGCTGCAAATTTGGTAGTTGTAGGGCTGGAAGGTGCAGGACTGCATGTAACTTAGTTAGTATGTCTTTACCAAGTAAAGGAATAAGGCAGGAGGATATTATTAGGAAGGTGTGAGTAAAAGTGTGCTGGTCTAGAGTGCAAGTTAAGGGAGGGGTACTGTTGGGTTTCGAATATATTCCATCTTTCCAAAAAATAGAGACGGAGAAAGGAGAGACAGGTACAGCAAATTCTGCCAATACAGAGTAGGTAGCCCCAGTATCTAAGAGAAAAGAGATTGGCTTACTTGCTACCACCATTGTTACCCTGGATTCAGCTGTAGTGATGGGAAATCTTGGGGCCTCTGAGCCCTGGCCTCACCAATCACTGGTGGCGAATTTGAGGAAGTCATGACAGCAAAATCCTGCTCCGAGTCCACAGCTGGGGTGTGCATCTGGGGAGGTTTTCTTATCTCCCAGTTAGAGGCCAATGGACAATCCACTTTCCAATGTCCATTCTGCTTGCACAGAGGACTGGGATGTAGCGGAGTTTGGGGATTAGGACAGGCTCTGGCCTGGTGTTCTTCTTTGCCACACTTGAAATGAGGCTTCAGGCAGGACCTGGTATTGTTGGTCCATCTTCCCTGTGGCTAACCATTGTGTAGGGCTGTGGCTAACACTGACAATGTAGGCTGGTCTCTTTCCTCTCATGCCTGTTCCTTTTTGTCTTCTTCCTATTTACATTTCTCCTATCTATTGTTAAATACCTGAAAGGCTGCTTTAATTAGGTCCCACTGTGAAGTTTGGGTACCATCCTCTAATTTTTTAAGTTTTCTTCTAGTGTAGGGGACTGATTGAAATATGAAGTGAGCATGTAGAAATAGACTACCAGCTTCTGAATTGGGATCTAGATTAGTTTATTTGAGTACTGTGTCTGTAAGGCGACTCATGAAGGCTGTGGGTTTTCATTGGATTCTTGAGTTATTTCCTAAATTTTATCATAGCTAACTGCTTTAAGAGTGGCCTTTTTCATACCTTCTATTATGCAAGTGAGAAAATGGGCCATTTTTGCTAAATCTGGAGAGTGGTATTGATAGTTCCTGTCTGGAGGTTTGGGAGGAACCGCTACAGAGCCAGCTGGGTTAGCGGGATTTTGAATGTGGAGACTGTCAGCAGACACAGTGGCTGTGGCGAGGATTTAGCCCTTCTCTTCTAGAGTGGTGGATGAGGTGAGGATTACGTGAATGTCTTGAAAAGTTAGATTATAGGTTTGAGTCAGGTATTGAAATTCTTTCATACATTTGGTAGGATTGCCAAAAAGGACCCAAGGTGTTGTTCAACTTGCCTAAGGTCTGAGAGGGAGAAAAGTATGTGAGCATCCTTGAGGCCTTCTGGTCTTGCTACTTCCCTTAGGGGTAGAATAGGTTGGGAAGAAATTCGAGTCCTCGAATCTGTGTAGATGGTGGTGAGATTAAGGCAGTAGGTGTGGAGGAGTCTGGAGTCAAGGTGGGAGAGGAGGAGGAAGAGAAAGATGGCAGCACAGGATGTGACCTGGGGGCTGAAGGACGCGGAGGAGGAGATTCTGCTTGAGGAGAGAATTGTCTTCAGTTTCAGCAGAGTCTAACTCCGCTTGGGGAACATAGGGGGAAGGGTTGTCCACGGGATTGAAATTGGAAAGGAAGGAGAGAGGAGCAGGAGAGCAGAAGTGGGAGGAGAAAGCAAGGAGGGGGCTGAGGGAGAAGATGGGTGCAGAACAGAAATGCCAGTTGTAGAGTGGGAGAGAGAAGATTTTTATATCGAGAAGAAGAATTTGGAAAGTAGTACTGGATTGGCAAAGAGAAGGGTGACTTCATAAAGCCCAAAAAGCTTGAACATAGGGCATCTCAAACCTCTCACCCTTGCATTTAAGAATATTGTCGAGATCTAAAAGAATCCCATAATTGAATGTTCCATGTTTGGGCCACTCACTAGTTGATCATGTGGCCAGGCCTTAGTGGAGAGGAAAACTAATTTTTTTTTTTTGGTTTAATTGCATTTGCTAGTTTAAGGGCTTTAATATTTTTCAGTACACATCTGAGAGGAGTGTCTTTAGGTGGATGTGGCTGTCTTGAACCTATTTTGAGAAGGAGGGTGAGAGTCAAACTGAGTCCAAGTGGAGGAGAGAGGACTGGGAGGGGGCAGACAGGTATCACTGAATCCCCTACCACAGTCTCAGAGACGGAGGGGGGGAGGGGAGGAGCGGTGGAGGGTGGGGGGAGGAAGTTTGTGAGATTAATCAATGGCAGAATTGAGATGTCCTAAGTCCAATGGTACTATGGCAGGGTCTCCGTGCTTTGTCACCAGAATGGGGAGACAAAGAAGGGGCCCAATCCCTGAGATCAATGACCAGGGGATATGGAGGGCATATCCATGTTGAGTGGTTAAAACTCAACATGCCACGGTATGAATTAGGAGTTGTAAACAGATTAGAGAGGGGGATAACCAATTTGAGGAGGGAAAGGAAGGTGAGATGAAGAAGGAAAATAAATATTAAAAGGAAAAATGCCCAGGTTAAGATATGGCCAGTGACAGAGAAGACCAAGAATGTGAGAATAGTTCCCTGCTGGGGACAGGTGGAAGGGAGAATCCAATTTCATGGTGAGAAGGGTTAGGGGAGAGGAAGGACCCCCTTCCCAGGTTTCAGCACCAGAAATAAAAGTCCTGGCCTTGGGTGGAGGTTGGAGAGGAGAGACAGAGACAGCAACAGGGCACCAGCAGTGGGGGAAAGAAGGTTTATTAATGAAGGAGCAGCAGGGAAAGTCGACTCAAGAAATCAACTCTCATCCCCCAGGAACCTAGTAGGGGTTTTTAAAAGGGGGTTGGAAGTAAATTTAGGTGGGTTTCTCATAGGTGGGTTTTTGGAAGTTGGCAGCTTTCCATTGGTGAGTTTAAAAGTTAAAATATTGCTTTTGTTCTGCATAGTTGTACCTGTCAGAGAATGGACAGTCCGGCAAGGGGATTTATTGCACTCTGCAAGGTTGTAACTGCCTGAGGGTAGATATTTATGCAAGGGCCATCACTAGAAAATAACTGCTGGAGGGGGCTGGAAAGCCTCAAGATGCTGATTCTCTGTGGCAGCACTTTGCATACTTGCTTGCTCCTCTGGCTCAGCTCTCACACTGCTAACCAACAGCACGTGTTAGCATTAGTAGACACAGGAGCAGAATGTACTCTAATTTATGGAAATTTAGCCTGATTAAATGGACACATGCTGGCCATCGATGACTATTGAAGAAAGACAATCAGAGCCAAATGGCATAATTTGATCTTGCAAATTGAGAGATGGCCCCCACCAAGTATATATTTGTATTTATATATGCCAAGTGTATACATTTCCTCCTATACTTAAATACATTTTAGGAATTGATCTTCTATAAAATGCCACATTGCCGACCACTATAGGAGAATTCTGCCTCCAGCATAGAGTGATCAGGCGTAGACAAAATAGTCCCCTATAAAAGCCCCCCTGTCTTGGAGGATCATGGCTACAAAACAATATAAATTTCCAGGAAGGCCCCAAGAAATCTCAGACACTATCAAAGAGCTGAAGTGGATGGGATATTAATAGTCACCCATATTCACTTTTTCAATAGTCCTGGATGGCCAATATGAAAAGCTGATGGAACATGGTTCATGACCCTACATTACTGGGAATTAAACAACAGATTTTAGTACCCAATTGTGTAAATATAATTTTATATTGTATCTTGTCAATCCTTTGTTTAGTATATCCCTAGAAAAATCAAGCCAACCTGAATTTACTGTCACTTGGGGAAGTGAACAATGGACTTGTAATGTGCTTTCCCATGGCTGTGTACGTAGAAAGATCATCTGCCACGGTCTTGTGCAAAGGATTTGGCTAAGTAAAAAGCCATGCATGTGTAACTCTATTTCATCATATTTTTTGGAAGCGTCTGTCACTAATATGGGGTAGGGAGAAGGTAGTATCTTATGTTCTGGAGAGGCTGGGCCCTATAGTTTTCAGGACTTATCTGGTCCAGGGACTCATCTGGAGGTTGTAAGTTTCTGGAAAGTTATTCTACTTCACAGAACCCTTGTGGAATCTTATATATTGCCCTAGGTGTTCTTTAGGATTGGGTGAATTGGTCCTGGTTGGGGTTTGGCAAGTTATGATTGGTAGCAATGTTTAACTGAAGACATTCTATAAAAGCAACCTCCAGAGTAGCCTCTCAACTCTATTTGCATTCTCTCTGTCACTGATACTTTATTAGTTACCATTCTTTTCCCTCTTTTGGTCAGGATGAAATTGTTGATCCCACAGTGCCAGGGCCAGACTCATCCCTGGGAGTCATCTTCCACATTGCCAGGGAGACCTTACCCCTGGGTGTCATGTCCCATGATAGGGCAGAGAGCAGTGATTCACTTTCAGGACTTAGAGAGAGTGAGGCAACACCTGAGCAGCAAAAGAGGTCCTCCAGAAGTAATTCTAAGACATATGTATAGGTAAGCTAAGCTTCTCGGCATAAGCTTCACAAGAGTAAGTCTGAAGAACAAGGACTTGGTCTATTGATTTTGGTGTCCCTAAAGTTTGACACAGTATCAGGGGATTCCCTGATGGTAAAGTTCAATAGTTCTATATTTTTTTTTCTCCCATTTCTCAAGGGACTTTGCCAATACTTTTTTTAAATATTTTTTATTATAAACAATGAACTGACATACCAACATTCTTGACATGGTTACAGTCGATGGTTCACAATATTATCACATAGTTGTATATTCATCACCATGATTATTATTATTTTTTGAACATTTACATCTCTACAGAAAAAGAAAAAAAAAAAAAAAGAAAAAACTCATACATGTCATACTGCTTACCCCTCCTGTGCTGGTTTGAAAGGATGTATGCCCCCTAGAAAAGCCATGTTTTAATCAAAATCCCATTTCATAAAGGTAGAATAATCCCTATTCAATACTGTATGTTTGAAACTGTAATCAGATCATCTTGCTGGATGATACAATTTAGTCAAGAGTGGTTGTTAAACTGGATTAGATGACAACATGTCTCCATCCATTTGGGTGGGTCTTGATTGATTTACTGGAGTCCTATAAAAGAGGAAACATTTTGGAGAATGGGAGATTTGAAGAGAGCAGAGAATGCTACATCACCGCATAGCACAGAGTTCACAAGCCAGTGATCTTTGGAGAAGAAGAAGGAAAACACCTCCCGGGGGCCTTCATGAAACCAGAAGCCAGGAGAGAAGTAGATAGCAGATGACTCCGTGTTCACCATGTGCCTTTACAGATGAGAGAGAAACTCTGACTGTGCTCACCATATGCCCTTCCACTTTAGAGAGAAACCCTGAACTTCATCGGTCTTCTTAAACTAAGGTATCTTTCCCTGGATGCCTTTGATTGGACATTTCTACAGACTTGTTGTAATTGGGACATTTTCTCAGCCTTAGAACTATATACTAGCAACTCATTAAATTCCCCTTTTTAAAATCCATTCCATTTCTGGTATATTGCATTCTGACAGTTAGCAAACTAGAACACCTCCCTTTCATTGACCACTAGTATTTCAATCTACTCAATTAATTTTAACCTTTATTTCCTCTATTATTTGTTTATTTTTATCCATATTTTTTACGCATCTGTCCATAACATAAAAGGAGCATCAGACACAAGGTTTTCACAATCACACAGTCACATTGTGAAAGCTATATCATTATACAATAATATTTCATCATATTGATGATGTCACATTAATCACTAATTCTCTTTCAAAATTAAAAGAAGCCTCAGATGTATTATTATCTCAACTTGAAAGTCAGGGATGGGCAGTCAATAGTGACAAGCTACAAGGCCCTGTCTGTTCTGTCAAATTTGGATGTGTTATATGGGCAGATAAGGCAAAAACTACACCTTTTCTTGGAATTGATAAATTGCAATAATTTCCTGTGCCACACACATGAAAACAACAAAGGGCTTTCTAGGGGTTATCGGGGTATTGAAGACCTCTTTTCCTCACTTACACAAATGGTAAAAACCTTTGTATGTTTTGGTTAGGAAAGGTCATCCCTTAGAATGGAATACTTCTCAACAGGTTGTCTTTTTTTCATGGACAGGCATTGGGGATTGAACCTGGGTCTCTGGAATCAACAGGCTATTTTTGAAAAGGCAAAAATACATACATACATACATACATACATACATACATAACACTCAGCACAGGCACAAGAGGGGGGATCCACCCAGCACTAATATTGGCTTTAGGTGGGATCTGTGGCAGAGGAAACATTCTAAATGAATGTCCTTTGGTATTGGTGACAATTATGGAAAGGAGAACTGAGATATAGCCCCATGGAAAAGCAATATATAATTGCTGCAAAAAATGCCTTACTGCAAATGAAGGTACGGACACAAAGGTACCCAAACAACTTACAAGCTGCCATCCATATTCAGAGGTGGATGACCAACATGGCTTCCAAGCCATGATCTGGGAATGCCCAACCAAGTACACCGACAAAATGGAAAGCCTATATGCTACAATGAGGTATTTTCAATACCAGTCCTCTGAATGCAGAAAGCATAAAATTTTTGTACCAGTGTCCTATATAGAGGATGAAACAAGTAAAGTTGCTGCAACTGAAATAACTGTTGAAATGTCTACTATAGAAAGCACAAGTACCATTCCCAAGTCTGCTTGTTACACTGATGGTTCTGCTAGTGGGCAGCCTCCCACATGGACAGTTGTGACAGTACAACCCATACTGAAACTGAATGGTGGGAGGTTGGCACAAAGCAGTCAATGGACTTTGTTAAGTGTGGTATGGATTTTAATAGTACATGAACCAGGATACCCACTATCTGTTTGTACTGACAGCTGGGCTGTTTACAAAGGTCTTATGACTGGGATGGCAATCTGGAAGCAGGAGCAAAGGACAGGCATAGGTCTGCCTCTCTGGGGACAATAATTGTGGAATGTTACTTGGGATGCCTACCAATGATAAAAGGTTAATATTTATCACATCCCAGACCATACCTGGAAATGTGGAGGCAGATGTTTATCTGAGTGGCAAGCTGAAACCAGGGAAGTAGCAGGATAGCATCACCAGAAAAGTGGAGACAGAGGGTATCAAATCCTGTATCTGGCATCTGACCCAACAGTTCCAGCTGTTCCAGCAGCAGCTGGTGGACATCACAAGATAAAGCCCTTCATGCTCCCTGCAAAGACCATGGAGGTTGCCACATCAGATGGGACATATCAGCTAGACACAAATCCCCATGACCCAGTGGCAAGTAGACTACATCAGTCTCTTTCTGATCTTGGAGGGGGTAAAGTTTGCTTTTACTGTCATGGACACAGCTACAGGACTTTTATTAGCTTTCCAGATGGGGAAAGCTAACCAGACAGCCACCATCAGATATTTGGAAAAGATGAGCACTCTGTATGGCATACCTATGCAGATATGATCAGGGGACCACTTTCACTGGGCAGATAGTGCAATCCTGGGCCATCAATCAGAATGTCATGTGGATGTTTCAGTCCTACAATCCCACAGGTGTGAGGCTTATTGAAAGAATGAATGGTTTGTTAAAAGAGCAGATAAAAGATAAAATGTCCTTGCAGCAGTGGACTGAAAGGATCCATTAGACTTTAACTCCCTGGAATGCAGTGCCATAGGCTGCTGCATTTGCTCTCATTGAAATGCTAATGGAAGGACCAATGCAGGTACTGAGAATACAAATTAAAGGGCCGGCTGCCTTAAACCTAAACAGGGGAATAGTGTTAACTTGTTGCCTGTGCCTTAGACCATACAAAATGGAGAAAATGAGGTTGATTGTCCTTGGTGCTGGCCTATGCAGCCACATTCCTTAGAAATCCTAAGCCAGGGAGTCACCCAAAATATTGTAATCCAATACAAAAAAAAAAAAGTCTTCAAAATTTTCCATCACCAATCCAGGGCCTCCTGTTCCCACAAGAACTTAATGCGTGTCTACGTGGACTCTTCCTATGCCTAGGGTAACAATTGATGTAATCGCAAAGGACTTTCTAGATTTGCAAAGGGGAGAATATCTTGCATTTAAAACCTCCCCTTAATGTCCCTCTGTCTGTTACCTTGTTGTCAATCAGTGGAACTCTAGCATACATATAGTTAGGTCAGCAGGAATTACGCCTGTTGCTTTCCACAAACATCTTTCTTTTCACCCATAGCACCTTATCAAGTACCTTCCAACAGTGGGCTTCAGTAGGAACTCACGCCCCAAATCAGACCCAGTGTTAAGTTCACATGGACCTGCCATCTTCAGATAATATAGGTCTTCTTTAGACTGTGATCCCTGTGGATTGGACTATGCGGAATATCCTGCTGGCCTGGTAGAATTCAGCACATCAGAAAGAATGAAAAAGAATCTTCTCATATAGGGGATTGCTGTAATGTGGACAGCCCTATTTTCCCATGACCTTGTATAATTCTTTGCCCCATACTCCTAGTTTTGGGGAAATGGTTTAATTCCCTCTTTTGGACATTTTGGCATATTTTACAGGGTTGTTATCTCTGTGAGGTTAGCTCCTAGTATCCTGTTGTTTCTTATACTGTTGCTATAGAATATTGATACATTGTTTGTCTTAAATGCCATTGTAATCTGATCATGGGGTGGATTCTGGGGAACCAGGGCCCAGGTTTCTCCTCCATATTGACTGCACGTCCCTCCAGATTGAGAAGTGGGTCATAGCACATAGCTGCTCACATGACCATGACAGATATTAAAGGCCATCAAAACTCAGGAGGTAAAGAATGCATGAATGGCATCATAAAAAGGAATGAAATCACCCCTTATTTTATCACCATTGATAACAAACCTTCAAACCCCTTTGTCATGAAACCCTGCTGAAATTCTGTACTCACACCCTTATCTTAAACCCCTGTAAGCACTTGTACTCCCCCCACCCACTTTCTGGTATACTAATCTTCATTTTCCATGGCGAGCTGCCACTGAAGAAGATTTTCTCCTATTTTTAAGTCCTAGTGAAATTCATGTCTAACTCCATGCTGGATGGTTCCTTTGGTCTTCAGGTTGCCCCAATCCAAGCCCTCCAACAGCTCAGTTGAAACACCTATGGATGCTAAAACATGTATTTCATTTTTTATTATTTAAGATCCTATGAACGCATTAGTTTTCCAGTTAGTCATAATATATTATTATATTTTACTACAAAATACAAAACTGAATTCTGAACTTCATATTTAATATGTTAAATTATTTACTTTAGATGTATACAATTTGATCGCGTAAGACTCATAGGCAAATACTACCAAAATAGAGTAAAATGCAAATAATCTACTATATAACTAGGCAATGTATATCTGCATGTATGTATGTATGTGTGTGTGAGTGTGTGCACATGTTTAAATCACAATTTTCTATACAATACTTCCAGTGATTCTTGGGAATCTAAGACAAGCTTAATAAACATAAACAATCACGCATGCACAGACACATGCAACTCACAATAATTCTTTACTATTCTTTTAATCGTGGGGGTGAAGTTAGGATAATTCTTACATACACCATGCTAATTATTGATATATTCATGTCTATCTCTCACCAAAAGCCATTTTTAACCAAGTTAATATAAGGTCAAGAGGATGGATCAATGGTAGATAAATAGAGGGAGACAGATACGTAGATAGACATAACTATGTTTGTAATTATGTGGTTTGTACAATGAAATGTTCCATTATTTAGCTACTAATTTTAGACACTCAGCAAATATTGATTGCTAATTTGTAAAAGGTTAAATGTTATCGTGATAATTCACAGAGAAAGTGTGGTGAGGTTAGGAAGAAACTCACTAATGGAAGACAAAATAGGCTATGAAATTATATATACAATGTGAATTGAAGGTTTCAAAATTTGCATGTTATATTTTTGAAAGTCTATAGCTGAGAATCTTGAGATATTCCTCAATTCCTAATACCAAAACAAAACAATTTATTAGTGCAATGCAACTCTATATCTAGCTTTAATTAGAATCATCAGCTGAAATAATTAAAAGTACAAACATGGTGCTCTCACCTTATCATAATGTGATAAATGGGATGGAATTGGGTCATTATTACATGTTCCTTTAGCAAGCTTCTTGAATGATTCTTTTGGAATTTAAATGTTGACAATAACATCAAGTATTTGCAAATAAAAGTCACCATTGACAAATGCATAATTTTTTCCATCATTTATATGTACATTTTCATAAGTGTCTATAATTGTGTTTGCTAAAAGTGCTAAAACAGTATTTCTCTTCTGTACAGGAATTCAATGGTTCCTAAAAGGAAGACTTCTTTCTTGTATGGAATAGCTGCTAAACATCAATTAAGAATTAATATAAAGATGTATCAGTAATTATAGTATGTATAAATAGACTGAATATTCCAATTAAGAGATTAATATTATTAGACTTAATAATATCAAAAACATGACCTATAACTTAGCATGGCTACTTTGCTATCACAAGTACCATGAACTGGTTTTATTTTTAAAAGCAGGAATATATATGTCGACTCATAGTTTCAGAGGCTTCTTCCTGCCAGTGCTAGTGGTGTTGTGGTTGGCAGGCAGGCCTTCGGGACCATGGCTTTCCTGTAACTTGACAATGACCTCATTTTCTCTTCTGGGGTCCTGCTGACTTTAGGCTCCTGGATCTTCACCATGAGTTTTCTCTCTCTATCTGAATTTCTTAAGCTTTTAAAGGATTTAAATAATTTGGATTAAATCCGAACTGCATCCCATTAGCCACACCTTAATTAAAATAACACCTTCATGAAAGCCTATTTATAATGTGTTCACACTCACAGGAATGTGCTCAAGATTACGAACATATCTAATTTGGAGCACATAATTAAACCTATCACAATTTACATGATGTTTACAAGAGATACCTAGAAGGTAATGGTACAGCAAACTGGAGGGTGAAAAGAAGAAACACCCGATGTATAAGGGACTTACCCAAAGGAAGCTGCTATGGCCATACTCACACAAGACAAAGTAGATTTTAAGGCAAAAATAAAAACTGAGGGAAAATAAGGGACCTAATAATAACAAATGGTTTAATTCCCCAGGAAAATGTACAAGTTCTAAATTTCTTTAGACAAAATAAGAGTTTCTGCATGAAGATGAGGAAAAGCAGGAAATTATGTCATTTTATTTGGAGACTTTAAATCACCTACAACCAATAAGTTAGAGGAAAAGCAGTAGAAAATGTAGCAAACTTGAACATGATTTACAAGCCTTATCTAATGGGTACTGTGTTAGTTAGGTTCTCATGTCAACTTGGTCATGTAATGGTACCCAGAAGTCTAGTTAAGCAATTGCTGACCTAACCATGGATGCTAGAACATTTCATTGCTGATTAATAAACCAAAGAGCTGATTTATTAGATCATCAGTCAGTTGAATGCATCTGTGTCAGACTACACCTGTCACCAACTAAGGGCATGCCTCTCACAAATGTGATATTTCAGTCATCTGGTTCTGAGTCAGGCAGTTGAAGGTTTTTAAGGGATAAGAGAGAATTTTCACTTCTTCTTTAGCCAGCACACCTCTCTTGTAGATTTCAAGACCATTCATCAGAGTGCCAACCATACAGCCTACTCTATGGATTTTGGACTCTTGTATTCCCAAAGTTGCATGAGATATTTTATAAATCTTATATTTACAGATATCTCCTGTTGGTTCTGTTTCTCTGGAGAACCCTGCCTAATACAGATACATTTATAATATTTCACTCAGGAACTGCTTAATTCGTACTCTTTACAAGCTCAGAAAACATTTGCCACAACTTACCAATTATCGAGTCATAAAGTGTCAACACTTTCAAATGTTGAAATTGTACTGAATATATTGTTAGAAATCTAGGCAGAAATCACTAGCACACAGCTATAAAGGGGAATTGGGAAATATGTGACTTAAAAATCTATGGGACACTCATGCACTTCCCCAAAACAAACTAATAAGAAAACAAATAAAGAAGAAAATGAAACAACAAGAATTCAGCAAACAGTGCTGCAATAATGGGATACTCATATGGAAAAAGAATGAAATGTGATGCTTGCTATACAGCATATAAAAATAATTTGAGGACACATGCAGGACTGGGGATGAATTCTCAGCCCATGCACCTTATCCCCTTAAAAAAAGTTGTGAACAAAGTCCTTATGATATGCATATCACTTAGCTGCCTCTGTGTTGTGTATGTGCAGATTTAGATATACATATATATATATAGGGAGACATAAAAATAAAAATTATAGGGGAAAGAAATCATTACAGTATTAATTAGAACATAATTTTAACTTAATAATAATGAGAATATTGTGTGATCAAATTTGTGGAATGAAACTAAAGTTATCCTTAGATAAAAATTTTAGCATCAAATTCATGTTAGAAATAAGAATAATTAAGTGATTTATGAATGCATATCAACCAATTATATGAAGAACAGAAAATTAAGTCTAAAGAAACTAAAATTAATAAGATAGTAACAATGAGAACAGAAATTAAAGAAATAAAAAGGAATTATATAGTAGAGAAAAGTCATAAAAACTCAATTTTTAAGATATTAAAATGTATACTCACCTGGGAATATCCACCTGGTAATGGTAATTAAGTAAATATCAATGCTAAGGATAACCAATGTTAGGAAGGAACATGGTAGGAGAAGAGAAGACATTATTGATCCAATTTTTTCAAAAATGTTTTCCCCCCATGGTCACTTAGCACATTTTGTGTTATCCTTTCCTATTTGAAATTACATTTAAAAATACATTTTTCATTAGATGTTTGTCACAGTTATTTATATAACAACTTATTTTATGGAGATTTTGAATCCAGCAAACTTTCTAAACTTAATTACAAGGTAAAATTATGGATAATATTATAACTGTATATTTAGAAATTGAGATTAATGGACAAGTTCTGAGAAAGGTAAAACTAATAAAGACAGATATAAAAGAGAGTAAATAACAACTCCTTATGAGTAAAGTTATTAATTTCATAATGAAAAATTTTACCACGAAGATAAGTACAAGTTCAAATGGGCTTACTGTGGAATTCTAGAATTCTTTAAATTCTTCTAGGGAATAGGAAAAGAAGAAACACTCTTTCAAATGTTTCTTACTCTCTCTTTAATCTTGTTAGAAAAAGAGTCATCTACAAGAAAAATATTCCTGATTTTATTTATTTGTGCCACTTTCCTGATCATTTTTGCTAGAGTTTGTTTTTTTTTAATTTTTTCAAAGAACCAGATTTTGGTGCGATTGTTCTTCTCTGTTATTTTTAAGGCTTTATTTCAGCGAAGTACATTTTATTTTTATTATTGCATTTCTTCTGTTTAAATTGAATGAAATTGGCTCTGCATTTGGTTTCCTTCTTTCTTGGCTGGTTTATTTGTTTGTGGGAAATGCATGGGCCCAGAATCGAATTTGGATCTCCCACATGGCAGATGAAAATTCAACAATTGAACTACCATGCACCCCCATCCTTATTTTTAAGTGTTTTTAAAATTTAAAAATTGTTTTTCATGGGCAGGCTCTGGGAATCGAACCCAGGTCTCTGGCATGGCAAGCAAGAAACCTGCCAATAAGCCACCATTGCCCACCCTATTTTTGATACTCTTTTATTAGAAAAGATGTGGGTTTACAGACCAAGTATGCATAAATCCAGGATTGCCGTTTACCATCCTATTATTAACATCATTCTTTCGTGTGGTACACTTGTCACAATAGAGAAAAACATGTTTTTATAATTCTACTATTTATTATAGTCTACAGCTTGATTTAGGGTTTGCTGTTTGTGTTGTGCAGGTCTGTCATGGTCAGGTTCATGTGTCACCTTGGCCAAGTGGAGATATATATTTGTCTGGTTGGGCAAGTGCTGGCTTGTTTGTTGCAATGAGGATATTTCACAGAATTAAATCATGATCATGTCAGCTGCATTCACAGCTGATTCCACTTGTAATCAGCCAAAGGGGAGTGTCTTCTGCAATAAGTGATGCTTAATCACTTATTGCTTAATCACTGCTTAATCACTTATGCTTAATCACTGAATGCTTTTTAAGTAGGATTCAGAAGAGACAGGCTCTCTTCCTGCTTGATAACTACTCTCATTTTTGAGAAACAGCTTTTGGCTTGCTACTGGGCCTTTCTTAGTAGAGACTAAACATTTAACCATGGGCCACCAAGTTACCATGAGACCTGAGTTGCCTGTCATGAACTTGGTGTTGTCTCATCCACCAAGCCATAAAGTTGGGCATGTGAAGCAGCACTTTATTGTGAAATGGAAATGGTATATACAAGATAGGGCCAGAGCAGGTCCTGAAGGCACAAGTAAGCTACATGAAGAAGTGGCCCAAATGCCCATGGTCTCTACTCCTGCCATATTACCTTCTCTTTCCCAGACTAGAGCTATGGCCTCTTGAGGAGTTCCTTACAGTTCATTGACTGAGGAAGAGAATACTCAGGCCTGGTTTACAGGTGGTTCAGCATAATATGCAGGTAACCACCAAAAGTGGAAAGCTGCAGCACTACAACATCTTTCTGGGGTGTCCCTGAATGACAGTGGTGAGGGGAAATCCTCCCAGTGAGCAGAACTTTGAGCAATGAACCTGGTGGTTCATTTTGCTTGGAAGGAAAACTGGCCAGAGGTGCATTTGTATACTGACTGATGAATTCTTGCTCATGGTTTGGCTGAATGGTCAGGGACTTAGAAAGACCATAATTGGAAAATTGGTGACAAAGAGCTCTGGGGAAGAAGGATGTGGATAGACCTTTCTGAGTGGGGTAAAAACATGAACATATATGTGTCCCATGTGAATGCACACCAGAGAGTGACTTCAGCAGAGGAAGGTTTAATAATCAAATGGATAAGATGGCCCATTCTGTAGATACCAGTCAGCTTCTTTCTCTAGCAACTCCTGTCATTGACCAATGGACTCATGAACAGAGTGTACATGGTGCTAAGGATGGAGGTTATGCATGGGCTCAGCAACACAGACCTCCACTCACCAAGACTGACTTGGCTACAGCCCCTGCTGAGTTCCCAATCTGCCAGCAGCAGATACCCACACTCAGCCCCCTATAGACTCCATTCCCCAAGGTGATCAGCCATCTACATGGTGGCAGGTTGATTACATTGGACCACTCCCTTCACAAAAGGGGCAGCAATTTGTTCTAACTGGAATCGACATGCTCTGGATATGGGTTTGCTTTCCCTGCATGCAATGCTTCTGCCAAAACTACCATCTGTGGGATTACAGAATACCTTATCCATTTTCATGGTATCCCACATAACATTGCTTCAAATAAAGGAACACACTTCACAGCAAATGAAGTGCAGGAATGGGCACATGTTCATGGAATTCTCTGGTCTTACCATGTTCCCAATCATCTAGAAGCAGCTGGATTGATAGAATGGTGGATGGCCTTTGGAAAACTCAATTACAGTGCCATCTAGGTGGCAATACCTTGAAAGGCTGGGGTAATGTTCTCCAGGAAGCTGTATATGTTCTGAATCAGCATCTGCTGTATGGTGCTGTTTCTCCCATAGCCAGGATCCATGGGTCCAGGAACCAAGGGGTGGAAATGGGAGTGGTACCACACACTATTACCCCTAGTGATCCACTAGGAAAATTTTTGCTTCCTGTTCCTATGACCCTGAGCTCTGCTGGTCTACAGGTTATAGTTCCAAAATGGGTGGTACTTCCACCAGGAGAAACAACAATGATTCCATTGAACTGGAATCTAAGACTGTCACATGGTCACTTTGGGTTACTTATGCCACTGAATCAATACACCAAGAAGGGGGTTACATTATTGTCTGGGGTGACTGACCCTGACTATCAGGGGAAGTAGGACTGCAACTACATAATGGAGGTAAAGAGGAGTTTTCTTGGAATATAGAAAATCCCCTAGAGGGTCTTCCGGTACTACCATGCCCTGTGATTAAAATCAATGGAAAACTGCAACAACCCAATTCAGGTAGACCTTCCAATGGCTCTGAAACTTCAGGAATGAAGGTTTGGGTCACCCCACCAGGCAAACAACTATGGCCAGCTGAAGTGCTTGCTGAGAGCAAAGGGAACATGGAATAGGTAGTGGAAAAAGGTAGTGATAAATATGAACTACGACCACATGATCAGTTACAGAAATGAGGACTGTAATACTGTTTTGTTCCTGTATACTATTTAAGTTGTAAGATATCAAGTTTAAGAACGCATATTACCCAAGGATTTACACCATATTCTGGAGAGATTTAGTGTGTTTCCAGTTATATAGAGGACAGTTGAGTATTGTTAGATGGAAGAAAAAATGTGTGTTTTAGTGTTTTTTTATTTAGAAATTAAGTATGGTTTAAGGTGGTATGTATAGCTGCCAAGTTGGCAAGGGGTGGATTGTCATGGTCAGGTTCATGTGTCAAGTTGGCCAAGTGGTGGTACCTGTTTGTCTGGTTGGGTAAGTGCTGGCCTGTCTGATGTGAGGAGGACATTTCATAGAATTAAATCATGATCATATCAGCTGCATCCACAGCTGATTCCATTTTTAATCAACCAAAGGGGAATGTCTTCTGCAATGAATGACGCTTAATCTATCAATCACTGAAAACTTTTTAGGGAGGATTCAGAAGAGATAGGCTCTCTTCCTGCTTCAGCTGGCAAGCATCTCCTGTGGAGTTCATCTAGACCCTCCATCAGAATCATCGGCTTCATAGCCTGCCCTGCAGATTTTGGACTCTGCATTCCCCTGGTCACGTGAAACACTTTTATAAATTTTATATTTGCAAGTGTCCCCTGTTGATTCTATTTCTCTAGAAAACCCTAATAAATATAAGGTCAATGGGTTTTTTAATGAAATATTTATTCTAGTAATATAAATATAACTTAAAATGTCACATTTTAGCTATACTGAAATGTATTAGTCAGTGTTATTATGTTCATAGTGTTGTGGTATTATTATCACCATCCATTACAAAACAAATTTCCCTTGTACCAAATATAAACTCTGTATGTGTTAATCCTTAACTCTCTATGTCCTATCTCCTCCTGATCCCCTGGTATTGTGCATTCTGATGCTACAAGTTTGCTTATTCTAATTTTTTTTCATATCAGTAAGATCATACAATAATTGCTCTTTTGTGTTTGGCTAATATCACTTAACATGATGTCTTCAAAGTTCATCCATGTTGTTGGATGTGTCACTGCTTTATTCCTTTTTATGGCTGAATAATATTTAATTACATGCATATACCATATTTTGTTTAACCACTCATCTGTTGATGGACACTTGTACTGCTTCCATCTTTCAGCAATTGTGAATAAAGCCACTATAAATATTGGTGTGCAAATCTCTGTTTGAGTCCCTAATTTTAATAATTTTGAGAAAATACCTGGAAGAGGAATTGCTAGGTCATGTGGTAACTCTAAACATAACTTTCTGAGATACTGCAAAACTGTCTTCCCCATTGGCTATACCAATTTACAATCCTACCAGCAATGAATGAATGTTCCTATCTTTCCATATCCTCTCTAACACCTGTAGTTTAACTTTTTTAAAAAACAATAGTCACTCCAGTAGATGTGAAATGGTATCTCATTGTGGTTCTTATTTACATTTCCCTAATGGCTAATGATGGTGAGCATCTTTTCATGTGCCTTTTTATTTCTTCTTTGAAGTAACAAGTCTTTTGCTCATTTTTAACACTGTAGTTTGTCTTTCTGATGTTGAGTTAAAGGATTCCATTACATAACCTAGATATTAAACTCTTATCAGATAGGTGGTTTCCAAATATTTTCTCATGGTGTATGTTGTTGCTTTACTTTCATGATAAAGTCCTTTGATGCACAAAAGTTTTAAATTTTGACAAAGTCCTATTTATCTATTTATTCCCAATTGACTGGTCTTAGATCCTGTGCCAAAAATCCATTAGCCATCAATGTCAGGGGTTGATTTCTGAACTCTCAGTTCAATTCCATTGGTCTTTATGTCTGCCCTATTGCCAGTATCATACTGTTTTGATTGAAGTGACTTTTATAAGTTTTAACTTTGGGAAGTGTGATCCCCCAAACTTTTTTGTTTTTCAAGATGGCTTTGACAATTTGGGACTCCTTAAATTCCATATAGATCTGATGATTGGCTTTTTCATTTCTTCAGGAGAGTTATTGAAATTTTGATTGGCATTATGTTTCTTCTGTAAATCACATAGGGTGGAGTTGACAACTTAGCAATATTGTGTCTACCGATCCATGAACACAGAATGCCCTTCAATCTCTTTAGATTTTCTTTGATTTCCTTTAGCAATGGTTTTTAGTTTACTGGTGCAAGTCCCTTATGTCCTTGGTGAGATTTATTCTTGGTGCGATCTATTCTTGGTGAGATATTTAATAGTTTTAGTTTTTATTTTAAATGAATTTTTAATTTGGGGGTAGTGATCTTGTACCCCACAACTTAGCTTAATTCATTTATTAACTCTGTAAGCTTTTTGTGAATTTTTCAGTTTCTGTATCATGAATGTCATCTGCAAGAAAGAAAAGTTTTATTTTTTCTTTTCCAATTTGAGTGCTTTCTTCCTTCCTTCCTTCCTTCCTTCCTTCCTTCCTTCCTTCCTTCCTTCCTTCCTTCCTTCCTTCCTTCCTTCCTTCCTTCCTTCCTTCCTCCCTCCCTCCCTCCCTCCCTCCCTCCCCCTCTCCCTCCCTCCCTCTCGCCCTCTCCCTCTCTCTCTCTTTCTTCCTAATTGTTTCGGCTAGAACCTCCACTTCAATGTTGAATAACAGTGGAAACTGTGGGCTTCCTTGTCTTGCTCCTGATCTTTGAGGGAAAGCTTTCAGTCTCACAACATTGAGTATAATGCTAGCTGCCAATTTTTCATATATGATCTTTACATGTTGAGGATATTGCCTTCTATTTCTAGTGTTCTAAATATTTTTATCTAAAAGGTGTGCAGATGTTGCCAAATGTCTTTTCTTTATCCATTAAAATGATCCTGCATTCTTTTCCCTTCATTTTGTTCACATAGTGTATTGCATTAACTGATCTTCTTATGTTAAATCATCTTTGTATTCTTGGTATAAATCCCACTTGATCATGTGTATAAGTCTTTGAATATGCAGTTGGATTTGGTTTACTATTTGTTGAGGATTATTGCATCAATATTCATAAGAAGTATTGCCCTATAATTTTCTTTTCTTGTATTATCTTTATCTGGTTTTGATAAAAGGGTGGTATGGGCCTTGAATAATGAATTAGGGAATGTTTCCTCCTCTTTAATGTTTTATAAGATTTTTTTTTTCACACAGGCAGGCACTGGGAATCAAACCCAGATCTTTGGCATGAAAGGTGAGAGCTCTGCCACTTGGCCACCATTGCCCAACCTTATAAGATTTCAAGCAGGATTGGTGTTAATTCCTTTGGCATGTTTGGTAAAATTCCCTGTGAAGACATAGGGTCTTGGGATTTTCTTCTTTGGGAAGTTTTTCTTTTTTTTTGAATAATATATGGTGGGGTCACATTGTATTATTTTTTCCATGTGAGTATCCCATTATTGCAGCACCATTTGTTGATTTTTTTTTTTTTTTGATTTGTTTGTTTTTGGGGAACTGCATGGGCTGGAAATTGAACTTGGGTGTCCCATATGGCAGGTGAGAATTCTATGACCGAATTCCCCTTGCACCCTCTTCTTTGGGAAGTTTTTGATGGCTGATTCAATCTTTTTACCAGTTACAGATTTTTTAAGATATTTTATTTATTCTTGAGTCATTTCAGTTGTTTATATGTTTTTGTGAATTTGTCTATTTCTTTCAGGTTATTTAATATCCTGGCATACAGTCATTCATAATATCCTCTAATACTCTTTTTTTTTTTTTGCTGGGTGGGTAATAATGTTCCCTTTCTCATTTCTGATTTTAATTCTTGTCCTTTCTCATTTTCTCTTTGACAGTCTAATAGCTAACATTTTGTTAATTTCATTGATCTTTTCAAAGAACAAACTTTTGATCTTATTGCTTCCCTCTCTTTTTTTAAATTCTCTATTTCATTTATCTACATTCTAATCTTTGTTATTTCCATTCTTCTCCATTTGAGTTGCTCTCTTATTCTAGTTCTATCAGTTTTGATTTAGATCTCTGATTTAAAATAGCTCTTTTTTTTTCAATGTAAGAATTTATAGCTCTAAATTTCCTTCTCAACACTGCCTTTTTTGCATCTGAAGAGTTTTAGTATGTTGTCTTTTCATTTTAATTTGCATAAATACATTTTCAAATTTTCCTTGTAAATTTCTATTTATCCTGTTGGTTATTTAAGAGAATATTGTTTAATCCACATATTTGTGATTTTGCTTTTTCTCCTTCTGTTATTGATTTTTAGCTTCATTCCATTATGGTCAGAAAAGATACATTGCATGACTTCAATATGTTTTAATTTATTGAAACTTGTTTTGTGACCTAAGATGTGGTCTATCATGGAGAATAGCCCATATGCAATAAGAATAATGTGTTCTAGGTAGTCGTTGGGTGGAGTATACTATATGTGTCTGTTAGAGCTAGTTGGTTTACAGAACCATTCACATCTTGGATTTCCTTATTGGTCATCTGTCTATATGTCTTGCTTTGCTAATTTCATAAAAACAGAGTACAATTTAAAAGGTTACAGAAGGCAAAGAGAGAATAAACTGAAGCAGGAAAACTCAATTGATTTACAAAATTTTCTAGAATCAGTGTATTGAGACTGTTAGGAAACCCTAGTAAGTTTTAAATTAAAGGAGCTATGCTAATTTCAAGAAAGATAAGAAATATGTTTGACCTCATACTACAGTATTGATTATATGGACAGTTTCCTCTACTTATATGTATTTTCTACTTGTATGTAGTTTATTGATACCTACAATGTGTAATCTATATGGATTATTCATACACATTGTTCATAGTAGTCTACTTAAAATATTTCATCTGGTCACTCATGGGAATAACTGTGCTTCAGACTGTCCTGTAGAAGAAAATATTTGTAACTTAATTATTCAGTATTTCAGGGTAATGTGTTGGTTGCTGATTTTCTTTTGATATCATTCAATTTAAAGTCACATTTCTATTTTTATTTCAAAATTCAATTTTCTGCATGTAATTATTTCTATTGCATTTTAATCTTCCTTTTAGGCAGTCATGGTGGAAACATTAGCTGAGAAATTCACAATATAATTTAAATTTCCTTTAAATTGACCAATTTTACCTTAAATTCCTTTGCCCATTTTATAATTTCAATGTACGCTTACCAAAAAAATGTAAAAGACGCTATGCATAAAATTTGAATAAGCTTTACATTGTTCTTCCATTAACTTTTTAATTCTTTCAAATCATATTATGCATTTTATGTAATATTTTATAGTAAAATGTGAAAATGAGAAGATGGGTAAAATTTAATCTCTTTCTTAGGGCTCATTACATTTGCAGCAATTTGTTCAACACTCTTTCATCATTTAGAATAAACACATCTAATAATGAAGAACTCCAGCTTTTAAAAAATGAGGTCAGTTTTACATTTTCCATGATTTTTAAGAGATTTTATCCTGTTAGATGCACTTGATCTTAGGAAAACAAATGAGAAAAATAAAGTCTTCACTGTCATGAGAGGGTATTCCCACATTCTACTTTTTTTTATATGCTGCATAGAAGGGTCATATTTCTTTATTTTTCCATGTGATTATCCCATTTTTGTGGTACCATTTGTTGAATTTTTGTTCTGTTTGTTTGTTTTGCTTGTTTGTTTTTTTGGGGGGAAGTGCATGGACTGGGAATCCAACCCGGGTCTCCTGCATGGCAGGCAAGAATTTCACCACTGAATTACCCTTGCACCCCCACATTCTACATTTTTTGAAGTGGTAAATTTCCAACTATTAGAATCTTCACCTCTCATGGAATCATTCGAGCATTGGCAGATGCTTGATAGATGCTTAAAATGGGGTATAAAGAATAGTATTTGGGAATATTGACACATGTCTGTGTAACATTTTAATATACCATAGGCATTTATGTTGAGGAAACCATCTGATATTTTAACATCACATTGAAAATTTAAATATTAAATTACTTATGTTGATTAATAAGGACATAAAGAAAGTGTTTTCCTTATAATTTGATTTTCTTTTGAACTTAAGGAGATAGCAATTCAATTTTGGTGTCTTTTAAAAATACTCAGCTTTCAGTTTTAGAGAATGTTCTGAATAGAATTACATAAGACACAAGTGATGTTATATAAAATTCAAATATTCCAACTACAAACTCCTTATAGGTATTTCCAATCCTAAGTAATCAAAATACATTTTATATAAACAGGAAAGATATCCAGTGTTCTTCCATACTTGTCAATATGTTCAAAGGAAGAAAAAATCATTTGCATAAATTCCATTGACTCCTTCTATCATAGAAACCTTAGAGGCTCTATTATGGCTTTTATTTTTCCTGGTATAACAATAAAACATATGCTACACAATTTTTGATGATTGAATAATTTTATTCTAAGGTAATTCACATCTTTATACACATCTGGTTAAAATTTCATTTAGACTTTGTATAATATCCCAGTGAAAAATCTCAACATGCAAAAAATTAATTATATAGCATTACTTTCCTTACTTCTTATTAAGTCTAATAACTTGTGAGTATTTTATAGATTGCATTAAGATGTAAAAAGGTAAGTAAAATAATCAACTATTTCAATCCATATATTGTCGCAGTGTTTTCTTGAGTTACATTTATCAGTAAATTTTGCTGGTATTGTTCTAGTTTGTTAGTTGCTGGAATGCAATATACCAGAAATGGAATGGCTTTTAAAAAGGGGAATTTAATAAGTTGCTAGTTTACAGTTCTAAGGCTGAGAAAATGTCCTATTAAAGCAAGTCTATAGATGTGTCTAATCAAAGGCATCCAGGAAAAGATACCTTGGTTCAAGAAGGCCGATGAAGTTCAGGGTTTCTCTCTCAAGTGAGAAGACACATGGCAAACATGGTCATGGTTTCTCTCTTGGTTGGCAAACACAGCGTCATCTGCTAACTTTCTCTCCTGGTTTCCAGTTTCATGAAGCTCCCCAGGAGGTATTTTCCTTCTTCATCTCCAAAGGTCACTGGCTCATGGACTCTCTGCTTCACGGTGCTGCAGCATTCTCTGCTCTCTCTGAATCTCCTTCATTCTCCAAAATGTTTCCTCTTTTGTAGGACTCCAGAAACTTATCAAGACCCTAATCTAGTTTAACAACCACTCTTGATTAAATCACATATCCAGGGAGATGCCCTGATTACAGTTTTCAAATATACAATATTGAATAGGGATTATTCTACCTTTATGAAATGGGTTTAGATTAAAACATGGCTTTTCTAGCAGACATGCATCCTTTCAAACACACCATAAAGTCAACATCCTAGACAATTTCTTATTTTTCCTTTATGACTTTCTGTTTTATAAAGTTTATCAATACAGGTATAAAAATGAAAATCCCTTACATTGCTTTCTTTTCTCCAAATTGACCGTATTTGTCCTGATGCATTAAAGATCTGAAACATTTCCTACATGTTGTGGATGATATTCTGCTCCCAAATATGTTTTAGAAAAAATATCCTTTAGGTTATCTTTTCTTACAGCTTCTACAGAGAAGACAGTAGGCCATATGGCCATAGGAAAACAGTCCCATATAATCTCATAATCCAAAATAAGTCAAAATATTTTCCAATAAATCCATGATATCATAAAATGGGAATTTGAATACTATGCTTGGACTGAAAACTAACTAGAAGAACCATGCTTAGTCCATGTGAAAAATCTAGTCAGAAACTTCAACAGATACATAAAATAGAGGACAAGCATAGGATAGCAGATAGGGGTTACTATTTGGACTTGGAGTGGTGGCAAGATTAATTTCTCATTGAATCACTGAAGTTAAATTGTACCTTTACTAATTGAGTTCAAGAAATATTCTACAGACTGCCATTTTTTTAAAGGACATTAGTTAAAATGATATCTACCCTTTGCAAATAAATTACTTCTGCATAAATTTCTAGATCTCAAGTGTAATCTTTTGGCTAATGCTTCCCTGAAGCCAATTCTTATTTCCCTGTGTGTCACACAAGAAGTCATTTCTCAATTTTATATTAAAATTATTTGCCCTTCCTTCCATAAACTACTTTTGCAGTATCTCTTTAAAAGACAAAATATGATCTTAGTTTAAATAAATAGATTCAAATGTGAAATTCATAACTGTGACTACACAAGAATAAATACAATAAATTATTTAGAATTTTTAAAAATATATAATTCCTGGGTGGGCAATGATGGCTCAGTGGTAGAGTTCTCACCTGCCATGCCAGAGACCCGGGTTCAGTTCCTGGTGCCAGCGTGTTTTCTGGGTGTTTTAGAAAATCTCCTTAATTCAACAGTTATGCATTCATGATCCTCATGTCTTTGTTATGCCTTAGGATATTTTTAATTATTATCTAACACAAAATATCTATAAACATGTTTTTAAATTGATACTTCAGTTAATCGCAGAAAATGTGATTATGAAAAACATTATACATACTCATGTTAGCATGTATGTTATTTCTTCAGCAAATAAGCATAAATTATTTTTTTCCCTCAGAAAGCTATTCCATTTTCATAGTCTTATTCAAAACAACATGCTTTAAAGCAAGTAGTCTACTAGGAAAATATTCAAAAAAAATAAAGAATGGGGAATTATGGGAACTTCAATGGAAGAATATTTCAAAATATACTCTGACACAGTTATCATGATCCTTGGCTTCCACAAGATACATAATATTTTAAAACATGGCTATTTGGCCTTAATAAATGAGATCAGAAGCATTGCCATGAGGTTCAATATGTAGGAGAATGATAGACTTCCAATGTGTTGTTTTTTAGCATTGTATGATACATATGCCCAGGTTCAAACACACACAGTCTGGACTAGTGGATGGACAAAAGGAAGATTCACAACTAATACTGCATCACTCTACTGAGAAAGAGAAGGCTGAACCCTTCAGTCAGATGTTTGGAGTAAAGAACTCATAAAAATAAATTATAGATATTGTTTTAAAAATTCTGGACTATAAACCTAAGTATAAGTTTATATAGTTTCTCAATTAAAAATAGAACATAATCTATTTATTCTATAGTCTAACATTTTGTTTGGAATTTAAATTATCTTTATACTGATTTGACATAAAATTGTTAGGAGAAGATTTAATTTGTCTTACTTTTCCTCTATATGCAAATTACTAAACTTTGATTTTTAAATATTTTCTGTAATAATACAGAGATTTATATCGTATATCATCCACGTTTGTTAAAATTTTGAGACAGGTTTTATTGTTGTTTGGTTTTTTTTATGACAGACATACACATATACACACACTGAAATGAATGAAGTGAAAAATCAATCCCAAGTTTAAGCCAGGGTGTAGAGTAATTGGCCTTATATTCACTGAAATGGGAGTGCAAGTTGCAACAACTGTTTTGGAAAATGATTGACCTTGTTTAATAACGAAGAACAAACTTGTAATCTAAAGTTCTGAAATATCCCAAATGAACATTAGCTGTAGAATGGATGAAGTTTATAAAATTTTACATAGAAATATTAAACAGCAATAAAAATGACTAAATTACTACAATAATATCAACATGATTATAACCTTTTTTAAAAAAAAGTTGAGCAAATTAGGTCAGGTATGATAAAACTATAGTCTGATTCCATCATTCAAAAAATGTAAAAAAAAGTTGAAAAACAGATGAATCTAGTCAATAGTGATAGAAGTTTGAAGAGTAATTTTGAGGCAGGTAATGACAAGATCGGGGCTTCTGAAATGCTGCCAATGTTGTAGATCTAGATCTAAAAAAAATGTGTACCTTTTAAAATTTCATGAAATTCATGATGATGATTCAGGTTGTTTTCTGTAGATATGTTATGCTTCAATAGCTTACTTAAAAATAAATTCATGAGGAAAGCTAAATCAGTACTTAGAGAAGATAACATTATATTCATACAAAATGAAGCAAATGAGACAAATGAGGGCATAAATAAATTATCTGAGCAGGTAGCAAAAAAAAAATTGAATACACTCTATCTCAAGATATCGAAAATAAGAAAAAAAATACTAAAGAAAAATGCAGAAACAAATAAAATAAAGAACACAAAAAGTTAAGAAATTTAATAAAACCAAATGCTGGGTTTTGAAATGATTAGTAATTTAGATGTATTCAAAGCATTGCCTAATAAGGAAATAAACATAGACAATAAATCAAAGGTGAAAGATTTAGTAATAATCAATTTTGGAAAAACGATTATTAGTAAGCATTGCTGGGAAAATAGCTAAGAATATAGAGGAAAACATAAAAAAAAAAAAACACAATCTCTGCAGAAGACCACAAATATATGTGAAATATAAATGAAATAAAGATAGAGGCTTATACGTAAAAAATCAATAAAATAAAATACAGGACTATTGGTGCGGCAGAAATTCTTCATATCTAATGCTTCAAAAGCATAACCGTCATGTAAAAATTGAAGGATTTAATTGAAGTTAGTTTAAAAATTTACACTATTAAAGGGTACAATGAGTAATTAATGAACATAAAGCAGATTGAGAAGATAATTGCAATGCACAAAAATAAAAAGGTAGCAAAATTTAAAACGCTTGAAAATAGTAAAGTGATATAAAGACCACAGAATAAAAACAAATGCTTAAAGGATTTGAAAATTGTACAGAAAAACAATAGCTAAAATAAATATTGCAACATGCTTAAACCAACTAGAAATCAGAAAAAAGTAAATGAGTAATACACTTTTCGAAGAGAAAAAATTAGAAAGCGTGGTTAATGCCAACCAACTGAGGACATCCTACACAAATAGATAATTCCTAAAGCAGCTTTCAAAAATGTACTTTGAAATGAGGGAAAATAATGCTGGAAGGATAATTAAGGGCCAATAAGGAATAATGGACAAGTGAAATATTATGCATTGTGCTTATTTATGCAATACTTTTCATAAAATGATAATAGAAAGTGTGTCTCAATTGGAGATTTAAAAAGAAGAACTTAAGTTTTGGACAAAAATGAAAGCATATGATAAAAATTTATATTTAAGTCCCTTTGTTGTTTATAAGAGGAATCAAGATATCATTTAACTTTGTATTTGTTTTTTATAAAAACCTTATATTTTATCTTGTAAGTGTTAATGTGAAATTTTACATTAACACTTACAAGAACAGAAGTACAGGATATAAGTTGC
Source organism: Tamandua tetradactyla (assembly GCF_023851605.1). Lineage (NCBI taxonomy): Eukaryota > Metazoa > Chordata > Mammalia > Pilosa > Myrmecophagidae > Tamandua > Tamandua tetradactyla. The sequence goes on from NC_135345.1 coordinate 65,482,332, forward strand.
AAAAGAAATATAAAGAATAAATAAAAGTCAACCTCGAAACTCAATCAGTACTTTAGAAAATATTAAAAGGAAGCAAATAGGAAGTGCACAGTATTGACAATAAAAATGCTTGAGATAAGTGTAAGCCTGACAATATCAATGATCACTGTAATTGCTGTGGTGAAAAGATTTATGTAACCCATAAAACATGTCATTAATCTTAATCCATTCGTGTGGTTGGGAACCCATTGCCAAGAACATCTTTTGGAGGTGCTATCTTTACTTAAGGTGTGGCCAACTGAATGAAGTCAGACTTTAATCAAGAACGCTTTATAAACAGAATGAAAGAGAGAAAGCCATGGGAAGGAGCTGGAAGTCAGTGGACTCCATAAGAAAAAAGGAGAAATGCTGCCAGGTGTATTACCATGTGACAGAAAAGCCAAGGGCCCAAAGATCACTGGCAACCAGCTTCAGAATACGGTAGTCTTCGGGGAGAAATTACCTCTTTGCTTATGCCTAAATTTGGACTTCTACCCTTAAAAACATGAGCCAGTAATTTTCCATTGTTTAAGCCAACCCACTGTATGTTGTTTGTTTCAGCAACTAGGAAAACTAACACACTTTTGATACCAGAAAGTGGGATGCTGCTATGACATACTGAAAAATACAAGTACGCTTTGGAATAGGGTAATGGGGTAGCGAAAAGGGAAAAACTGTGAGGTGTTCGATAGAAAGAGCTTGAATTGCTTGAAGGGAGCTTTGGTAGAAATACGAACATTTTTGGTATCTCTAATGAAACTTCGAAAGGTAAAAGGAATGTGTTATCCTTGTTATATGGTAGCAGAGAACTTGATGAGATTGTGAGCTAGTATTGGATGAGAGGGGAAACTTGAAAGTGATTACCTTTGATACTTTGTTAAGGAGATTTTCAAGCTCAAGTGCTGAAAGTACAGACTGGTTTCTTCTCGCAGCTTTAGTAAAATGTGAGAGGAAAGGGATAAATAGAGAATTACACCTTAAAGCATAAAAGAAATAGATAGTTTTGAAAATTTCAGACTACCCAGGTATCTAGCTCTGAGACTAGAGCCAGTAGAAACTTTATCAAGGACCTCCCTGAGTATTCAGGAACAGAGTTCCATGTGAGAGTTTAACAGAAGATTCCTTTGTTAAAGTTTTGCACCCCTGGAACTTGGGCACAGCCTTTAGCTGAGCAGCTTCCGAAATAGGACACAACACCAGAGGTCAGGCTCAAACAATTATGCTGCACAGCAGGACACAAAGCTCTGCAGGTGCCATTTCAAGTCAGGATGAAAGAGGTACAAACAGCTGCAGGATGTTGAAATGTTTGGTTAAGGCATCTAACTTGGCAATAATAAGGCAAGTTAGAAATGATAACCATAATTGAGCTAGCTGCAGATGTGCTGTTACTGATTTATTTACCTTTATACTGCACATGCACAAGGGACTTCCCAGCTGGCGTATGTGACTGCCATGTTTGGGGTTAATGGCTGCCAGCTGACTATGGCTTATTATGATAGTCTATTGCAGGCTCCACGCAAGAAGATGTGGTTGAACATGGGTATATCAGCCAATTCAGTGTAAGTCAAGACTGGAAATGCAGTTATCCAGGAAATATCTTCTTTTGCCTGATGGTTTGGATCCCTTGCAAACAGAGAGACAAGATTTTGCCAAATTTGTTTGAACATAACCCCTACCAGCCTGAACGGGAAGGGACAAAGACTACAAATTGAAGGGCAGGACCATGGAAGAAAAAGTCTGACCTGAAAAGATCTCACTTGGCCAAAAAAACAGGCCCAGCCATGTGTGTGGAATGGGAAGGCTGCCACTGTACTTGGAGGTGGCAGATATCTGCTGTGGCACTTGGAAGGGGCAGTCTTTGTCTCCCTATGTTTAGGAAGAGTGCTAACACCCTAATGCTTGCGATAGAGGGGGCTGTTCTCTGCCAATCATAGAGAACTTGGTCACTATTTTGATGCTCAGAGAGGGTAGGGCCTATACCTCAGTGTTAGGAGAGACTATGGCCACTGCCAAGGAGCATAAAAGGGGTGGGGTGGTCACTGCATCATGCCCAGAGGATGAAACATCAAACTAAAGATGCCTCTCAAACCTTGAGAGCTACTTGAGTTTGCTCTGCTGTTCTTTAGACTTGTTGGGACATATAACTCCTGTCTTCCTATCAGATTCTCCCTCTGGAATGGGAGTATTTTTCCTATACTTGTCTCACCTTTGTATATTGGAAACAACTTGTTTTCTAAGTTCCAAATGTCAACAAGACAGTGGAAATGTGCACCCAAATGGAGCACATCCGTAATTTATGTTGATGATATTTTGCATTATCATAGTTCTAACATAATTTAAGGCTGATGGGATGTCATGATGAAATTAATGTATTTCAATGTGGAAAGAATGTCTTTTCTTTTGGCATCCAGAAGGTGGAATGTGGTGGATTGAATTATGTACCCCAGAAAACCATACTTAGAATCTCAATTTATTCTTATATATAATGTGAACTTATAAATAGGTCCTTTTTATTTATCTGGTACCTGGGGTCCTGGGACACTGACAGGTTCACACAGGTGGCCAAGGGGAGGGCAGGGGGCCAGGGTAGATCTGATTAGGACTACAGCTGCTCCTCATCATTGCTGCCTGGGCAGTGCTGAAAAAATGGGAATGCCTGATACTTTCTTTAATCGCATGTATACTGTGCTGTGAGTTATTAATCTTGGTCCTTCCATTCATTCCAGTTGGTGTACCTTGTGCATCTTTTCACAGAAGCCTTGCAAATAGTTGTTTCAATATTTTCTGACTATTTACTAGGTGCCCTAAAGGATGAACTAAATCCCACATCTCTGTACAATGACATTTTGCCCCACCTCACTTCTAACTAAGTTTTGCTTTATAAATATTTAAGTCAATCATGTTAAGAGCATGCCAAGTTTATACTGTGCTCCTCTCCTTTTGATTTAACTGATTTCCATTACTTAGTGACTCCTCTATTAATATGTTTTCTTAATAGAAGTGAATATTAATGATATTATTAGAGCCCCCAAAAAGCATTATTTTTGGTTGTATTTGCCTAGCATAAATATTCAGTCTCTTTATTTTCAAAATTTCTCTGTTCTTTTCTTTAGGTACGCATATGTATCTCTGTGGTATGTTGAATTACAAACTTCCAGAAAACAATGTGTCCTTATTCATAATTCAGTCCTGTGGGTTTGAACCCATTTCAAATATGACATTTTGAAGATATTACCCTCCTCCTAGAATCAGAACTCCAAGTAAACTTGCTGGAGGTAGAGAAAGGAAAGTTAAAAACATTAAAAAGAAAAAGAAAGAGAAAAACAGCAGATAAACATTACCCTAGGAGGAAGAGGGAAAAGAGAACATTTTTGTGGGGGAGAAAACACTGTATTTGAGGAAAGGGCCATCTCAAAAGTGTTTTCTATAGGCAAAGAAGAATCAGAAGGTTAAGAGCTGAAAAATGCTGATCAGTTACACAGAAACAATGCTAGATGTCCAGAGTAAGTTGAACCAAATGTCAGAGAACTCAAAGAACAAAGCCAACCAACAAGAGAACCCTTGGCAAAAGACAGAAAACTACCTCTAAAATAAACTACTCATGAAACTCAGATTCATAGACACCAGCAAAAAATTCACAAGTCATACTAGAAAGCATGAAGATACGGCTCAGTCAAAGAAACAAATTAACAATTCAAATGAGATACAGGAATTAGAAAAAATAATTAAAGATGTTCAAACATATTCTACAAATCAAATCAATGAGTTGAAACAAATAATGGCAAAAGAGATGAAGTTTATAAAGAAGATGCTGGTTGAACTTTAAAAGGAACTCAAAAGCTTGAAAAAACAAATGGCAGAACACGGAATGAAAAGCACAATACAAGAGAGATGTATAACACAATGGAAACATACAACAGCAGATGTAAAGTAGCAGAAGAATTTGTTAACTAAAGGACAGGACATCTTAAATTCTACACACAAAAGAAGAAGAATGGAAAAATATGAGCAGGGTTTTGGGGAATTGAATGACTACCTGAAGTGCATAAATACATGGCTGGTGCATTTCCCCAAAGGAAAAGAGAAGGGAAAAGGGGCAGAAAGAATAATTCAGAAAATAATCACTGAAAACTTCCCAACTCTTATGAAAGACATAAGATTACAGGTCCAAAAAGCACAGCATACCCCAAACAAAACCAATCTAATTAGACCTCCTACAAGAAACTTATTAATAAGAATTTCAAATGCAGATGGAAAAGAGAGAATTCTGAAAGCAACAAAAGAAAAGCAATCCATCACATACAAGGTAAGCACAATATGACTAAATACACACTTCTCAGCAGAAATAATGGTGGCCAGAGGGAGTTGTATGATATAGTTAAGATCTTAAAGGAGAAAAACTGCCAACCAAGAATCATATATCTTGCAAAATTGTCCTTCAAAAATGAGAGAAAGTTCAAATATTTACAGACAAAAACATTGAAAGAGTTTGTGATCAACTAACAAGAGTTTGGAGATCAGTGCAGAAGTGAAGATTACCAATAGGGTAAATAAAAGGGAAACAAAGAGAAAAAATAAGATATGACATATAAAACCCAAAGGACAAAATGTTTCAAGAAAATACCACCTTTACAGTAATAACATTAACTATTAATCAATCAGATTTTCCAATTTAATGAGTTAAATTCTCCAACCATAAGATATAAACTGGCAAGATGGATAAAAAAACAGGGTCTCTCTATTCGCTGCCTACAAGAGACTCACTTTAGAGCCAAATGCAAAAATAGGTTGAAAGTGAAAGGTTTGAAAAAGATATTTCCCAGAAACAACAACCAGGAAAGAAACAGAGTCTCTAATATTAACTATACTAATATTAGACAACTTTTACTTCAAAGTTAAAGCAATTAAGAAAGACAATTACATATTAATGAAAGGGATAATTCATCAAGAAGAAACAACAATCATAAATATCTATGCACTGAGCAAGTGTATATGGAAGCACTTAAAAGCTTGAAAATACATGAGGCAAACTTGACAACACTGAATAATATTTGGAGAATTCAGTAAACCACTCGTTTCAAGGTATAGAACATTTATATGGAATATCAATAAGGGGAAAGATGTATTGAATAATATGGTAAATGAACTAGAATTTACAGACATTTACAGAACATTTTACCCCATCACAGTAAGATATACAATTTTCTCAAATCTTCATTGATCATTCTCCAGGATAGGCCACATGTTGGGTTACAAAGCAAGTCCCAATAAATTAACAAGATTGATATAATGCAAAACACTTTCTCAGATCAAAATGGAAGGAAGTTGGGGATCAATAACAGAAGATGGCTAGAAAATTCACAAATATGTGGAGAGTAAACAACACATTCTTAAACAATCCATGGTACAAGGAAGAAATGACAAGTGAAATCATAGTATTTTGAGGCAAAATGAAAATGAGTACACCACATATCAAAACTCATGGGATGCAGCAAAGGCAGTGATGAGAGGGAAATTTATTGCCCTAAATGCCGATATTAAAACAGAAGAAAGAAGAAAAACTGAGGAATTAACCGCTCACCTGGAGGAACTAGAGAAAGAACAGAAAATTTCCTAATACAAACACAGAGAATGAAGTAACAGAGATGAAAGCAGGAAAAAAATGAAATTGTGAACATGAAAACAATAGAGAGAATCAACAAAACAAGAAATTGTTTCTTGGGGAAAATCAATAAAACCAATGAACCCTTAGCTAGACATACAAAAAAAATAGAGTGGATGCAAATAAATAAAATCAGAAATGGGTGGGAAGGGCACATAACTATTGGCCCTGAAGAAATAAAGATAAAAATGAGAGGATACTATGAGTAACTATATGCTAACAGCTAGACAACTTAGACAAAATGGACAACTTCAGAGAAAAGCGTGAACAACTAACATTGTTTCAAGAAAAAAATAAGACTTCAACGAGCCAAACCCAGGTAAAGAGATTGCATCAGTAATCAAAACATCTGAAAATAAATCCAAGACCAGATATGGCTTCACATGTTAATTCTAGCAAACATTCAAGAAAGAATTGGTACCAATCCTACTGAAACTCTTCAAAAAAATTGATGAGGAGAGAAAAATACCTAACTCATCCTATGAAGCCAATATCACCCTAATACAAAAGCCAAACATAGACACTACAAGAAAGGGAAATTACAGACAAATTTCTTTAGTGAATATAGATGCAAATATCCTCAACAAAATATGTGCAAATTGAATCCAATAGCAATTAAAAATTTATACCTCATGATCAAGTGCATATTCCAGTTGTGCAAGGGGTAGTTCAACCCAAGAAAATCAATTAATGTAATACAGTACATCAAGAAATCAAAGGTGTAAAACCACCAGATCATCTTGATGATGTAGAAAAGGCATTTCACAAAATTCAGCATCCTTTCTTGATGGAAACATTTCAAAGTATAAGAATAGAAGGAAGCTTTCTCAACATGATGAAGGAAAAGTGAAAGTGAAAAGCCTACAGCTAACATCACACCTAATGGGGATAGACTGAAAAGTTTTCCTCTAAGACCTTGAAAAAGTTAAGGATGCTGCTGTCACCATTGTTATTCAACATTGTGCTGGAAGTTTGAGGTAGAGCAACTCGGCAAGAAAAAGAAAAGACATCCAAATTGGATTAAAAAAAGTAAAACTTTCATTGTTTAAGATGACATGATAGTATATGTACAAAATTAAAAAATATATACAGTAAAGCTACTAAGCTCACTAAATGAATACAGTAAAGTTGCAGGATATAAGATCACCAAGCAGAAATTAGTAGTGTTTCTATTCACCAGCAAAAACCAAGCTAAGGAGGACTTTAAGTTGAAAACACAGGATGTCAAGATACAGAAAGAGGACAGATATTGGGCATTTGATGCTGAGGGTGAAAAGGATGTGTAACAAATTTGATTGTAAAGATTCATAAATGCACAGCATAATACTGTGTGATGATAACACCATATTATAAGTGTAATGAACAAAGCAGTTTGTGAATAAGTTGAAAGAGAAATGCTAGAGGCATGTATGATATCAGAAGGAAAGATAGAGGATAAAAACTGGGACTGTATATCTTAGCAAAATCTAGAGTGGACCATAACTGTGATTAAATGTGAAAAATACAGGAAAGTTTTCACATGTAGGAGAGCAAATGAATGTCACTATTGAATGGTGTTAAAAATGGGATGGTATGTGTAAAAAATACAATTAATGAAATAAAGGTGTATAGTTAAAGGTAACTGTAATATTTTTCATTAATTTTAGCAAAGGCAGTATATCAAAGCTAAATGTTAGTAAGAGGAGGATAAAAAGGTTGGGTAAGGGATTTTTGTTTTTGTTTTCTTCTTCCTTCTTTGCAGAAGAAATGAAAATCTTCTCATATAGACTATGTAGTTATACCTGGAGCGATTGCTTTTACAGTTAGGATGGATTGTATGGTGTGTGAATAAGAATGCTTAAAAATGAACAGAAAGAAACAAGTACTGGAGAAGATGTGGCAAGAGAGAGAAACATTTTCAGTGTTGGCAGGGAAGTAAAACGGTGCAGGTGCTCTAGAGCAAAGCTGCTGGTTCACAGGAGACAAAGTATAGAGTTGCCATATGATCCTGCAACCCTGCTATTAGGTATATCCTTGGAAGAAGTGAAAGCTGAAACAGGAATAGACATTTGCACACTGGTATTTATTGTGGCATTATTCAAAATTTCCAATGGCTAGAGGTTGCCTAAGGATGCATAAACTGAGGAGCAGGAAGGTGAACTGTCATATATATGCATGAAGGAATATTTATACCTAAGAGTCAGCCCCAGAGAACCTCTTTTGTTGCTTAGATGTGACCTCAATTTCTCTAAGCCAAACTCCGTAAATAAACTACTACTCTCCCTCAACACCGGAAGTGGCTTGCAGGGGGTGTAGTCTCCCTGGCAAACTGGGCATGACCCTCACAGATGAGCCTGCCAGGCACTGTGGTATGACAATGCCTTCTTGACCAAAAGTGGTAAAAGAAATGAAACAAAATAAAGTTTCCATGGCAAGGAAATTTCAAATAGAGTTGAAAGATCATTCTGGAGGTTACTGTTATGAAAGCTTCAGCCAGATATTGCAAATTTTCACAGTCTGCTAAGCCCCATTCAACAGTATTCCTGGAAACCCTAAAGAATATTTTAGGCTCTATCTAATACTCTATAAAAGTTTTAATTAGTAAGTTTATTTCTTTTGAAACTTAAGGCTTTCATATTTTTTGTTTGCCAGAAAAGCCGTGAAACCCAGAGCTACCAGTTACTGTAAAAACATCAAGTTTCATTCTTCTCCCTCATTATGTCATCACCCCTTGCAACATGAAGTTAAAATGATCACTTCCCAATTATCACTAGAGATTGAGAAAATGATCAAATGAGAAGGAGGAGTTGTAATTGAGAAATTAGGATTAAACATATGATATTTTGTTTACAAATGAAATTGACTCATTTTATTTATTTTTTTTAGTTTCTTGTTTATTAGAATAGCCAGAAGGAAATACCTGAAATTGCTGAACTGTATTCCAATAGCCTTGATATTTGATAATAGTGGTGTAATTATGTTGCTTTTATTATGTTACCATGTGAATTTAAAGCTTTGTGACTGGCAGTTCCTTTATCTACTGTATAGGTAGATGAATAACAAAATAAATGTTTGCATGAAAAAATATTAATAATAACAGGTTAGAAATATGAGGAAAATATCCCTGTGTAAACTGGACAATAATTAATAATAATAATACTTTAATAATCTTTCATCAATTGTAACAAGTGTAACTTCTGTTAAAAATAGTAGAATCATTTAAAAAAAGGTGTTATTGATGGTAACAAAGTTTCCACATTCCAGCAAGTGTTGGTGCTAGGATGGTGTATGGGAATCCTTCATTTTATGCATCATTATTCTGTAAACCTGCAACTTCTCTAATTTAAAATATATATAAAGAAAAAATAAAAGGATATAGGCGAATTTTACAAATTAGAGCAATTCCTCTTCAGGAATGGATGAATAAGTGCTTAACTTACTGACTATGCCACATAAAGGAAAAAGAAATATGCACAAAATACAAAAAACAGCTAGAGAGATTTTCATTCCTGAATGTCATTTCCCGTGTGGGGGATGGGGGGCAATTATTTTCCTTGCAAAGGTGGTCTTAGAGAGAGAGAGAAGCCACATTTGAGAAACAAAAGAGGTTTTCTGGTAGCAACTTCTAAGCCATGTTAGAGGTAGTCTTAACTTCTCCACTACAGAACTAAGTTTCATAAGGTAAACCCTCAAAATTAAGGGCTTGGCCTATTTTCTCATGAGCCCCCAAAGATTGAGAGGGGACCCAGAGTGCCCCAGATGAGAAAGCTTAATAGTTTCACTTTTTTTTCCCTTCAGACCCTTGTAGCACTCTACCAACACTTTTATTTATTAGCCCACCAGATTCTGAGATGTATCCTGGAATTACATTATGCTATACAGAATTATAAGGCCTTGTTCCTAGTTCCTCTGGGAGTTTGGGTTGTTTTAATGAGCTACCCAGACAGTTGATTTAGATTATCTGTTACAAAAATTTAGGTTCTAGACGTCATAAACCTTTCTGCCTTTGGTTTCATATATGACTCCCAGGGGTGAGTCTGGCACTGCACTGTAGGATCAACAACACCTTCCTGACCAAAAGGGGGTAAAGAAGTGTAATAAAATAAGGCATCAGTGGTTTTTGAGAATGCAAATAGAGTCAAGAGGCTATTCTGGAGGCTACTCTTATGTAAGTTTCAGTTAGAAGTACTAATTGCCATGGTTTGCTAAACCCCAACCCACATCACTTGTGTTAAGAAAACCTACGGCTGAAACTGAAACTTTATAAAAGTTTTCTGCACTAATTTGCTTTCCTGGAACCTATAATTTCAAGAGGGTTCCTAGGCCAGATAAATCCTGAAACCCAGAGGGACCCGTCTTTCCAAGATTATCAACTAATTACTTCCTTCTATCCTTTTGTGTTGACACTCTTTCTCAGTATGAACACAGTCGGAACTGGCATTGCCTAAAGAACCCTAAAGATTGGGAGAAGGACCAAAGAGAAGGAGGAGTTAAAACAGAGAAAATAGGGCTTACCAAACAAGTATGATTGCTAAATCTCTGTATTGATATTTCTTTTAGCCTCCAGTGTTTTGGAGCAGCTAAAAGGAAAAATCTGAAATAGTAGAATAGTAGAAAATGCTGAAATCTGTTCTGTAACTACCTGTTCAAGTATATTTTGAAAACAACTGATTTTTCTTTTTTTTTCTTGGTTTATACTTCACAATAAAAAATATTTAATAAAACAATTAGTAACATCTAGAGGCTTTGTAGAGTGAACTGAAGTTAGCAATATCTGGAGGACAGTCAAATCTTGAATGGGTGGGAGATTAAGAATGACTGCTAATGGTAACATGGGAATTATTTTTGCAATATTGAAAATGTTTTAAAATTAGATGGTGAAGATATACACTCTGTGAGTATGCTTTGCAAATTGTCTTTCAGCTCTTTGGCCAATGGTTTGCCCAATTCCACTGCCATATCCTTGACTCAAGTTGCCTGAAAGGCAGAAATTTCCACAGATCTTCCCTACAGTTTTGTTTTTGCTTTTTTTTCCCCCTTCATTGTATCACTTTGACATGCACAGCTTCTAGGAGTTCTCTCAAAATTCAAATCTGCCACATTCAGTGATTTGAATGTTGTTGACAGTGATGGTACCTGATCTTTCCATTCTCATCTTTCTGGCTCTTACCCAATTATTTCTGCATTTCTGTGTGCCCTAACTTCTATATTGAACTCCTGTTCCAACTCATCTTTTGAAATGTTCAAGTTGACTCAGCCCCAAGACCAAATAGCACATTAGGCACAGACATGAATTCTGCTAGGACATATGCACAGGAGAGGGTCTCCAGTGGCAGCTATCTGGAAAAGCAGTAGTGTGCTGAAAAGGCAGGAGTGCAAGGGGCAGTTTATAAGGGTTTAGAACAAGACGTTCCATAGGGTATGAGAGCAGAGTTTCATCAAGGTCTCATGACAGGAGTCTGGAGATTTTTTTATCAAGATAAATGTTAGGGGAGAGGAATTTTAAAGCTGTACAAGATACGTGCTCTGTGATATCATCTGTGCATTCTTTCCTCCCTGAGGGGTTTGTTTGACCTTTAACTTCTGTCCTGGTCACATAGGTGGCTATGTGCAGTAGCTTACTCTCTATACAGAGGGGGAGCCTGGGTCCTGGGTCTCTATAACTCCTAAACTCAATCATTTTAGTGGTTCTGCTGTCCTAACTAAATCTTGCTTATGAAACTATAATTTTTTCACTTACTGTATTAAAATATGTATGGCTTAAATAAACCTGGTTTTAAATCTATGAAGTAAGAGAGCAAAAGATTTAAAGATTTGAACATAAAAAATCCACAAGGCAAACAGTACTGATTAGCCTTCAATATACTTCATGCAACTAGGGCAGTTGTAGGCAAATTCCTTCTGTAAAGCACCCACTATTAAATATTTCTGACATTGTAGCCCATACATTCTCTGCAGCAACTACTCAAATTCATGGGACCAGTGCCAAATAAAGTAAACGTTATTTCCAAAAAAAATTTGGCAGGCTAGATTTGACCTATTGGTCGTTATTTGATGAATACTGATCTAGAGAATCTTATTGAAACAACTAAGAAAGAGAAGACTCTCAGAATTCATTGTGCTTTGAATACTATTCAATTTCAAATCAGTAAACTTTCATGCACAAAAAAATTATTTCACTTTTAATCATTTGTTACAACTCTATTTCTATCATGCATGCATAACCCTTCTGACACTAAATAACTTATATACTGCGTTCTGCTTTTGAAATACTCAACCCAATTCCAATTAAGGTCTAATTCCACCTGTGTAGTGACAAATTACCTTGATTTAAACTCTCACCAATCTCGTGTGTATCAGCCAATTATGTGCTACACTTACCCTCCTGCCTTCCTTGTGAAACTTAACATGTGAGATCTGCCTACGGTAAAATGTCAAGGGAAATAATGGTACATGAAATACAAATTGATGGAGCCCCGTAGTACTGAACTTTAGCTTGTTGAACAAATGTGAAGATTTATTCTCCTTGTTCCATGTTAAAAATATAGCACTTAAGGAATGAAAAATATAAAGAATAAATAAAACAGTGCTCAAAGAGTCTGAAGAATTTATTAACATTCACATCTTGTGGACTTCATCTCTTTCAGGCAATGAAATCTCAGATTTATTTGGTAACCCTTAGAAGAAAACAAATTACTGTGACATTCCTGAAACATTTGTAATTCTATCCACAGGCAGCTTTAGAGCCTGCCATTAAGGCTCTGCATTTTGTAGCTGCTATTGTCTGTTAAAGAGACTGTAAACAATGCTGACAACCAGCTGTTCTTTTCTTATACTATATCAAAACTGCCTAAAGTTGATCATCAATTGGCTTAAATCCATACACATTTATGCCATTCAAACAACAAAAATATTCATCTGCAAATTTTCCTAATATGAATTTTTAGTAATATGATATGTCCCTATGAGATAAGAATTGTAGTTGCAAATCAAATATGAGTTAAATTGCTATTGAGTATTTTTAATATTATCTTTTGACTTTGAATGGCGACTTATGAGGTTTTTTTTATTCATATAGCATGCCTTTATTAAAAAATGTAAAGCAGTATTTGCCTAGCTAGCCCCATTTCACTGAGTTTAAATTTTTGGCATTTAAAGTTAATGTCAATCTTCTTAAGTATATAATGATATTTTCTACTTTGAATTTACTTCAGGCAGGTATTCTGAATCTGAGGTCCACTGAGATACATGAATACATTTTGGAGTCCACAAATCCTCTGAAAATTGGGTATATGCACGTTTTTCTGATGGGAAATAAAAGATGTATAGCTACCAATCTATTAAAAAATGAAGCCATTAAACAAAATGATCAATAGATGAATGATTGCTATTATGATAGGATTGAAAATGTAACTTTTTCAATGTTTATAACTTTATTATTACAACAATAGCAACACATTTTAACACGTTTATTTTGGCAGCAGGACTCCTAAAATCATTCTATTCCTGGATTGAAATCCTTTAAATGTAAGAGAAACAAGTAATTTTCACATCACATGCAAAAAAGCATTTAATAAAATTCAAAAGAAATTACAGCAGAAGAATACTTTTGTATAAGCCAGTAAATAGATATCATTTTGCTTGGCAAATTAATAGATTCTAAACCTGAATTTTTCATTATTTTTCTATTAAATAACATGGAGCCCCGACATAATGGATTGCTACAAGACATTATTCAAGGTTACAAAGTAGCAGATTTTTCAAAGGTGTGTGCTAGGGGTGCAAAAATTATTTTATATGCCTTTGCAAAAGCCCAAGTAAGTTTTTGTTGGTTGGTTGATTGATTTTGTTGTTTAGGTGTCTTTCTCATTTAAAATAATTTTAAACCACAAAATTAAGTTCATAGTGCATATTCAACTTACAAGCAGGTACGGGTTAGGCTAGAGAAGAGATGATAGAGTATATTTTGAATTATCTTTATGTAACAGTCAAGTTAAAAATAAAATAGAGTCCAGTTAGGGAAGAATGCATAAAAGAAAGGACACTTAACCTTCCTCTAACTTCAGTTTTATGTTCTGTAAAACCTTTTCTAGCTTGAAAATGATGTAATTTCAGTTTCAAGAAAAATCTAGCAAATGAACCATAAAAACAATACTGCATTGATCAGGATAATGGATTGAATAGTATATAATGAGTATCTGTGATTCCCTCTCAGAGGAATCAGGCTGTTAAACACATAAGGTCAATTTTATCCTTCAGCTACTCAGAGATATTTTCAATTCTGCCACCAGGTAAATTTCTCCGAGCAGAATTTGGACTTGTGCTGCTGAATCAATAATGTGCAATGAACACTTTTTAGAACAGTATCTTATGCTGGTGAGGCAGACAGCCTATCTTTTCCTCCAGGTTTATTGAATTGACCTGAGAAGAGGGCTTGTTAAATATTATAATTGGCTGAATGATCCACTCTTTAAAGACATACAGCAAGAACAAAAGTAGATTCCTGTAAAAGTTATCAGAAGAATTAATCTTTTGAAATGATATAAATGTACGAGTCCTTCCATACTGAGACAGTGTGGAAAGAAGGATAATGCGACAGCTCTTATTTGTGAACTATATTGAAATTCTTGACTGTATATATAATAACAAAATCCATGGAGTGTTTTTCTTAATGAAGTATCCATTTGTTCATATAATTCATGCCAGAAGAATTACCCTTTCCCTTTTCAGTGAAAAGGCACAATTAATTGCTCACATTTGGAAACCTAACATTCAGCTAAAATTGTCAACATTTTAAATCCTATTATTGAAACTAAATTAAATATCATTAATGCCTCATCAAAATATTATGCTGAAAAATGAAAATCAATGATTAAAATTAAGAAATAATTATTCAGAACACCAGGGTAAAAGAGTTACAAATGTAAGGCAGAAATTATTACATCTCTTGTATTGTTATCTTTTATAGTTACATATACTGTGCTTTGCTGAAATAACTAAGTTGTTTTTGTTTTAATGCTAGCCTTTCATTTCAGACCTTTGTGCAATATGGTTTATTTTTGTGAGGTAGAAAGTATAAATTTTGAACATATAAATAGAAAATAGAAAATTTCAAACTCATTTACATTTAAAAATCAAACAACTAGTAATCAAATGAAAAATAAGGGATCCAGAAGTTGGTACAAATAGAAGAAAAGATGAAAATACTTTTCTGACAGAAGCTGCTATTATGAATGAATCTTTGGAAAGATAAATTTGTGCAAAGAATATTTAAATGTTTTTGCCTTTCATTGTGAACTGTAATTCTCTCTTTGGTGCCTTCTCAAGGGACCAGTATATTTTTAGATGTCTGATTCGAGATTCTTTGGAATGAAACGCAAAGACAAAGTGTCTTTATGTTTACATAGCTTTATTCAAATTATTGAGAATCACAAAAGTTTGTTTTTTGCAAAAAAAAAATTAGCTACAATTTTAAGAATCACTGATTTTCAGTTTAAAATCTTCATATTATATATAACAGAACCAATGCCCAATAAGTAAGGATCTTATAGGACACTGTATTATAACCAAAATAAAAATCCTGCTTTCCAGTTCAGTACTTTCAGCTAGTTTCAGTTAACTCTAATTGAGAATTTGATGATTAGATAAGAAGTAGAGAACATTTTAAACCTAGTGGACAATAACATTCAAACTCTGCCTAAATTATTTGTTCCTTTCACAAGACAGAATGGCTTGAAAAACAAATATATTTTATCTATTTATTTATTTTTCTTTGTATGCTGTATGGTGGGGGTCACATTTCATTCTTTCTCCCTGTGAGTTTCCCTTTATTGCAGCACCATTTGTTGATATGTTTTTGCATTTGTTGGCTTGTTTGGGAAGTGCGTGGGCCAGGAACGAACCCCGGTCTCCCACACGGCAGGCAAGAATTCTACCACTGAACTATCCTCGCACCTACAAATATATTTTAACTTAAACACTTGTTTCTTAAGGCTCTCCTATACAGAAAACAAATTGTTTCATTCAAACCAGGGGAATCAATTGTGTGGTTCACTGGTTTCTTGGTAAAGAAGTGGAGGACTATGGAGTGGAAATGCAGGAGCTCAACTGATACCTATTACCTGGTGCATGGCAGCGAGGACTCCAAAGATTCCATTTTGGTGAACTTAATCCTCCGTCAATGGTTAGAGATGGAAAGTTCAGATACTTAGTGATATGAGTCCAATAAATGCTTAACACAAATGTACTGCACATTTAAGTAGGACTTCAAGACCAAAAGAAAATGAATAAAACAGGATTCAAGGTGGTGCTCACTGAATGCTTTAGAAAAAGCATGTGCGGATGAAAAAGAAAGACTGAAGCCCAAAGGGCTTCAGCCCTGGGAATTTATCAATTATTAGGTTTAAGTAGGAATGAATGGAACAGTAATATTATTTTGTAATTATGATGTGGCAGATGCTATATATATATATATATATATATATATATATAAATTATATATATATACATAGTTTCACTTAATCTTTCACCATAATTGATCTTAATTGCCATTTTTATAAATCAAGAAATTTGTCCTAATAATTTAAACATCCACATGTTGCTTAGAATGAAAATACTCAAAATCCCACTCAAAAGTCAACTTTGTCAGAAACTGTAAATTGAAGTTATTCTGCAGCTGAGCACACTAAGGAAGGATAAAAATGCTATGCTCCAATAAAAGAAATTATTTCAAATTAGATTAATTTAAAATCACCAATATTTCTTTTCTTCTCAAGCATACCCATTCTGCCCTCATAGTCAAATCAAGTATGGAGCTCAAATTCTGTACAAAATTGAAGATCCACTTTCCATCTGAGCAACACTGGAAAACTTGTACAGTACAAGAATATGATACAACTTTAAAGATTTTAGAAAATTCACCTGATATAGGTAATATATGAAGTATTTTCTCATTTTTGAGGTAAAAATATCTCAAAATAAATGGCATTAGAAGTTACTCTGGAATGTAAGTTTTGAGAATAACAATATCTCATTTAAAAATATTTATTTATTGTCCAATTATTAGTTATGAATGCATGGCTTTAAATATGAATGCATGAGATGCTATCTAGTATAATGACAGAACCTAACTTTTGTAGTAGTAAAACTGATGAATGGCAAAATAAAATATATATATATTGCTATAGTCATTGCTTTTTGTTTTTATTTTTGTTTTTGTTTTATTTTGAGTGCATGGTCCGGGAATCAAACCCAGGTCTCCTGAATGAAAGGTGGGGTCATTGCCTTTTTTGATAATTTTAGTTTTAATAAAATGCTGAATTCATCTACACTAATGAAATAAATAAATATCATTGAAATTATGAAAAGGCATAAATTCTCACCAGAGAAACAGAAACTAAGAAAATAAAACTTTAAAACTCAAAAAAGGCAATATCTGAAATTAAGCAATTCACTGTTTGGATTAAATAGTAAAATGAAGATGACTGCTTAAAAAGGAGTGCATTGAATATAGAGCAATAAACATTACACAATTTGCAGAATGAAGAGGAAAAGGATCTGTGGGACAATATCAAAACATCTAATATTAATGTCATTAGAGTTCCCAGAAGGATTAGAGAAAGAGATTTGGTGCCAAGAATTCCCAAATTTGGGTGGTGCAATGGTGGCTCTGTGGCAGAATTCTCGCCTGCCATGCCAGAGACTCAGGTTCGATTCCTGGAGCCTGCCCAAGCCAAAAAAAATAAAATCCCCAAATTTGATGAAGGGCAAAATCATAGATTAAAGAAATGCAAGAAACATGAACTGTACAAATAAAAAAATCATGTGCAGACATTAATAATCTATTAAAAACAATGATACAGAAAAATTTGGAAACCATACAGAAAAAAATTAAACATTGTATAGAGTAAACAATGGTTTATATGGCTGCAGATAAATCATCAGAAACATGGAAGACAGACAGTAGTAGAAAAACAACTTTAAAATGCTAAAATTGGAGATGAAGGGAAAACAATAGAAATGGTAAATAACTGGGTAAATATAAAGGATTTTCTACATACCAACCATAAAAGAAGGAAAACTCAATAGCTTTTTAAAAACTTTATTTTGGAAAGATATATAACACAAAATTAGCCATTTAAATATACACTTGAGGATTATTAATTGCATTTAAAATGTTATCCTGCCTTCACCACCATCTACTACATATACTTTTTCATCACCCCAAATAGAAGCTGTATTTACTACTCAATAATAACTCCTATTCACCCTTCTGCTTAACCACTGCTAATCCCTAATCTTTTTACTCTATGAATATGCTTATTTTATATATTTCACAGAAGTGGATTCATGCAATATTTATCCTATTATCCTATTGTTTCTAATTTCACTTTTTGTAATGTTTTCAAGGTCCATCCATGTTGTAGCATGTATCAGAACTGTTTATGGTTGAAGAATAGCCTACTTTTATTTCAAACCACATACACTACATTTTGTTTTTCCCTTCAACTGGAGAACCTGAACCACCACCCAACACTACATTTATACATATATGTAAATAGTAAGAGATTTATATAGTAATTTGTCTCGCATGTCCATGGGGATTGGCAAGTACAAATTCCATAGGGCAGGTGACAAGTTGGAGATTTCTATGAAGGTGAGTTTGAATTCCCAGGAGAAGCTGGAAGGCTGAATAAGAGGCAGGAATTCTTTAGCATGACTTCAAAATTCTCAGTTCTGACTTTAAGACCTCATATTGATAAAATGAAGCTCCCCTTATTGCTGAAAGCAATCTCCTTTGTTATTTGTAGATTCAATTAGCTGTAAATGCAATCAACTGACTATAGAGGCTAATCCAGAAACAAAATACCCTGCAGTAACAATCTGGCTGGAGTTTGCTTGACTAAACAACTGGAAATCACAATCTAGCTAAGTTGATACACGAAATTAACCCTCATGTAGATCATGTGGTAATTTTATGTTTAACTTTTGAGGAATTCTCAAATTCTTTTCCACAGAATCTGAAATATTTTACCTTCTGATCAGCACTAGGTGAAAGTTCCAAGACCCCAGACCCTTGCCTACACTTATTATTTTCATTTTTTTTAATGGTAACCACACTATTGGGAATGCAATGGTATATTGTGGTTTTGCTTTTCACCACCCGAACTGCTAACATTGTTGAACATCTCTTCATGTGCGTATTGGTCATGTTTCCATTGGAGAAATGTCTATTCAGGAACTTTACTGAAATTTTAATAACAGCCTATCTAGCCCTCACCCCAATCCTTCTCTGGAATCCACAATATCCCATAAGTGGTTTTGGGGAAAATGGTATTTTATATGTTTTCTTCTCTTTATAACAAAGGCAAATCCCAAAGCAAACACAAGTTACTGCACTTAGATATTACTATATTCTACTAAATGATCTTCTTGATCCTCTCTTTTCCCACCACTATAATAATTTTTCACCAAAGAGGGAAAGAAAATTTTTTACAAAGTGTATCAGATGACATTATATTAAGCATTACCCTACACAGATAACTTTTCTTTCACTTAGAATAAATCCAAATTATTTGCTATCATGTGGAGAATTACCTTGGTTCACTTTCTGATGTATCCTAAAACATTTTGTTTTCTTATCTTCTGTAGCATAATTGTGCATTTTCAAATAATACATCAAAATTAACAGATCTAGACTGGCTTAAGAACCTTACCTGCATTTTGCCTTATTATCTTTATAACACCAGCATATAGAACTGCTTCTCTTTCTCACTACCCTCCAACTACATTAAATGGCTTACTAGTCCTCTGCTACACCAAGGTTTTTCTGCCTTAGTTTCTTGAAAATAACTATTTCATTTGTCTAAAATATTCTTCCTCAACTCTTCACCTGCTGAATCTTTTTCATTCTACAGGTTTGAGTGAAATACAATTTCAAAGAGGAAATTCATAATCATACCATCTGACTCTCCCTGCTCCTCATACTCAAGTTATTGTCCTTATGCACAAGTCATTTCCTTTTATTGTTGATCGTCTACAATTATTTTCTCCTTCATTTCTATAATAGTTTATGTTCTATTTTTTACCTTGAATGGAAATGTCCATGAGACATAAAATCCAATTTACCTTGTTCAGTCTAAATTATATATCAGGTACTCCACGATATTTTAAATAAATTAATGGTGGACATTATGTCATATGAAAATTAAACTTTGGTCATATAATTCAAATAAAAATTTGATAATACATAACTTTAGAAGCAATTAAATTGATCATTATTTCAGTCTACAAGAATTTCCAGTAAGGTTATATAGGGGAAAGAATATTATAGGTCATATATCTCAAATAATTAATTTAACTTATTTATAGAAAAGAACACTTATAGCTAAATAGATGAACAGACATCCATTTTCAGATAATTTAAACTTAAAAATTAAGCAATCATGTTTCCTAAATGACCACCATAAATTTCCCCATAAAGTAACAGTACTTGGGTTTTTAAAAAATTATTTATTGTTATTATACATCCTAATAGTTTCTGTTTATTGAATTAGCCAGAAGATGAATAAAGTATAATGATTTGCACCATCTGTTCATTCTGTGAATCATCAGAAAGGTTTTGCAACGTAAACCATTTGATGAATGGTTAACAAGTAGAAAACCATTCATAGAAGACCAAATTCTAAGTAAGAATTTCACAGAAATAGCATTACTTTCCATTTATTTCTATGGAAATAACGCAGGTAGACAGGAGATTATGCTCTTTATACTTGGTGATTTTTGTGAACATTTCTTATATTCATCTGTAAATAACACCAGCCTTGTAGGATTTCATTTTCCAAATAGGAGGAAAAGAGTATAAAAATCTATTTCTATATTCTAAAAAAACAAAAATCTGGGATGCTTATAGATTCATCCTATAAATATTTCTGAGCATTTGTCTCATGTTTTAAACTACAGTTCAAAATGGGACAATCCAATTTTAGCAGGGAGCTTCTGCTCTGGAAATGGTTTTGTACATTTCCACAACCAATCCTCCTCTGAAGGAAAACTAATTATAGGCTTCAATATGCACCTGGGTAAAATGAACTTTAAGTTGTCCTTTAAAGTAAATGTTTTTAATTATTATCATTATGCAAAAGCTACATAAATGCCTTTAATTGTACTTATAAAGTAGCATTTGCTATAATCACCTCTAATATCCAGAAACAACCACAAGGGTTTTCTCTTTTTTTTTAATTACTAAAATAAAAACAGAAGAAATTTTCACTGTTGATTTGTATAGGTCATTTAATGAGCAGACATATTAAAATTAACAAATATTGATTGTTAAAATTCAACATGCACTGAATCTTTATTACATTGTATTGAACTTCAAGAATCTTAAAAATGTGTAATTAATAGAAGAAGAAGAAAGGTCAATATACAAGGCATTCAATGATAATTATGAATTTTATCATTTAATTAGGCTTAACAAATGTACATAACATTTTTCATAGTAAGGTAAACTTGAATATGCACAGTTAAAAATAACTGAACTTTCATTTGATGTCTATTTCACTAATTGAAAAATATTTGGTGCTACAATATTTTTATACTCTAGAAATATAATGTTGCTTAAAGGTGCTATGTGTATGTCTGTGTATGAGAGAGTCAGAGAATAACATCTTTTTCACACAAAAATTTTGCTAAAAAACAAGATGCTTAATAAGTCTACTTCAATTAAGCTTAGCAAAAAATGCAAATAAGCCAAAAACATCTTAAAAATAACTTGAAGTTGAAAAGATGAAGGGGTGGGGAAGACGCATAAAATACTGAGATGACGTGGGGTGGAATTTGAACCAGCTGATTCAAATTCTGTTTTTTGTTTTTCTTTTGAGTTTTACCACTCCAGCTATGTTTTTTGTAAAAGAAGTATTACACCAAAAAATTATTCAAAAAAAGTGGATATCACAGCAGTCATTAGTTAAATGAACTATGAGGTTTCTTTTTAATATCACAAATCTAGAATTAGTCAGAATTCTAGACTGTCAATTTATCTAATCTCATATGTTTAACTATATTCATAAAATATAATTATCTAAGCTACTGGCTATATATTGTTTTGGCAAATTCCAAAAGTGTTGGCATGAATTTTGGAAAGCTATAGCTTGGCAGATGTAGTAATAATCACTGCATTAAATGATTTGGATGTAGAAGCTGAAGTCTGTGCTGTGATTATATTTGTCCATTCCTGCTTGAGAATATTTCCAGCTTTTCACTGGAATGAGAACTTTACAGTGAAATCTTAGTAAGTCTTACTTTGGTGGATAATGAGTTAATCTGAGACTCTTTTCCCAAACTGATTCAATCTCCTTTTTCAGAGTTGTGTGCTCCTGAATATGTCCTAAACTAACTCACCAATGTATATACATATATAACAAAGCTCCTAAACACCACGTAAAGCTATGGCCATTCTTACCTCTGAAGATACCTATAGTTAGGCAAGAATTCAAAGGTCTATGCATTTCTTTGAAGGAAAACATAGAACCAGTAATGATATATTTTTATTTTTTGTTTTCTTGTTTGTGGGTTTGGATTTATTTGTTTTTTTTATACATGGTACATTCTGCAAAACTGATAGGAATGAAGAGCAAATGCATTCTAATAAGTTATAATAGAGACATGGCCACAAGGAAGATATAGCATATGAATCAGATTCAGCATCACAAGTATAACTATTAAATAAGCATCTGTAGAATGAAGTAAAGCCATTCCTTTATATCCCATGTAGACTAAGAAAGGAATAAAAAAAGCATAAAGAAAATTTAATATTCTTTTATTACATGTATTTTAATATAAGTAATTTTAATTAATCCTATTTAATAGTTTTTAATTTCATGAATTATGTTAATTTCCTCATATTAAAATATTTTGGTTTATAAGGCAATGCTTTCAATCCCATGTTTAAAAAATGAAATACTTTCTGCATTGCAAGAGTACATATCATTAATTTAATTTTTATTCAAAGCTTGCATTCTTCTATAGGGAGCAGACAGTGCTTGGTAAATTTATCGATACTAAAAGTTCATCTTACTTATAGGAAGAAAGCATTGACACTTTGGAGGAAAATGGTTTAATGAAGCATTTTTCAAACAACATATATTACTTCAACAAATAACTTTAATGGTTCATTTTAAGGTTGCTCATACTTTTGTTTTAGATTTCATAAATTAAAAAATGGACTACATTTATTTGGACAAATTGTACATCAATTTGGGAATGCTTATAAAAATACACCTTAGGGTATTTTCTTATGTTGTTTTTATTAACCATGAGAGCTGAAAGGAAATTTTATATTGTCAATTAGTGGAGGACAGTCATTCAAATTTAGCTTGTTTTGGTTATTCAGACATAAAAATAAAAAAAACACAGTCATCGTATCCATGTAGGAGGTTTTTCTTTTTCAGGTGTCCATCAAGTACACATTTTAACTGGTCCAGTATGTCATTTGTACAGCATCTCATATGCTGAAGCATAGTATCTGCTCACATTAAAGTGCTACCTCCAACTTATGAAGACTTTAAGAACAAAGAGATGAGTTCTGAGCTACAGACTCTCAATAATTATTGTCATGCTCTTTACGAACCAATCTTTATAACCTACTTTGAAATCCTGGAGTAATATAAAAAAGGGGAGCCCAAGTACTGGATAGCTGAAATCCCACTGCACAATCACATTGATATTTGTAAGAGAGTAAAAAAGATGCTATCCCCTTGAAGTTATGAAGATAATAAGTGGAATAGTATAATACTGCTGGGATTACAGCGGCTATTTTAAGCACGTTTACTCACAGAATTTGGTGAGGGGAGCAAAGGGAATGAAAGAAGTAGAGGTAGAGGAAGAGACATTGGGCTAGTTGTTTCTTATATATTTGGCTTTTGTCAGAACCAGAGATATATAAAAGTGGTCAAGGACTAAGAAGCTAAAATATATATATATTTGTTAAACCTGCTTAACTACTTAAGAGACGCTTCTTGAAGCAATTTTCTAATTAATCAATGTTGTGCAAATATAGGTATTTTCTGAACTTAAATTTTTCAAAAACATTTTCCTTTATTTTCAATAATGAGATGAATTATGACATCTACCTTAATAAAAATGTTATATTTTATTTTGGATTTTAACTTCATATTTACTTGTTCAAATTTCTGAATGATTCCCAGTAATGGCCCATCCCCTGAGAAACTCACAATCTTATAACTAATATTGATATATCTATAGCTAATCTCTGTAATGCTTCTGTAAAGAACGTCATAAATTTCAATCAATTTACATGGATATGTGCCAAAGGAACATTAGTGAATTTCTGAACTTCTCATATAGACATCATAAGTAGCAATACAAACTGTTATTTAGATGATTTTTAAAACATATTCAATTAGAGAATTTTTATTATCATTTTTAACATGTGACCATGGAAACATCAAAATTGACAATTTGAAAATTATTGGAGGAAATAAATTTTGGAGTCAAAAAACAAAGGCAAGCTTGTCTAGACAGAATAAAAGAGAGAAGGAATATATAAGAAGTATAAG
The DNA here is from genome assembly GCF_023851605.1 of Tamandua tetradactyla. Classification (NCBI taxonomy): domain Eukaryota; kingdom Metazoa; phylum Chordata; class Mammalia; order Pilosa; family Myrmecophagidae; genus Tamandua; species Tamandua tetradactyla. Next base: position 65,506,569 of record NC_135345.1, read on the forward strand.
AAAGCAGATAAATTATGTGTGTATGTGTATATGTGTGCATGCATGCATACATACGTACTTATGTACTAAAGTCTATAAATGGAGGTAAGACTTTAAAGGCTGAAAATGGACACATGGCTGCTGTAGAATTATACCTGCAGCATAAATTCTGATAAAGAGAAGGAGTAAGTCTGTGAGGCTCTCTCTTTTGATATCTTCAGCATAAGAAGACCCTCAGAAATCATAATGAAAAAGTAATAAAACAACACCTCATGATTGAGGTGCCCATTAACTAAGGGGAGTCTGTCAACTGTAGTGGAATGATTGATATGAAACAGATATGACAGAACAAGTGGGAGAAGGGAAGGTAGAACAATAGAAACAGAAAGTTCTGATCTTTATGGATCCTAGTCTCCTGTGCTGCATTTTGAGTCCCTGCTCATCTTGCTACAAGAAGCAAACTTCCTAGTTATAGTCAAGATTTGTCAAGAAAACAAAAATCACTTTTAGTTTTTCAACAAAGGGATTTTTATTACAAGTAATTGATTACATAGGCAACAGACTTATATGGCAAAAAAGGAATTTTATTCTGTATGCAGAAAGATATTGCATAAATGTTTTAAGTAAGTCAGGCAAGATTTGATGGTATTTCAGAAGAGATGAAAACCCAAAAAGCCAACATTGATATAAGGAAGATATTAGCAACACTAGGGAACTTCCATCAAACCAAGGGAAGGATAGGCAATGGAAATGGATAGAGTTGTCATGTCCAGATGTCTAGATGATCCAAAGAGAGCCAGACCCACAGGAGGGGTTACTTACGGGAGCCGGGGCTTTCAAGCGGTGTGTTGTCTAGTGGGAAACAGAGAGATGGGGGAAACTTGGGCTTTTTACTGTCACTTGCCTTTCAGCACTGTCTTCATGACTATTGACTGATCATATCTGAAAGTCATTTCATCAGGAATTCTGGAAAATTTAAGTCCTTGATGTATAGTACTAAATGTGGGTATGTAGCAATAAAACTGAGAGCAAGTAAAAAATACATATTTGACTGTGAATACAGCATGATAAATTTGAGTGCAGGCTGTTTTTGACTTGCCAAAGGACAAATATGAAAAAGAAGTACGCTAAGCAAAGAGTACACATTTTACTCAGTTTTCATCATTGTATGCTATTTAACTTGGTTTCACAAGAAAAGGAAGTTGGGTATTATTTGCATCCTGGGGTAAATTTCAACTCCAGCATTATTTGGTGAGTAACAGAAATATTATTTTTGATTTGGAGAGATGACCCTTCAATTCCTGTTTCACTAGCTAGGGAATGTGTATTAGATGCATGTATTTTAATGTATCAGTAATTCTATTTAAGACCATATGTAAGTTCAAACTGAATTTTTATGAATGAGAATCAGGGAGTTAAAATTTGCTGTTGTGGTTATATTTCCCTTAAAATCTTTTAATATTAGACTTTAGAGAATAAGTACAAAATGATTCAAGGGGTATTTTTGCTACTTCTTGACCACACATATTAATAGAAACTCACAGTATACATGTAGCCCTAACACAATGAAGAATATCTTGTCACTATGTATATAATCTGAAAACCTTAATGAATATATTTTGTTATATCTATATATAATACGATAATTAGAAATGATCTAGAAGTTAAACCAAAGAATTCCATATTAGAAATGAAAAAACTGAGTTTCCTTTAAATATTTTAACTAATGTGTAGTCTGATTTTTTTTTTTTTTTTTTTACATGGGCAGGCACTGGGAATCCAACCCGGGTCCTTGGGCATGGCAGGCAAGCACTCTTACCTGCTGAGCCACTGTGGCCCTGTAGTTTGATTTTTGTAATATTGGTAATTTCTTTGATCAAAATATAGCCACATACATACACAGACACACACACACATACACACAGGCTTTGGAAGAAGGAAAATAGTAATTTAAAATGTAAAAATAACATTAAAACAATCTTTGCACTGTAAACGTCCAGTACACTCTCTTCTCCATCATAAACAAGCCACAAATATTTTCAAAAAGGTTCCAGAAATAATTTCTGGAAATATTTAATTGATATAGTTTCAGAATAACAGCAAACAATAGATGTATTACAAACAAGTTAAACACAATGCATGACTAATTACAAGTGTTTCACTCTTAATACAGGAGGATTTTTACAAGAAGTTGACCTAATAACCTAAGGTATTTGAAACTTCTAGGTAACACATTAGACAATAAAAAATTAGTTACTATCTAAACAGTGTGTACAATTTAAGTGATTTAAATATCACAACTTAAAAAAATATATTACCTTAGTATTCTGATATGTTAATTGCTTTATAGAAACAGTGCTATGTAAGCTTTAATGAAAATCTTGTTCCAGCACTGATGCCTTGCAAAACTTGATCAATGCTATTCTTCATTAATCTTATTTATTTGTACTTTTCATTTGCCTCAAGTTTATTATTCTAAAATTAACTAAATTCTACCATTTTCCATGAAAATTGTATTCAATATAAATATGTACTGTTTGTGAATTGTTTGAACATAATAGTCAACCATCTTTAATTAAGTCTGATTTTGTGAGTTTATTTACTGTGCTTCTGTATATAAAATAAGAATACTATTTTTTTTACAATATGAATGGAATCAATGCTGATTTCCTATGCATATAAGAATCAAATTTCTTGAGGTAAATTTTATGTTTCTTTTGTGCCCACAAAGACATCTGGATACTCATCAGAAGTGTGAAAATTCCAACTAGAATAAAAAGAAATAATTATCTTTTCCTTTTTATTTTGATGATAGGTATAATATGCTACATTAGAACAAAATACAATATATAGTTTTAAAGTATTTCTCAGATGTTGAGTAATTTATCATTTGTCTTTACTCATACTCCTTGCTTTGCATAAAATGTTCAATAAATATTTATTGCATGGATGAATAAACATCAAAAGCAAATAGTTGAATTCAAAATAAATTCATATTTTTACATCTCATAGCTACATAACATGCCCAAGTAAGGAGCTGACTTCATATCTTTCATATTTTCAGTAATAGTTTTTAGTACAAATATAAACTACTTCTACACATACAAATAAAATATACAGATACATGTACATATGTTAAATAAGCTGCCTTGTAATCCAAAATCATTTTATAGTGGAATAATAATGAAATGAATATCACAAATATTCTTTCTAATACATGGTGCTTATGCATTTCAACTTCGCAATTTGTATTTTACTTTAATGATCCAGCCCCCAAATTACCCACCCTTCCTTTCACAGATGCTCATGGTCCGTTTAAGACACAGCATATTTATACTTCTCTGTATACACAGGAGAGTGTCAGCGAAGTGCATTATTACCATTATTAAAACAAACAAACAAAAAACCTCATATTTAATAAATATGTCTGAACTGCATTTCCTAATTTGAATTAAGCAGTGATTATATAAAGGCCCATAGCAAATAATGTTTCAACATATTTGCAAAGTCAAATTTAAAATAAAAATGTAAAATATTTTGCAAACATGCCAAACTTTAATAATATACTGATTTGTTCCCAGAAATAACTTCTTAATTGTCAATAAACCTAACACTTACCTGGTAGGGTTTGTGTCATGACTGTGAAACTAATCCATGATCCAATCTGTAGAATAAAACATAAAAGAACACAATATTAAAACATAAATTAACAAATATCAGTAGCCACTCTTTCAGTATATAATCTTATATTCAACAGGTAATTTGGAAGCTTAAGGAATGTTTGAAAATTATAAGTAGAAATAAATATCCAAAAATTATAAATTCATTACTAAATGAGGTAAAGTCATAAACAATTTCATAAAACAGTACCATATTATTAAGAAAATGAGGGACATTCTCTAAAATTTCTGATAAACTTTAAAGACCTAAAACATCTCAAGGCATTTTATATAGGGATTTTGAAGTCTTTAAACACAGGTTAAATTTATATAAAAATATTAATTTTTCTCACAGGGAATATTGTGGGTGAAGCGTTCTGATTTCCTATGCCCAGAACTTGAATTTAAATTTACATCATAGACCATATCTTTAATCATATACGTCTACATATATAGGTAAAAGTTGCTTATTTTATTATGTTTATTATATGATAATATTGTGTTTATAATATACATAACTAAATAACACATGTATTTAGTATAAAATCAAATGATTTTAATTATTTTCAAACACAAATAGCCTACCTCATAGGTGTAGTTAGGACATGAAACCAGGATAAACAGCCATGTGAAGGGGTTATAAGTTGGACTTGGGAAACAGGCATTACTTCCTTTTAGAAATGAGAGAAAGCTGTCATAATGCCACATATTGCAAATTTGATCATAAACATTGCAAAATTCCATAGAACAACTATATACCATATGAAGTATCAGTTCATGTTTATAGCAAACTATTTTACAAATTACACAGAAGAGAACCAATTTCAAACATTTTGAATATTTAATTATAAGAGGATATTTGCCATTTTAAATTGACAGTTATGTTGTTAAAAAATTATAGAATATACATTTATCATCAGCTCTTCAATATTTTAATTAAAATAATATGTAAACATTCTTTTGTATAACATAATAGTTGGAGCAGTGATGCATACTGAGATTATAAATTGTATTTTCACTGTTGCATACCTCTTCACAGTCTCCTTTAGTGTTGAAGAAAATATATTTAGATGAGGTTATTAAGTATCTCAAACCTCCCTTTGTATTAAAGTTTGTGAAAATCCAAAGGGAATTACATAAGAATGTCATTTATATCAGAAATGTGTGAAAATCTCTCCTAAGAGGATTACACTGAATTTCAGATATATAGTTAATGTTCAGAAATACCACATAAATTATTTCTGCTCAGCAATCAAGAGTGTTATTTACAGCTCTCATTATGCTTAGCATCTTGTCTCTTGATTTTTGTTAGTTGTTTTCCCCTTTTCAAATTATTTCAAGAAACCTTTTAGATAACAAATTTATAATGATTTCAAGTTGAACTTTGAGCCGTGACATTTGTAAAAATAAATATGAATTATAAAAATGCTGTTTTATTCTCCATAGCAAGATTTAATCAGATAACAAATCAACTAATCTCTTTCAGTTATAACTCTAAACTCATAACGAAATGTCAGCATGTGGCTTTCAAAACTGTAGCTATTGTTAAAATATCAAAGTAAAATACTCTTACAGGATTAATGCCCTGCTCATTTCAAGATAAGGGCAATATGCACACCACTAAATATTACTGGCTTTTTTGATAATGCTTATGCTAACACTTTTGAATATGCCCATATATTCATCTAAAGAAAAATAATTGAGGAAAATACCCAAGTTATAGTCATTGAATTTCAGAGTAGGAAAATGTGTACAAGGTATTCTGGGTTAAGGACATAAAAAGTGTGAGTCTTCAGCTCCTGGGTATAGATGACCAGGAGTTCACATATCAACATTTCCCCCAGATGAAGTTTGTAGATTAAATAACTATATGCTTTGTGACATAGAAACATACATGTGTGAGAATAATATTGCTTCAAGTGTACATTGTTGCTCTTAATTAAAATAATGTTACCACCTTAATAACTACATTTCCCTTGATGTGTTTTCTTAACCTATAGGTTCTATTATAGAGTTTCTATAAAATAAAAGTCCGAATATATTTTCCATTAAAATGCTACACTATCCAGATTCTACTTCAGACATAAAGGGTTTATTTCCCAGCTTCAGCAAGTGCTACTGGCAGGGAACCTTGAACTGTTACTTCTCGCTCAGGACTGTCTGGCTGAAAAGAACAACCTCATCCAAGTTATCATCACCACCCCCTGTTTTTTTGGCCTTATATACTGATATTTGATCAACATGGCAAACTGATGGCTCAACTCAGAGCTAAGCAGACGAGCCATCCCAACTTTATAACACCAATAGGTTCTTTTGAGAATGAACTTATCATTGCTCAATTTCTTGTACATACATGATTCCTTTCTTCCCAGCTGTACAATCACTCTCTAGCAAACCTCCTAAAAACTATCTCCATCTCAGACTCTGTCTCCCAGAAAACCCAACCTACAGTAGTTGATGGCAAGAGTGACTCAAGAAAGCAGATGCTGGAATGGGATTTTGGAGACGGGTAACCCATCAAAGAACCTGAAATGAGTGACAATTGCTAGTGGTAGGTACATGGGTAGCCAGCCACTGGTACAAGGTAGTGGGGTGCTGACATCTGGCTGGACATCACTAAAAACTTCTGTTCGGAAGTCCCAATAAACCCGCTTCTGTGCCTGACATTTTTCATTCTAGCAGCCACCCACTCCCAAGTTCTGTATGAGCTTGCTTTGGGCCTGAACAGATAGCTAGAAGCTAAGGTTGATATTTGGCATAAAAAAAAAACAACTCTGAAAGCTAGCCAGTCTCTTTGATACATCTGAAGAGGCTTTATTCTCCTGCAAAGTCCAGGTAGGAGAAAGTTGAAGGCTAGGCCCAGGTCTTATAGAAGTCAAAATTCAAAGAATGTTTAATTCCCATCCAAAGCAGATCTCCTAAACCAAGATTCTTGTCCACAAAATCTTGGAATTCCCAGATTTTTATGAACTCCCTGGGCCTGTAAAAGTGGCTTATCCCACCGTATTGAAAGTAGCAAATCTCCATCCTTAAAGACAATGCAGAGTGTGTTGTATATAATATTACATAATAAACTTTTAAAAATGAATCATGTAGGGTGGGCCATGATGGCTCAGTGGCAGAGTTCTCACCTGCCATGTTCGAGACCCGGGTTTGATTCCTGGTGCCTGCCTATGTCAAAAAAAAAAAAAAAAAAAGACAATGCAGGGGCAATGCAGATCCATCTAAGATCTTCCCCATCTCCAGTCGATGCTAAAGTGATAACTAAAATTGCCTCATAATACAACTGCCCTGAAGCATTGCAGGAAAGGTTTAAGTGGAGAAAGGGATTATACCCCAAAGGGTTCTCAAGACCTAGTTAGCATGCTCCAGCAAATTACAGGAGAATTCATATTTGATGTGATTGGATTCTGTGGGGCTGATACAAGGAATAAAATATAAAGCTGGATAAGGGTTGGTTTATATTGTCAAAGCACTGTCCTGGGATATAGTATTTACACTTTGATATGTTGGTAAAGACACACTACATGCATGTCACTAAAGCATAAATGAAACCATGGCCCACAGCAGGTAAAGTGTCAAATTTTCTGTGACAGATAGAGAGAGAAAGTTTTAAAAGGATCAGAAAAGTGGGATTGTTAGATAGCCTATATAAGATTGGAAAGCCCACTAGCAGACTATGTTCCATGGGAATGTTTAGAAGTACACCCTTTTCCAAAGCTGTAAGGAATGGGTTTGGAGTGACTCTACCATCACTACGTTCAGTGTTGACCCTCTTCTGCAGTTGCAGCCTGACTGTAAGTGTTGTCAGAATAGAACTGGGAGGTGTTTGGGTTTCAAGGAGTCCACCACCACCCCTGTCAAAAAAAAAAAGAAAAAAAAAGGAAACCAGTTGCACACTTATTGGTCATAAGGTATAACCAATGGCAATTTCAGACGAGGATCGATCCATCGATCCACAGAAAATTATGGATTATTGGTAGAACATGATGCCACTAGAGGCTTGATAGATGTACGCTGAATTTAGGAAAAAAAAAAAAAAGAAAAGCAATTTGCATTAATAGTCAGAAAATGAAGGGAAGCTGGCTCAATATAAAATTTGCTCCTTCTTCCCCAGTTTCTGGAACTTAACCAATTTTAAGAATATAAGCTCATTTGCTGGAGGATAGTCTGGGTTCCCAGGTGGAAAGACCCTGCAACACCTGAACAAATGCATTTGATTAACAATTCCCAAAATGTTTCTCTAAAGGAAGCTATGATCATTTGTTCAAGGAACTGTGTGTTAGAGAAAGCAGCATATCTCTACATTTCAAGAACTGTTAAATACAAGTTCTAAATTGCCATGATAACTAGACACAAAAAACATTAATTATAATGTCAAAAATTTGAGTGAGACCATACAGTGGCCAGGTAATGTATGGAGTCCTGGATCAGGTCTCATCCACAGTGGGTCCACGAAGCCCAAGACGGCTACTTCCCTGTCCAGGAATGAACACTTGAAGCATATATTATCATTTGTACAGCCTCTATATTGATTATTTGGTGCATCACTATTGCAGTGGAGAAAGCATTAGGGATTGCACCCCACTCCTCCTGTAAATAAAAAATAATGCTGCATTCCACAGAGAGATTAGTATTATAAGTGAGACCTAAAGTAAGCATAAATGATGTTCTCAAGTATAACACTATTTAATTAACTATTCTATCCCCTGCAAAAGGAAAATGTATTTCGTAGGATGACAGTGGAACACAACAAACTCTATCAAGCAATATCCACCACTGCAATTTGATTCAGATTAACCCAGCTTGAGTACATGGCTGCAAATTATTGAGGTAACAAATACATGTTTCCACCTCTATCAAATATGGGGGTGAGGAGGTTAGAATAATGTCACTTCTATAATTGGCAAAAGTTTACAAAAAACTGTCTATGCCCTCAAACTCTGTCACAAAATAGTTCAAAGAGACCTGTACCAATGAGATATCTCTGACATTTGTCCACTATATCAGTATCAATATCAGTAAGCTATTCAGAATGGATGAGCAAGAAGTAGCTAGCATGTTGGAGCCCTTCTTAAGAAGCATTTGATCAAGATAGGGGAAAATAAAAAGTACAAAGAGTTAGAGGACCACAAAGGAATAAAATGTTCAAGGGTTAAATGACCTGGGGCATCCTAGGACACAGCCTCCAAAACAGGAAATTTGTTGTATTTTGCTCATCCTATCATTAAACAGGAAGCAGAATGCCTTGTAGGCCTGTTTCTGTTATAGAATCAACATATTCCACATTAGTGAACACTGCTTCAAACTGTATATATATATATATCACAAAAAAAACATAAGATTTAAATAGGACCAAAGCAGAAAATGATTGTGCAGCAAGCCTAAATTGTCACATTAGTCCTTTTGTCACTTAAGCGTTATAAGAAGGTCGACTCAAGATATTAATCTATCAATGGTGGGAAAAGATGAACGTGTGGAGTCTATGGAAAGCCACAAAAGATAAATCACAATGCTGAATTCTTGTATTTCACAATAAGGCCACACCATTTGTAGGGGATAATTATATCCCCTTAGGAAGACAGTCTTGGAATGTAACTAAACTATGGTAAAGATGAAGAAACTATTCTAGGGATACCATATGACCATATGATCTTAACTGTGTACCGTAAGCTGAGTTATGGTAAACCTACCAACCCATAAGATTGGGTGATCCCAGCAATTATCTATTTTAAGATGGAAATGGCATATTCTAGCTTAAAAACAAGCAGGACAAGAGAGTATAAACAAATGTCTTAGCCAGACAACCATACCATACACTATTGTCAAACCAATGTGCCTTTTTCAACTTGCACAAGTGGCTATAAGAGTTATCCCTTAATGCCAGCTGATAACGGAAGAAAAAAATCCTGAGCTTGGTCCAGGAATGGTTTTACTGCTATGTGGGTATAAGCCAAAAATGCATGGTAACTGCATTATAGTCAAATTAAGAAGTCACTGTAAAAGATGTAATTAGGGGATATTCTTCCAATGGACAGAGTTTCTGGAGTTGAAAGAGATGTGTCCAAGATTCCAATATACAAAGAACACGGACACTGCAGTAAAAATTGGACAAACAAGTCAGGTTTACAAGCATGTTTATGGACATTTGAGAATGGGCATGAAATGTGAAGCTATTGCATCACATGTTCATGCTCAGTAAGAATCATCTATGATGGAAGAAACAATAAACAACAGGTGAAAAGGTGATGCAGTAAACTTTTGTAATGGACACCCTAGTGCTAATAAAATGAGCACTGAATGTGATACAGTGGCAGAGGTGGAAGCTCTGCTTGGGCTCAATAGCATGTGCTTCTGCTTATCAAGGCATATCTAACAAATGCTGCTAAAATATCCAATCTGCTAGTAACAAATAACAATAAATAAATATAAGCCATTACCACTCATGGTGATTAACTAGTCACTTGAGGGCAAATGTGTTTAATTGGACCCCATCCATTCTGAAAACTACAGCAATTCATGTTTACTGGAAGGGGCATATGTTCTAAGAATGTACATATTGTTTCTTTAGGACCTCAGCCAGCACTATACACTATACACAGTATTCAATCAACTGGCATATATCCCCATAAACATACTGCTAGTTCAAGTGACCCACTTTTCAGAAAAGGAAGTGAAAAAACACTCATAACCATTGGGCCAATTTTGTACATCAAATACCACACCATCAAGAATATGCCAAACTGTCAGAGTGATGGAAGTATCTTTTGACAGCACTGCTAAAGTGTCAACTTAGAGACAAAGTATCCCTTTACATTTTTTTTTTTTAATGGGCAGGCACTGGGAATTGAACAACCTGGGTCTCCAGCATGGCAGGTGAAAACTCTGCCACTGAGCCACTGCCGCCCCCCTTTAAACTTTAGTTTACAATTGAATGGGACTCCTCCTATGCCTCCTGACAGAATGGTCCTCATTGGCAACAAGGATCTTGAAACCTGAGAACTCCAGATTTATAAGGACAGAAGTACTGCTTGACAGAATCACTGACCCTGCTCATCAAGAGTAGGTGAATCTGTTATGATACAGTGGGGCAATGGGAGTTTATTTATTTGGTAGTTGATCAACTTGGATATCTCTTGGTACTTCCTTGATCCATGGACAAGGGTCATAGTAATGCTCTGAGAAAAGCATGGAGACGGGGTCTCAGACTTAGAGGATAAGCATGCAGGTCATGTGTCATGTCAACAGGTAAATAATGACACATCAAAGGTGCTAGTTGAGAATGAGAGAAATCTAGAGGACTGTGGAGAAGGAAGATGGTGCAAATCAGCTGTGACACCAAGACTAGATGCAGTGGTTAAGGGTGTAGCTTTTGCCACTAATATGTCTCTTCTTAATTTCCCACAGGAAGAGAAATCCATTTGCATCCTAGTAGAACTGCTTCTAGAAATTATACAAGTAAGCACATCTTTGAAATAAAAGGAGTGCATTGTTATGGGTTCTGCGATATTTTGCTAAGCTATCTGTCAAGAAGTATGGATATCTTAATACTAGAAATGCTGCTAGCAGAAAGTCCTTAATAGGAGATAGTCTATCTCCTGTGAGATAGTCTTGGCTGAAGAAAGCTGCTTTGTCCAAGGTCATGCTCCTTTCTTAGGGTAATCCACATCTGATTAACCTTCTTTCTATTCTTTCCATCTCAGTGCAACTCAGAAGGGTCATCCTAGCTTCATTTTTCCTGGCAGGGTAGATTGAAGCAACTTTGAGGCTGCATCATGGTTGACCTTCCCTCTTCAAGCAATTCTTCTTCCTTTGTCTTTTCCACAGTTCCTGATAAGATTCTTTGAATCTCCATTACAAATTCTGTTCCATGGGGAATGCAACTTGTAATACTTTGTTTAAACAACTCATATTAAATCTTTCCCCTATATATAACCAAAGCCTAAAGCACATCTTAGAAATGTTCATATTATTATGAACTTCAATTAATATGTAAGGGTAGAAAAGAAATCCAAAAGTATCAGAGATTATTTTAAATCCTATATGGAAGCTGATAGTTTGATAAGAAAGGAGAATGAATTGGGGTATAGATACATAGGATGTATAATCAGAAGAGAGTCCATTCTAAGAAAAAGTCTGAGACCTGATGTACTAGAACACTGAATATGGAGAAATTAAATTAAAAGATTTAAAACATTAAACAGAGGTTTTTCTTCTTGGAAGACACGGCTTCCAAGGGAGAAAGCAGTAGAATAGGAAGGCAACTAATGGAGAAGGCCTAAAGGGAAAGAGGAAGATGGAAACCAGTTATTAGACTTTAAAAGTTTCAAAAAACAAAAGAATGTTAGAGAATAAAAAATTAGAATGAATTTTTTTTAGAAACAATTAAAAAAATCACTTGATTTAGAATTTTCATTTTCAAATGAGGGTACCATATTCCAGAGAGATGAAGAAGCTTAAGCATAGTCACATTTTTAGAAGCCACAGTCAAGACTAAAATGTGAGATATTTATAACTTCAGTTATATTAACAAATTTATACTATGATACTGTGTTTTCTTATATTCTAAAAATATTACACTATCAAAAGAAGTTATTTTTTCATTTGGGGTTCACATATTTCTAAAGATAGAATTCAGAGGATCTATGAACTTGGATCAGATAAAAATGGCATCCAACCTCTTAATAAAGTAGACTGTTTACTTCAATATAAATGCAGACAACAAACCGCAGTAACGATCACATTATCTGTAAAAATTTTCCCACTAAGAGGGAAGACAGGTATTTTCCAAGTCTTATTAGAATTGATTTATATAGCCATATATAATTTATTGTTATCAGTAGTTAAAAATTTGAGTAATTATCTAAGCATTTTGTAATGTTGCACTTCTACATAATTATATGTAAATACTTTATGCTGGAAACTATCCCAAATACACCAGGCTGTAAGAAATGTTCGAGGCAAAAAAACAAACAACAAAGAAAAAAAAAAAAAAACAGCTCTGGTAGATGCTAAAACATCCTTAAAGAAACAAATATGATTCTGTTTTCAGTTGGCTTGATAAAAATGTGAAGCCTAAATGCTGACTATACTATTTGACATTTCCTATTAACTTATCCATAGTATACAGTAAGCTGTTTGAATTATTTTTCAATAATTAAACCCTAATTAGAGAATTAATGAATAAAAGTAAATCAACTTTGAATAATGTAGACACCGTAAACTTGTTTAAAATATTTTGAGCTACTAAATTCAACCTATTCTTCCAGGTATTGATATTTTAGTCTCATTGAATTTTTCAGATTACTTTTATTAGAAGAAATTAAAAACATTTGAAATATACTAGAATGGTATCAATTATTTCTCAAATTAAATCAAGTTTAAGAGTTGTGCTAAATTGTTTAGATACCCATCAATTAATATGATACTGATTTATTTCTTAGTCATCTGCTCATTTTTTCACATATTTAAGTGATTTTTGAGGTGTGTATGTGTGCTTGTACATGTACAAGAAATTCACTTTCCATAAGGCAGAGAACGTGATTAAGTTCAAATATTGAGAAAAATTAGAAAAACAAGGGCAAGAATCTGAGCACACTATATTTCCAACTATCATTATTTCCTTTTAAAATTGTTGATTTAAGGTTTTATTAAGTAAGAACATAATTCACTATAGAGAAAATAGGAAGAAAAAAGGAACTAACCTGTGTGATTGGGATGAGCCAACATTACATTGATGAAATGATTCCCAGCTTCACAAATCTGCAAGATATTTAAATATTTTCAATGTCATACACTTCTTTCTCTTAAAAATGGTATGCTTTAAATATAGATGATTTCAAGGACTGAGGATATATCATTGTAAGGAGAGGTAAGTTTATTATAATAATGAAAGAAGACATTTGTGGACATGTACTGAATTAAAATAATGAGTTACATTGAATTCTGAAGATATTCCTGATTCTTTTGGACAACTAGGATCAAATTGCCTTGTGTACTAGGTAGTGGTGATTATCTACTTTGCACTGGTTACAAACCTTCAGTTTTCTTGGCATGCAGAGACATTCATACTGCTGAAGACAGATTCAGCATGGGTTTCTATATTCTCTGTATATTAACAAAGCGAGGAAACTTTTAGTTCAGGGATGGTCGTTGGGTTCCCAGATGGCTTCAGCTCAGTTTACAAAGCCTTTGCTCTATATAGGTGCCTGCTGCTTGTTAGTCATCTGACCTTTTGATCAAATCCACTTCAATAATTGTCCCTTTATATACCACTATACCCACTAAGAATTTCAAGGCCCTATGCAGGTCTTCTAAGCCTATTAATGTTCCCAACCACATAAAACATATTTTGTGAAGGCAAAGCCCTTTCCTTTATCTACCATATCTCCTTTGTCTAACTTGCCACAAAGTCGGTATTCAACATATAGTACTTGTTGTTATGTGTAACAGGTTATATTGTGAAAAGTATTAATTGCTTACAGTAACTCACCTTTTCTCTATAATATACCTCATAAATTGAGCAGCCTTTAAGACTTAATGTCTTTAATGCTATAGATTTTTTAAAGTATAACTTATTTTGGACATTTTTTCAATAATTTCTATATGCAATTCTTCACATATTATAATAGCAGGTGCCCTAATTTCTAGGTAACTCCCACACTGTAAAATTGGCATATATTCAACAGTTTGCATATTTTCAGAAATAATTAGATCTAAAGAGAAAATAAAACCTCCTTTCTCAATACCTAGAACCATTACACACACACAAAAATAGCATTTGGAATAATCAACTTCAAAGAATCTATTCTCCTTGGATATGTCATCATGAAATAAATTGAACATGTGAAACAATATGCAAAGAATCATAAAACAACAATTATAATTACCATTCAAACAATTTTGCACAGAATCTTAGGAGAGGTTTCTAATTTCTCAGGTCAACAATAGAAAGATAAAGTACAATTTTCAATAGCAACCCTATAGTTGAAATTATTTACATGTAAATGTGACTAAGAATGAAAGCTTTTGATTGGATGGAACTGTGTTTAAATTCTGCATCTTTCATTTACTAAGAATGAGAGACCTGAAATCAAGTATCTGACCCACATTAATTGATCAATAAAATTATTTTAATTACCAATGTAATCAATATAAACCTCTCTAGAGAATTTTTCCTGCATTGATCACTCTTCTCTAAATTTCCGTTTACACATTGTCAGTACCGCACGACTATCAGCGACTATTTAACGATTTGCTACAGGTCTGTTTTGGTCTTCATCTCTTTTGTACATGTTTCCAATGAAACATCCTGTAAAAATTATTTTCCATCACTTACACTGCCAAATACAATTTGGGATATATGATTAAAAATTAACTACCAAGAAAATCATTGTCAAATCTTTTGTAAATAAATTATATTTTTAAATTATGGCTTTTTTTCTGCTGAAAAATATTTGTTTTGAGTTTATCAATGTCATAATCTCATTCCACCACCCTCCTAATTTATACAACAAAACTAACATTTTAAACGTCTATGTTCTATCCAAAATAGAAGCCATACACAAAATAGCACTCATTCAGTTTTCAGTGAGACCAATAATAAGCTTATTAGTGTCATATTTTATCATTAGGTGTCTCACCCCCAAAACAGCAACAATGAATGTATAGTAAAACGAGAAATATAAAAGAGAGAGGGGTGTGAACAAACAGCTATTCTAATTCTGCAAGTAAATTTCCTTGTCATTTCACTTCATGAGCCTATACCCAGGATGAGTATGAGATGAGATATTTGACATAGGATTCCAAGGGTTTGTATCAGTTCACATGTGCCTCATTAGGTAGAAGTATCTTGTCAAATTGAGTGAATGTGGTGACTAAGGTTTTTTGCTTTATTTTAACTATTGGTCAACAATTAAGTCAAATCTTCAATCTTGCTTTTTACTGAAAAAAATAGTTAGCTTTATATTTTCTGAAAGTTAGAAAGACCAAAGATACATATACAGTCAGAAATGTTTGGTTTATCATCCACTTGGCAACTTCCTAGTGAATTTTAAAGAGCAATTGTGACTGCAATTTTTACCTTAAATACTGGCTTTAAAACTCCCTGTAAGAAGTGACTCCAATAGAGATAATTGACCTAAATAAGGTAGTTGATATAATTTCCTCTTAGTTTGTCTGGGCTGAGTAAGATTAGAGAATTTAACCAGGCATTATATAATCCTATCACTGTTAAAATTGCAGAGGCATATTCAGTGTGAAACACTGGAACATTTCTCAGCAAGGTTTATATATTTATCCTGGGTTGAGTCTTATCTTAATTAGCTATGTCTTCAATTGGCGTATTATAGGTTAATACAGCAAATTAGTGAATAAAACTTGTTCCAGTTGCTATCATTGATTTGATTTTCTGTTATTTTAAAGTTAAATAATAGTATAAAACAGGTGGATGTATCTAAACTATATAGTGTTCTTATGTAACACAGATGAAAAATACATTGTAGACAATAAGCACACAGAAACATAAAATTAAAATAAATCAAGGTAGCATAGTCCAGATATATTAAGGAAGAAATATTTAAATATTTCACACAAGAAAAGAAGCACTTTTTCTTGCATTATAGTAGCAGGACATGGATTTGAAAACATTTTACTTGGTTTTCTCACATACAAATTAATCATTGGAAACAATTTTACCTTTTTCATAAATTTTCAGTTTGTATTTTCTCAAACACATCCACAGAAAGAGAAACATACTTAGGGACATCGCAAGGATTTTGTGAATTAGCAAGAAGAAGATGGCCTAGATACAGAATATCACTAGATGCAAGTATTTTCAGTGAGAATTAATTTTAGAATGTAAATAATGAAAGTCCAAATTGATTTCACATTTTGAGGCACATGTGTGTTTTGCAAGATATTAATGATGCAGCAGTCCATCCTCATCTTCAGAGTTCTCATTAAATGGATAAATATGAAATACAATATTGCTGGTTAGTATGATTGAGCACAATCATAGTGTTTGGTTTGGAAAATGTAAATGAAAACTCATTTCTTTCATCACCTTCTTACTCTCAATTCACTGGAAAATTCTATTTTATTTTTAATCAACATTACTAAATAGCTATTGATACATAACACAAGGTGTGGGATGGGGAGTTCAAATTGTTAGCCCACAAGGGCTTTGGTTAACATTTTACAAGTGAAGTGTGTTAATTGTCTGTGGTGGACAAAATAAAAAAAACAAAAATACACCATTGGCTAGTTTGTTTGACACAATAAAATTTTATTCTCTCGTAGTTCTGGAGGCTAGAAATTGGAAATGAAGTTTCTACCGGTGTCATGTTCAGTCCAAAGTTCTAGAGGAGAACCCTTTGTTTCCTCTTCTTGTTTCTTTTAGTCCCAGGCATACTTTGGTCTTTGGCAACATAAATCCAATCTCTACCTCTGTCTTCACATGGCCGTCTTTCCTTGTGCCTGTATCTCTACCCAAATTTTCCTCTTCTTATCAGGACACCAGTCATATTGGATTAGGGCCTAACCTAATCCAGTATGATTTTATCTTAACTTAATTACATTTGCAAAATCTTATTTCCAAATAACTTCACATCAAGAGTACTGGGGGTGAGGACTTGCTATATGTTTTTGGGTGACACAATTCAGCTCACAAAATGAGGTATCACAGAGCATATTGTGCTCTACAAATGTTTCTTTAAATATCCCTGTCTAAACCAACTGTGCCCAGAAATGAAGATATGATTGGATCAGAATACCTAGAATTTTTAAATTTTATTATTATTATTTTGTATGGGCAGGCATCAGGAATCAAACCCGAGTCTTCCGCATGACAGCTGAGAGTTCTGCCACTGAGCCATTGCACCGCCCAGAATATCTAGAATTTTAGCAGTAAAAGTGTTGCTCATTGTTTACCATCAGTTTTGGTCAGTAGTGTGCTGTTACTGTAACAAAGATGCTACAACCAACTGACAAAACAAGGGGTAGAAGGAGGCCAACTTGCACATATCTGCATTTATATAACTGATATATCATTGCTCCCTACAAGCTTCATCAAGATAAGCATTCCCTAAAATAAAAAAAAATATTGAAAGCTGCATGTCAGTTCTAACTTCCTAACCTATTGAAGAGATCAATAGGTAGGCTATGCCATTTTGCCTTAGTAAAACCTTTTCAGTCTGCAATATGAAAACAAGGAGTCTCTTCTTTGTGCCATCTTAAACCCTTTTCAGGAAGGAAAGTGTCCAATATTCTCTTGCAAAAATCTGTTCTCACCACAGTTTCATATGCATTCTATTATTACTAATTGTGGGCAGACACAATACCTTTCTTACAGTTTTATGCTTCAAACAAAAACTGATAAATCATTATTGAATTGAATTTAAATGGGAGCTTCTAAACTGTTTTTTTTTTCAATCTGGGGGTGGGATTGCATGGTCTGGGAATAGAACCCGGTTCTCCTGTATGGCAGGCGAGACTTCTACCACTGAACTACCTTTGCACCAATCCCTTCTAGAATGTTTTTAAGGTTGATACTCCAGTTAGTTCTGAGTTTCAGCTGATTTGATTTTCTCTATATATAACAATGATAATAATAATAATTCATTTTATTTATTATCTTCATATTTTCAGCATTAGGAAAATCCTAGCTAAGTATATGATTACAGAAAGTTTCCCCCTGTGAAATTTATAAACATTTCTGGTCTTGAGAAGTTAGTAATTTACCTTAGGAAACAAGGCATATTCACATAAACAGAAGTGTATTTAATATTATAAATGAATATTACACTGTTTCAGCTTTCATAAATTTTGTAATTTATGATGATAATTTTTGCTATAATGATTACAGAATTATATGGCTTTATGCCATCCCCCAGTATTCACATTTTATTATGGAATCCATTTATGAACATTTATACTTTTTAATCAAACATAAGAATAACACACCATGTTTCATGAGAAATGCTTTTAATATGCTACTAAGATGGGGTGCAATAGTAGTTCAGTGGTAGACTTTTCACTTGCCATGAGGGAGACCTAGGTTTGATTCCTGGCCTGTGTACTTCCCAAACAGAAGAAAAACCAAACAAAAATTCAACAAATTGTGCTGCAATAAGGAGATAATCACGTAGAAAAAGAATGAAATGCAACCCCTGCCATACGGCACACAAAGAAAAAATATATATGTTTGCTAATAAGAACTTAACAGAAAATATATATTAAACAATAAATTTTAACTTTTGAAAATTACTAACTATAGGATTTTAAATTAGAAGTTCAGAAAGTTAATTTAAATTATTATATGATACATAAAATAAAATTTAACAGTCATCTTTTCTGTTTCATGAAAGAATTATTTTATAGTTTGAGCATTGTTACATATAATATTTTTAACCAATAAACTATAAATCAAAGTATATGATAGTAGAATTGATTCAATGTTTTAAAATATTTTAATCTTTAACTCTGTTGCCTGTCTCATTATCAGAACTTGGGAATACCTGAATTACTTTTAATCCAGAGAATTTTCATGAAATATTGTGTTAACGTGAGAATGTGCACAAAATGCTACATAGCACCATAATTACTATGGTTTTAATAGCTGATGATTTTAATTTAAAGCTTTACTATATTAGAGGTAAGTTCATTTTTGTTGACAAATCAATAATAATTACAAATTATAATGCAATAAAATACTTCTGCATTAATTTTACATCATGAATTTTAAAAATTATTTTTTAGATAAATTAATTAAAACGTGGTGAGTTCAACCAAATTTAGCTATAGAAGTTGGTTTTTATGTATATTATTATTTACATCAGACGTTCCAGGGAATTTAAGAGAAACTAAAATGGCAAATAATGAGAACACATAGAGCCCAAGGTTTTGTCTTCAGTAATAAATAGATATAAATCTTATGAATGATGGTTCCTATCAATAGTAGGAAAAGGAGCAGGAAAAAAATGGGTCAGACCAAAAGTGAGCAGATTGCTGAAAAGGAAACTATTTACCTTAGGTACACACTCTCCTTCCCTCATTCTTCTCACTCACAAATATCAAATATTCATCAGCAGCTCCTGGCTTTTCTGTGGCCTTCACAGGAGGGGTCCGATCTCCTCTGCCTTTATTAAAAGCTATACATTATTCCTAGTGTCTTCTTCTCTAATAAAAAATTACCTGTTCTACGCCTCAAGGTCCTTTTCAGCTAAATGTTACAAGAGAAGGTGTGACTGCTTAATAAGGGCATGCTTTATTACTTCTTCAGGGGATATTTGTACTATAATTTTTTTTAAAAAATGCAGCTTAAATAAATGAATAACTATTGGTCAGACTGAAGACAAAGAGGAAAGGCTAGAAGAGTTTTCTTCAGAACTTTTCAAACCATGTCACCTATTTATAATCTATTATTCCAATTTCTAAGGTTATTGAAGATAGGAGGAAAGGTAAGGAGGATTTTTCCCCTTTTTTTGGTGATACACTAATATTACAAAGATTCAGAAAACTATAATCTCTCCTATAGAGTAAAATTAAAACTGGGAAGAAGAGTACATGAAAGAAACAGGATTGCTATTTTTATAAAAATATCTTTTGTTTTGTAATTGTGATTATGGTGTTTTGTTGTTGTTTTGTGTGTTCCTGTGATTGAAGAGGGATTGTATGAGGTGGACAAATTGCAGCATGTTTCCGTAGTATGTGTAGCATAAAAGCCAAATTGTATCTGAAATTGTATCGGAATTTGATTATGTTTGGTTGTTGGTTTTTGTTCGTTTTGCTTACAGATTTTATGATACTTGAATATATTTGAAGGCATAAAGTTGGGTGAAAGCCAGAAAAATTTAAACAAGAAGAAAAGGTGAAAATATTTCTCATAATATAGGATAGAAATAGCAAAAAAATTAAAAATTGAAGAATTTTCTATGAAGAATTTTTACCTAATAATGGAATATACTATGTACATTTTGTAAATTGGATTGTTTAGCTCACATTATATCTTGCTTAATGTATTAGTGCGACTCAGAATAATTTTAGAAAGTAGAAGGAACAGAAGAGAAAATTATTCTTTTAGTGGTTATTCCACAAAATAGGTGATTCACATAGTAGTAATCAAAAACTAATCATAATGTATTCAATTTAGATCTAATATCTTATCTTCTTCCCAGGTAATAATCTGGTTCTACGTGAGAACAGAAGCAACACCAAATTCATAGGTTAAAAGAATACATAGACCAATAAGTGAAGAGGAAGTTTTGGAAACATAAAATTTTGGTAGCAAAAACTTAACATTTGCAATTATGATTGGTACTTCTTCATTGAACTCTGTATTATCCAAGACTGAGCTGTTTGATTTCCCCTTTGCTCCATCTGCAAAATAACTGATTTTATTCTGTACTGTTAATTTTGACATAAAATAATCTAAAATGATTGGGCTTAAAATAGATTGCTTATTTTGAATGAAGTAATGGTTCATACTAACCGTTACTTTTGCACATATATTGTGATAAACCTCAAATATACACACGTATGTGTTCAATTATAATGAATGAAAAATGAAACTTGACTTACAGTTCACAATGATACAGTAAACCCCTTCAGCTAAACTGGATATATGCAAACTCAGTCATTTTAATGGTTATCGTATCTTCTATTAGAGTCAATTTCCTAAAACATATATCTTAATATCATATATTATTTGTAAAAAGTTAAATGTTTTGCCTACATTTATCATTATTAAAAATGCTGAAATTAGTGGACCTTTTTTGATTTTCTCATAATATAAATTATGAGTTTAAGAAAGTCACCATGGTCACATTTCTCATTTCCATTTGCTATGGAATGCAATCACGTTCAGTATTTTATTTTTCAATAAAGTTTTTCCATGCATCAATACTATGTGTAATTAAAATTATAGGTTATACTTATCATAAGTTAAATCCATAATCAACATGAATAATGCCCATTACATGTATAGAAATGTGAAATTAAAGTTATATCTATCTATTATACCCATGCTACTATTTATTAATATTTGTGTAGTTTGAAATTTGGGGTCTTAAAAAAAGCAACAGTGATAAATTTTATTATTTTCCTAATTATTCTTCTAATTATTATCATTATTAATATTTGCCTGAGGGATTGATAAAATAACATTAATTGATAAACACATGAAAGGAGGAAGCACCAATGGCTTATCAAGGAGGCAGAAATTTTAAAACTCCATGGGAGAAAAATTTATATATCGCAAACCACTTCTTTTTAATTATGCTTCTTTTAACTTTTAAAGAACATAACATGTTATGTGTACTTGTTATAGTACTATGTTATAGTACTTGTTTAAAAAAACTATAAATTTTCTAAAACTTTTCTTCAGTAGTTGAATCATGAATTCATAGTCATACCACATTGTAGAAAAGGGAATAAATCAAAGACCACACATAAAAAGAGAAGTTGTTTATGTAATTATACAGCAAAAAGTGATGGTAAGCAATTTGCAAAGAGTAGTGGATAATATCAGAAGGGGAAGAAAAATAAGAGAAAGAATTTAATATTAATGTGAAGACATTATAAATTAGGAATAAAATATGCAGAGATTCACTCATTTGTTTACCCAGTAAATCATTTACCATTTGCTCAAATTTACTGGGGAGTTAATACTGACAGAGCATTAAACTTGGTACAATGTGAATTTGTAATAAAATGATCACAATTTGAGTAGCAGATATAGTCTTTACAAACAAAATGGAAGATTCTAAATAAAGAAATGATTTGTGCCATCTGGATGCATTCATTTATTCAAGCAACTAGTGAACTCATACTAAATGCAAAACAAGATCCTGAAAAAATAAAAGCGAGACATGGGCCTCTCACAGCCAACACTGGAGAGGTGGATATGGCAGTGACTAACTAATAAAATATTCAAAGAGGAACATAAAAAACATTTCTACAAAGTTCCACAGATGATGTGTGCCTTATGTGAAGTCATGGCGTGTAAGTGGGTCAATACTTCACAAGAGATATAGACTCGTACATGAATCGTGGGTATCAGTGAGCAAAGAAGGTTAACAAGGGATGAAAGCAGGGAAATATGTGGTGAATGGAAACTAAGTGAATATGAGCTTAATGAAATAACTAATATGTCTAAGAAATAACATATTATCCAGATCAAAGTATCTGTTTACTTAAAAGGAACTGGCGAAACATTTGGACAGAGATCCATTTGGAAAGAGACCCGTTTCATTTGGAAAACCAGACTTCAACCTGGATGGTTATCCAACAGTGATTTCAAAGTGTTTATTTGACGTTCATCTGTTAGACTTGTACAAATTTTGCTCTTAGAATTTTGAAAATTGGTAAAAAAAAAAAAGTATAGATAATAGGAAGAGGCATTCAGTATAAATTTTCAAATATTTATTATATTCCTAATAATTCTAGTAATCTTTTATGGATGCCTAGCATGTTTTGATGTAAAGATTTAGTTATAACTTAATTATTATTATTATTTGATTTACTTGATCTTCTGCCATAAAATAGGTCATATTTCCTACTTGTTTTGTATTCTTCATAATACCAAAATTAAAGCATGAAAAGTAAAAACATATATGATACATACCAGAAAATTGATAGCAGAAACCGCGACTTGCCTATTTCCAAATGCTAGAAAAGTAGGAAAATAAGACATTATGAAAAGATCATATTTTCAATTGCCACACTATACACACTGTTCAGGCAATGTTTATTGGATATTACTATTCTCATGGGAGAAGTAATATGAGGTATTTAATTGACATTTTCAGGACATTATTGTGGAAATCTAAATGGCTGAAAATATTTTTGCTTTCTACATATAATGTTCTTTAAATAATCTAACGATATTTAGAATACAAACAGAAAATATTAATTTGTATTATTATTTGAAGTCATTTTATTGTCTTATTTGTTATTTGAAAAAGCATACTTTCCATAGCCTACCATATAATAGACACTTCATAAGTATTTCTTGTTTTATCATGTTTAACAATAACAAGAAACATGCTAATAATATTTTGTATTGTTGAATGTGTTGTGTCAAAGCACTATTTTGTGCTTACAGTTTTTTGTCATAGAAACAAACACATAAGATAAATATTACTCTTTTCACCTTAAATTAAATAAATATATAGGTTGATGATAACATAAAGTGAAATGGACAAAGCAGGATTTTAAACCATGTCCTAAAAGCTCTTTGTTCATTGTGCTAAATTAAGAATATATAAAAACACTAAAAAATATAATTATATGATAATAATAAATAAGCTGAAACTTATTACCATCTCTTACTCATTTTTCCTGTAGTTCTGTGTGTATATGCGTTGCATATAAAGTTTATTTAATTACATAAAAATATCTAAAAAATAAATTTAATATTAAGCCTCATTTTTTAAACTTGTGTTTTTATCTAAGAATATATTTTAAGTCTTTTCAAATATTATTAAATATTTG
Source organism: Tamandua tetradactyla (assembly GCF_023851605.1). NCBI lineage: Eukaryota > Metazoa > Chordata > Mammalia > Pilosa > Myrmecophagidae > Tamandua > Tamandua tetradactyla. The sequence continues at coordinate 65,530,697 of NC_135345.1, forward strand.
CTGTAAAAACTATGATAGCACATGCACTATAAGGCTTCTATATGGCTAGCCCTTAAAATTTTAACCAATTACTATGCAACTCAGGGTCCTCTTAGTATTATTTATGGTACACGAAGTTGCAATGAATATTTTTCTGCATGTTTCTTACTAAAATTCTTTTTCTTTGGCTAGAGATTTAAAAGAAGCATAATGTAGTTAAATATGAAATGTCTAATTATGTATAAACTACATGTATATACATGTACATATGTTGGTGATTTTATTTTTTAAAGTGCATATATCTGATTATAGAAATACAGTATACGAATGGCGAAAATCTGGAAAGTAGAGGAAACTTTAAAGAAAAAATAAAATTCATTGAAAATTTCTTAATCCAGGGGAACCAGTGAAAATTCTGATTTTTTTTCTTTTAAATATGCATATATATATATATTTACTATATATTTTTATAATATCTAATTTAACAATTTGTGACCACATTTCCCTTAAACATATTTCTCAGGTTAAATCATAATAACTGGGTGATAGTCATCTGGATTTACCATAATTACATTATTTGTAGCTACTCATGCCTACTATTTCACTCATTCAACAATACACATTAGGAAATTATATGACAGGCAGGGCACTGTATGCTTGAGATAAATTATAAACACTCACCTTAATAGAATTTACATTCTAACAAAGAAACAAATATTTATCTCATGATGGCAAATGCAACCTTGATAAGTGCTAATAAGAACTGTGAGGTATTTATAAGGGCTTAAAAGTAGAATTACTAAAATCAAAGAGATCTAGGACTCTTCTGAGTGTGCTTGAGATTTGATCTAAACATGAATATGAATTAACACAAAGACAGGAATTCAGAGCATTTTAGTCAACATTACCGTGAGGATATATCTTGTTTTCATTTTTTAAATGAGCCTATCTAGGTATTCAGCCAATGCGTATCATTTTTAAATATTTTTAATATTTAGCTCTAGAAAATCAAAGTTACAGGTAGTATAAGTTGAAACAAATTTTCTATGAAAAAGAAAATTTTAACCATGATTATATTTTCCGTATTTAAAATATAATGCTTTATAATTTCAATTTTCATTATATTATTTGACAACAGGGTAAAAAGTAAGCTCTTTTTTTCTTGATAGTTGTTAATGTTTACTACGTACAGTTTAAATTTTTGAACATATGTAAGCATTAATGAAATATTCCTGCTATTGGGTAGTTTTCAATTATGGAAATATATTTATTTATTAGTTAAAAATCTACTTTTTTTTTTGCATGGGCAGGCACCCGGAATCAAATCCAGGTCTCTGGCATGACAGGCGAGAACTCTGCCACTGAGCCACTGTGGCCACCATATTTATTTATTTTAAAATATCATTTCAAAAATACGGAAGCTGACCTCTTTATTGGCATATGAGTTGGAAATATAAATCTAGCATATGTGTTAATATAATGATATTATTTGCCTCATGATAAAATTTGTTGAAGTTGTAATGAGGACTGCGAAACAAAGTGAAACAGTATTACAGCAGAGAATCTAGAAGGAGGTAAAAAAAAAAAAACTAACGATATGCAGTGCAAAGAACAGCAAAGTAAATTATGACAAACGAAAAAGAGCAGAAAAATAATAATCATTGACATAATCTAAAAAAACGTCCTGAATTGCACACTTGTGAATATATCAGTCAAAAGTGATAGTATCAGTCAAAAATGATAGTATAGAAAAAATGATGAAAAAATTAAACACATAAACAAAGCCAAACAATTGTTTCAGTTTTCTAATTTTGAAAATAAGAATGAAGGAAAACTAAGGCAAGCATGCAAGTTTCATAGAATATTTTGATGAGGAACAATGTAAAAACTGGTTTCAATATTTTTTTCCTGCAACTGTAAGCACTTGAATTTAACACTATTCACAAGTGGAATAAAATATTTTAAAACAAAGGAATCCCTCACTCAGTTATTATATTTTGCTCATTTTTTTCAGAGAGATAATTGTAGTTCTATAGCTGCTTTTGTGAAAACAAGGTGTACTATTTCCTCTTTTGTTACGTTGTAACAGTCTTCTGTGATTTTTTTTTTATTTTTTACTTTTAGACTCAATACTTAGGAATGTATTTTAGGGTATAGTTATAACAGCTTTGTTTATTTCTTTATTTTTTAAAACAATGTTTTTAAGGTTTATGTTTTCCCAATAAAGGAAAATGTAGTTTGTACTATTTTTGCTCTTGGGGACAGCACTGAATTTTTATGACCCCCAAATGGTCCATTTTAACTTACAATATTAATCTGTGCATTCTAATAAAAGAGGCAATCTCAAAAACTCTTAGGAAGAAATATAATAAATGCAAGGGGAGACATTTTGTAGCATAGCTACAAAAAGGTAGAATTTTAAGGAAAAATTAAACACAAGAAAAGGCATACACCTATGACAAATTAGAAATGGAGTCCTGCTTCTTGCCAGCAGTGTGGGCTAATTATCCCAAGCTCACGTCACTAACAATTTTTAGAATAGAAGCCTGTCCTACTTAGAACACAATTGAAGAACAAGTTGATGTGGCTTCATGATAATGTCTATCCAGACACTGACTAGCCTCTTATTCAGGTTATTGCTTTCTATATCTAAAATGGAGAATGAGTTCCACAGTTTTTTGATGGATGCATCTGAACAAGCTGCCTACATTTTTAAATATTTGTCTTCCACATCTGAAAAATGGGAATGCTAGTAATACATTGACTGAAACATAGGAAGCTCTAATAAAAGTTGATACAAATGCTATTATATGTATGAAAGGGAAGACAGCCTTCTCCCAGCAGATACTGTTGCAGCTGTCACATTATTCCTGGTTCCATTTGCAGTTCCTCCCTTTGATGACACCTATTTGAAGAGGATTTGCAGTTGGCCCATTACTCTTCATGCCCTGTTTTGAACAGAGAGTTGTATCCCTCTTTGGCTCTGGAAAGAAAAATGCAATGGCACGTATTCTGGTGAAATGAGGACACCATATTAAGTAATCAGAAAGTTTAATTTTTATTCTGAATATTGTAGTTGGTAACTAAATTTGGTGGTCTGAATTTATGGACTGTTATCGTCTTTTATTATAAAATGTCCAGATTTATCCTGGGATTTAACCGATGTTATATGGAATATTTTTTAATGAATAATGGAATAAATACCTGATTCATTTCATGGTATATTTAATTTTAATCCCCATCTCTGAGAAAATGAAATTCTTTTATCAATGAGATTTTCTTCTGAAAAATCTTATCCACCACAGTACATACTTAATGAAATTATGTCATTGCATTTTATGCATTACATTGCATTAATGTAGAAAATAAAAGAAACACTCCCAATAAAATATCTAATTGTAAGTTAACTCTAAAACTATTTTTTTTTGTAATGGCCTATTAGGTACCCTCTCAACTGAAGAAAACTGAAACACTTACTTTGAATTGTTTTATTTTTTTGTGTGTGCATGGTTCAGGAATCGAACCCAGGACTCCGGCATGAAAGGCAGGCATTCTTACCACTGAACTACATGTGCACCCTGCTTTGATTTTTTTTACCAAAAAAAGACAATTTTGGAAATACAGGTGGTCCTTGATTAACATAGTACTGTGAGACTGTAAACATGGCTGTGTACACTGAAACAAAACAATAATAATCAATGAGGTAAATCATGATTATTCCATGACCTTTACAATTTGTTGCTAAAATATTAATAAATCTCTTACTATTGGTTACAAATGGATAAGAAAATTAAAAAAAAAACTAGTACCATTTATTTATACACTATGATTTTTAAGATTAACGTTATTGAGAAGTAAGGTATTTTATTTCTTTTTAGTGAACTGACCAACAGTAATTCAAACAGCACCTGACTTCTTATGTCATGGAATTTATTATTTAGAGTGAGAATTGTTCCTATGCCTTTGCGTCATCGTCGTACCTTTCTAAGCTTGGATCAGCTTCCAACATTTTTGATTTGCACTTTTAATGTCATAAAGTGTTTCTGAGAGTAACTTTAGTGTGAAGATTTTGCCATTGTCACTTCCTCTGGGACATCATTATGGTTTTCATCACGATCACTTTCCAATTCCACTTTCAGCATTCTAATTCTGTTACTTGGCTGCATTCTCATTTTGTTGGCCAATTCCCTCTTTTGATAATTTACTTGTTTTTAAATGTCATATGATTTATCCCTGGGAGACAGGAGGTAAAAATAATAGATGCTTTGCTGGCCGTGTGTGAACTGAGTAGAGGATATACAGTGACCCATCACAGAACGATATGATTGGTTACTGATCTTGGCGTGGATATATTATTTACTAGTGGTGTGTGGACTGAAGCACTAGAAGCAAAGTTAACACTTCATGCAATCACTCACAGATAACATAATTTAGTGTCTGAATTTGAACCATGTTTTGAGGGGACTGGTGTTATTTAACTAAATCAGGATAACTAAAATCTATGCATATCAGAACCATGTAAGACAAGGACTGCCTATACAAAATTTTCACTTTACACCTGAAATCATTATTGCAATGCTATATAAATTAAAATATGTTCACAGAATTTAAGTCCTACTTACATATATGCATTTAAGGGTCCTGAGCACATAGTGAAATTAACCTTCAGGTTCTCCTTTTCCCTTTCTATAATGGGGAATATTGACATCTACATGATAATGTTACTTCTTGCAAAAGAAATAACAATTTCATAGTTCTTAAAAAATAGTATGGTTTCAGTAAATGTTTCACATATATTCCATAAAATGAACTTCTATCACTATTTTGTATCACAAATAAGAATGAGATTTTGAGAGGGTCTTAGAGCATGGAGCAAAATATATTTGCTCATCTCTTAATATTATGAAATTAATAAGTATACATGCTTATAAAATGAAAAATATCAGAGTTATATGAAATCAGAAATGCTCTTCTCCAACACTTATAGTTAACAATTCTCCAGTACTTTGAATTTGAAGTTTTTGAACATTGCAATCAATTACTCTTAACTTAGCATGCTGAACTAGAATTGCTGATCTTATCAAAGAACCTGAAGAGTGAAAATCTCTATATCAATAGTTCAAGCAAAGAAATTAAACAAGTATACATTTTCCTATAAAGTCTAAAATGTAGTTTAATAAGCTTAAATATGACATTCATTTTCATTTATCTTAAATTTTCTAACCACCATAGCCCACTCAAATCATCAGCAATAAAATTTGAAACCTCAAACATGTAACTGTAGGGCTCTGCTGTGAGTACCTAATGGACTGTCATAAAATTAGAGAAGAGAGAAGTCCAAAGTGAATAAAAGAAATGGAATTCACTGATCCAGATGATAATCTCTCTGCCACGCCCTCAAGAAATCATAGAGAAGTAATTTGAGCATTAAGTCATGTATATTAAGGGTTTAGTTTGGTCTAGTGTTCTCCTCACCAATTTGCATCACCTGTGAGTCAAGGTCCAGTCTATCCAATAAAGTAAGTTATAATATGGAAACATCATGCCACAGAAAAATTTCACCTCTATTTTTCATTTTGAATAGTAATAAAAAGAATAATTAAATGTTTATTATTTATTTTTGAAAATCAGATAGCTGATTAGTATGTTATTATATACGGTTTTTCTTTTTCATCTCTATTTTACTATCTTCTTTTCAGAGGGTAATATCAACTAATATTTTTTGTTAGAGCTTTTATGGAAAGAAAATCAATTGATGTCAGACAAGTTTGCTCTTTAGAGCTATATAAAAATGTAATAAAACATTATATGTAAACAATTTAGATTGACATTATTGCACTTTTCCCTACTTCTATGAGTGTATCCTGTTGTTCATCATTTTTAAGTAACTAGAACATGATGATTTCTTATGAGGATTACTTAAGAAATTCTACATACATGGTGGTGTATACCATGGGTGATTAATGTAGTAGGCAATCCAAGAAGTGAATCCCCAATAAAAGGCACAACCCTACAAATGAAATAAAAGAATACAAACATTAGGGAAAGTAAATAATATATAAGGCATCAGTTGCAACTTTCACATACATGAATACAACTGCAGCATTTTTGTATGCAAAATTATATTATTTTTCTAAGTTGAATAAATCTTCTATTTTTCCTTCACTCAGTAAAAGTCTCATTTTTACAATAACTTTTTGATTTAACTAAGGAAATGAATTTCTTTGCTCCATCCTTATGACTATAAATGTGTATTCAGGAGGTCAAGAAAAGGTAGTTACATATTTCAGACAGATTTTTCAAGCATTATTTTTGTCTGAGTTACAGACATGAAAGAAGTAATAAAAAAGAAGTAATAAAATGTATAAACAAATTATCTATTACATAAAAAAATTATGTTTTTGCAGAAATAAATGAATATAAGAACGAAAGATTTAATCTTTACTTATAACACATCTTGAATGATCAGAAAGGGAAGTGACCTGGATTAAGCAGTCCTAGGTTATAACCCTGGTTTTACAAACTTGATAATATGTTAGGTCAAAAAAGAAGTTGATCTAAATGATTCCTGAGGTCTCTGAGAGTTCTAGAGTTTATTGCATTATTACCATTTCAATGTTGGAATGATTATCTTGCTGAAAATGTTAGAAAACAGATATTTTCCCTGAAACAGGAAGATATGGTTAAAAGCATAATTCCATTTGAAAATAAATCTTAATTTGAATTGAAAAATTACAGTGCAGCATGTCTAATGCACATTTCCACTTCAACATTTTAAAAATGTCCCAATTTCTTTATGGTACTTTAACGGTTGATACCTTTCCATGCTTTTCTTTCATAATTTCTTGGAAGAGCAAAGATACTTTTCATCGCCCTTGACAACTATCATAAACATGGAATATAATGTCAGTATTTTAATCACACTTGGATGTATATTTAAGTCTCTTATTTGAGATTCCTCATTGTGCTGGTTTGAAATGATGTATGTACCCTAGAAAAGCCATTTTTAATCCTAACCCCATTTTGTAAAGGCAGACATTTCTTCTACTCCCTATTCAGTATTGTATGTTTGATCATCTCCCTGGAGATGTGATTTAATCAAGAGTGGTTGTTTAACTGGATTAGGTGGAAGTGTGTCTCCACCCATTTGGTTGGGTCTTGATTAGTTTATGGGAATCCTACAAAAGAGGAAGCATTTTGGAGAATGCGCGAGATTTCTGAGAGAGCAGAGAATGACATAACCACGAGAAACAGAGTGTCTACCAGCCAGCGACCTTTGGAGATGAAGAAGGAAAATGCCTCCCAAGGAGCTTCATGAAACCGGAAGCCAGGAGAGAACGCAGACAGATGACGCCGTGTTCACCACATGCCTTTCCAGATGAGCGAGAAACTCTGACCGTGTGTGCCATGTGCCTCCTCACTTGAGAGAGAAACCCTGAACTTCATCAGCCTTCTTCAACCAAGGTGTATTTCCCCCGATGTTTTAGATTGGACATTTCTATAGACTTGTTTCAATTAGGACATTTTCTCGGCCTTAGAATCGTAAACTAGCAACTTATTAAATTCCCCTTTTCAAAGCCATTTTGTTTCTGGTATGTTGCATTCCAGCAGCTAGCAAACTAGAACACTCATATTGTAGTCTCTTATATGAGGTTCCTCATATCGAAACAGGACTTAAAGAATCTGAAATTAGTGCTAAATATACCCAAACTTAAAAGGTGACCTGGACTATCTTATTGTCTCTCATAAATTGATGTATTGACAAATCTTTCTATATAGGGTTATGTTAGAGGAAAACTCCAGTGAAATAGGTCACATAAGAATTGGCATATCAGGAACAGAATGTTCAAGGTACGCTGACATAATTGAAAAGAAAAATCTAGGCTTGGGGGTAAAAACTATGACTGCACATTTTTCAGTCTATGAATATGCAAAAATTAGCAACAATAAATTATAAAACATATTATATACCCACCAGTATCAAATTTTTCAAAGGTGTATGACCTCCAGAAACTCTGTGAACAAATAAGGTTTCCAAAAGATATCGGATATAATGTATACAATGGCAGAAGCAGGCCAAGCTAGGAAAAAATAAACATAAATATATGAAATTCCCTTATACAATTCTGGTTTCTCTTAAGAATATGCATTTCTATTCATTTATTTTAGCTTAGTACAATATTCTCTTTATTAGAAAATGACTGTTAATACCAAACACCAGGGGTTGGTTAAATAAAGTGTGTCAGCATTCAAATTTTATTTAATAATAAAAGCAATTTTTACAAGTTTCTGTAATTTTATTTCTGATGACATTGGAAATACTTTATAACACCAGTCATGAATTGATATGCTCACATCTACCAGAAGAATAGATATAAATATAGTAATTGCAAGTGTATGCATATCAAATGTCTAAAGATTAAAGAAGACAATTTATATGTTTTTAAATGTCTGAAGACTAGTTACCATGCATTTGACATTCTTTAGTATTCAGAATAACTTTTGAATTGTCTCGTTGTCCTTTAACATGTACCCTATATTGAAAAAGTCTGAATTTTATTTTCTGTGGTGTCAAAATGCAACTTTTAAAATTTTGCCTCTTTTTAAAAAATGTTTTGTACTAACTGGCACACTTCAGTAATGCATCTGTCTCTGTGTGTGTTTTATTTTATTAGAGAAGTGTGGGAAAATAGAGAAATGCAGAAAATGCAGAGTTCCCAAATCCCCCTCTCACTAAACAGTTTCCCTATTATTAACACTTTGAATCTAGTAGCTTTGTTACAAATGATGAAACATTTATTATAATTTTACTATTAACTATAGTCTATAGTTTACATTAGGGTTCACCCTTTGTGTTATAATCTCCTATGGGCTTTTATATTATATTTTTATTCTAGTAATATATATACAACCAAGATTTCCCCTTTTAAGCACAATCAAATATATAATGCAGTGATGTTAGTTAAATTTACAAAGTTGTGCTATTTCCACCACCATCTATTACCAAAATTTTCCCATCACCCCAAACATTAACATCACCCCAATTGCCTAACTTCACCCCAGTCCATGGTAACCTGTATTCTTATTTTGAACTGTATTAATTAGCTTATTCATTTATTTCATATGAGTGATATAATACAATATTTGTCCTTTTATGCATGGCTTATTTCATTCAATATAATGTTAACAAGGCTCATCCATTTTGTCTCCATAAATATGCCTACAATTCCTTTTTTCAATCCTAATATTTGGAAATATTTATTTTGGGTCAAGTGAAATCCAGGATATGATGGCTAAAAGAAAAGGGTCACTGTATATGTATGAAAGAAAGCATAGCCTGAACGTCACAGAACTGCAAGGGAGCAGTGAAACAAGGAGAGTGCCAGGGTTCTGTTGAAGAAGATGAGGAAAATGCTCAAATAATAGGTTGAAAATATAAGATATTGTGCTAATATTGGATTTTGAATTGCACAGAAGGACTCCAGGAGTTGGAGAAGACTCCAGGAAGGCAATAAATTGGGGATTGTAGAGAGTGCAGATATAGAGCATCAGAGAAAAGAATTGACCTGAACACATGTTAATGTGGTTCATGATAGAAATGGATAAATGTCCACAGATGAGACTTGATGCATTCAAGGCAGATAGGTAAAGTGTGAGTTCTGAGTGTAGGACAGGTTTCTGGTGCTCCTTCTCCAATTTTCCTTAAGGAGGTAATGCCTTAGTCTCAGATTACTAGTTCACTCTCAATCCTTCTTAACTCTTATTGATTGAATAAAGAACTTCTAGGTTATGCTAAGCTTGTGGACCATCTATTCAATATTGATGGTGGGGATAGACGTTCTGTAGGAAATGTGGCCTTAATCCCTGTGCATACAGACTTCTAAGAGATCCAAATAACTGCGCAGTGTCTGAATCACATGCACAATTCTGCTCCTATCTGAGTTTAGCAAAAAAGAACTTTCAACTTTGCAATATGATTAAAAGCAGTTTGGGAATATTAAATTATAAGTATGTGCCAACTGGATATGGCATTTAAAATTTTATCTTTTTAATCTTGAGAAATCAATCATCCTGAAATCAGGTTGCCTGATACTTGTGCTTATCCTATGAAACCCCAGCTATACTCCTACGTATCAAAATTATTTGTGTGCATCTGCACTGGAATGATTTTGTATAAAATGTGATAGTTGGGTTCAGTTGTCAACCTGTCCAGTTGATGGTGCCAGTTGTCTTGTCAGGCAAGCACTGGTCTAACCATTACTGCAAGGATTTTCATGGCTGGTTGAAAAACCATAGGGCTGGCATATTAAATTATCAGTTAGTTGAGTGCTTCTGTGGCTGATTACATACATCTATGTTCAACTAAGGGTGTGTCTTCCACAACGAGATAATACAATCAATTTGGGTTTAATTAAATCAGTTGAAGACCTCTAGGGGAAAAGAGAGAACTTTCATGTCTTCTTCAGCCAGCCAACCATCCCCTCCTGTGGAATTCATTGGAGTTGTCACTCTTGTGGCCTGTTCTATGGATTTGGACTTTACATCCTCATGGTTACATGAGACACTTTTATAAGTCTCATATTTACAGATCTCTCCTGTTAATTCTCTTTCTCTAGTGAACCCTGCTGACTGATACATAAATGTAACATATTTGCTATTTTGGAAATTCATCTTGGAAAAAGATGAATAAGTTGAAGAGTGACATCATCAACATGGTGACATAAATAGCTACTGAAAATTTGTTCCCAGAGATTCAGTGAAGAAAAAAAGGACATTTCTGAATTGTTCAGAACTCTGGAGGAAAATGTAGACTGAAGAGGTACCCTACAAATGCTGAATTGAAGAAAGGGGAAAATATCAGGTAAGAAACTTCCATCCCAGAGAGGTCTCACACAGCACAGAAAGGCAAAGAAACAGCAGCCAGGACCACTTCCACCGGAGACACAGAATATAAATTCTCACAACAGCAGTGAGACAGACCCCTTGTGGGGGACAGGGAAAGACATTTCAAGGCCCAGATTAGTGAGAACATGTGGACGGAGACTGTGTTTCCAGCCCTGGGTCAGAAAGTCATTCACCCACCCCTGAAGGAAACAGCAGTGGGCACCCTGATCTGGCCTGGCAGATGGCTGGAAACTGGCACAATTAGGCAAGTCCCCATTACCACAAATTAAAGTGGACATTCAGCCCCACATTGAGTCAGATTTTGGATGGCAAAGTGATGGCACAAGATCCCAGTTTCAGCCCTGCCCATTCAGATGCACCCTGGGCTCCAAAGTAAACAGTTTCTAAAGAGGATTAATATACCAAACAGTATATTATGTGGAAAAGTATTCAATTTTGAGGAGATCCCACTTACCTATTTCCTTTCATTTACTTCTGCTGTGTGTGTAAGGTCTGGGAAATCACTTCCTACCACAAGATCCTTAAGACATTTCCATCTCTGGGCAGGCCAAAAAATGCAAGGGAATTCAAAGGCTTTGCAGGAATCTCCAGACCATATCTCAGGCCCAGTGGAGCTGAACTTATCCCTCTGGAGGGGAACCTACAACCGTTTTGGCTGATAAATATGGACAACCCAACTGTTAAAGCAGTGCACTAAAATGAACTCAGGTCTTGTAGGTTGGCAAAAAAACATTAAAAAAAAAAAAAAGAAAGAAAAAGAACTAGTACCAATTTTCCTTAAACACTGTAAAAAATTTGAAGAGGCAGGAAAGCTTCCTAACTCATTATATGAATTCAGCATCAGCCTAATACCAAAGCCAGACAAAGAGCCTATGAGGAAAGAAAATTGCACACCAATCCTTTTAATGAATATGATGCAAAAATCCTGAACAGAATATTTGTGAATCAAATCCAACCATACATTCAGAGAATTATATACCATGAACAAGTGGGATTTATTCCAGGTATGCAAGGGAGGTTCAACACAAGAGAATCAATTAATTTAATCCAAATCAATAACTCAAAGCAGAAAATACACATTATCATCTCTACGATGGGTGCATGACATCCTGTTTTTATGAAAACATTTCAAAGGATAGGAGTAAAAGGGAACTTCTGCAACATGATAAAAGGAATATATGAAAAACCCACAACTAACACTATCTTCAATGCAGAAAGACTGAAATCTTTCTCTCTAAATGAGAAACAAGACAAGGATATCCACTGTCAGCAATGTTATTTAATATTATGCTAGAATTTCTAGCTAAAGGTATTAGGTAAGAAAAATAAATAAATTATACCCAAATTGGAAAAGAAGTAAAACTTTCACTGTTCGCAGATTATATGGTCTTATATGTAGACAATCCCCCCCACAAAATCTATAGCTAAGATACTAGGGCTAATAAACAAGAATAGCAAAGTGGTAGGGTATGAGATCAACATTCAAAAACCAGTAAAGATTTTTAGTGATATAAATGCAAAGAACAATCTGAGAGAAAATCAAGAAAAAATATCCATTTACAATAGCAATCAAAAGAATCAAATATTTAAGAATGAATTTAACTAAGAATGTATAGTACCTATTCACAGAAAACTACAAACATTGTAAAAAGAAATCAAGGAAAACCTAAATAAATGGAAGGATACCTGTGTACATGGATTTGAAGACTATATATAGTTAAGATGTCAGTTCTTCCCAAATTGATTTACAGATTCAATGCAATGCCAATTAAAATCCCAACAACTTACTTTGCACAAGTAGAAAAAACAATAATCAAATTTATTTTGAAGGGCAGGATACCCTGAACAGCTAAAAATATCTTGAAGAAGAGATATGAAGTAGGAGGTCTCACTCTACCTGACTTTAAAGCATATTATAAACCAACAGTGGTCAAAACAGTATGGTACTGTAATAAACACAGATGCACTAATCAATGAAATTGAAATGAGTGTTCAGAAGTAGACCTTTTCATCTATGGCCTATTGATCTTTAACAGGGCAGTCAAGTCAACTCAACTGGGACAGCAGCCTTTTCAACAAATGATGACTAGAAAACTGGATATCCATATTAAAAAGAATGAAAGAGAACCCCTATCAGACCTTATACAAAATTTAACTCAAAATGTATCAAAGACCTAAACATTAGAGATAAGGTCATAAAATGTTAAGAAGAAAATGAAGGAAAATGTCTTAAGGATCTTGTGGTAGGAAGTGATTTCCCAGACCTTACACACAATGCAGAAGTAAATGAAAGGAAATTTAGGTAAATGGGATCTCCTCAAAATTGAATACTTTTCCACATTAAAGAATTTGCCAGGATAGTAAAAAGGCTGTCTACACAGTAAAAGACAATATTTGGAAACCACATATCTGACAAGGGTTTAATATCCAGAATATATAAAGAGATCCTACAACTCAACAACAAAACAACAAACAACCCAATTAAGAAATGGTAAAAGACCTGGATAGACACTTTGCCAGGGAGAAAATACAAATGCCATAAAAGCATATGAAAAGATGCTCAACTTTGCTAGTAGTTAGGGCAATGCAAATTATAACCATGATGAGATATCATCTCACACTTACTAGAATGACCATTATCAAAAACAAAACAACAACAGAAACAAAAATGGAGAACAACAAGTGCTGCCAGTTATCAGTGATGTGAAGAATTATGTACACTCATTCACTACTGGTCTGAATGTAGAACGGCACAGTGGCTCTGGAAAGCAGTTGGTCGATTCCTCAGATAACTAAGTATGGAACTGCAATATGGTTCAGCAATCCCATTACTAGCTTTATTCTTGGAGAAACTGATAACAGAACATGAATGGGCATTATCACACTGATGTTTTTAGCAGCACTATTTACAGCTGACAATAGATGCAAACAGCTCAAACGTTCATCAACCAATAAGTGTATAAACAAACTGTGGTTTATACCTATGATGGAATATTACACAGTTGTAAAACAGAATAAAGTCATGAAGTATGCAACAATGGGGATGAACCTTGAGGACATTTTGTTGGGCTAAATAAGCCAGAAATAAAGGGACAAATGCTGTATGGTCTCACAATATGAACTAACTCTAATGAGCAAACTCTGACAGTTAAGGTTGAGAACACAGGTTTTAAGGAGATAGAAAGAGGGTAAAGTTTGGATACTTGATGCTGAAGAAGAAGAGAGGGTTCAAAAGGATTAACTGTAAAGATCCAGAAATAGATAGCACAATATTATGTGATGGCTGCAGGATTTTATAAGTATAATGAACAAAGTTGAATGTGAATATGGTTGAAGAGGAAAGCTAGGTGCATATATGAGATTAGAAGGAAAGATGGAGGGTAAAAACTGGGGCTCTGTAAGATAGTGAAACCTAGAGAGGACAATGAGGTTGATTAAATGTACAAATATAAGAAAGGTTTTACTTAAGAGAGAACAATTGAATGTCATCATTCCAAGGTGTAGGAAATGGGATAATATATAGAAAAAATACAATTTAATGAAAACTAGGGTCTATGGTTAACAGTGTCACTGTAGTGTTCTTTCATTAATTGTAACAAAGTCAATATAACAAAGCTAAATGTCAACAAGAGGGGGATGGATATAAGGGAGCAACATGGGATTCTTGCTGTTGTTGTTTCTCTTTTTTCTTTTCCTCTCTTCTTCTTTCTCTGTGGAAGCAATGGAAATGTTCTCATAGATTGTGGTAGTGAATAAAAACAGTATGATTATAGCAGGAACATTAATTGTACACTTGGAATGGGTTATATAGCGTGTGAATAAAACTATTTAAAAAATAAACAGGATACAAGTACTGGAAAATATGTGGAGAGAGAGAGAAATGTACCTATTCATTGTTACTTAGGAAAGTGAAATGGTACAGCTCCTCTTGAGACCAGCATGGTGTTTCCACAGGAAGCTAAGTATAGGGTTGCCACATGACCCTAAAACCCCATTATTAGACAAAGGTTTGGAAGAACTGAAAGCAGGGACACAGACATTTGCACCCTAGAGTTTATGGCAGCATTATTCATGATTTGCAGTGGTTGGAGGTGGCCTAAATGTCCATTGACTGATGAACAGCCAATTGATTCATGGTGTATAGAATGGCAGATTATTGAACAGCTTCAGGAAGGCACACAGCTAGGTGAATGAAGCTTGAGGATATTACATTGAGTGAAATAACCCAAAATAAGGGACAAATAATGTACAGTCTCACTACACTATACTATGAACGGACTATAGTGTGCAAACTTTGAAAACTGATTTTGATTCTATAGGTTATTAGGGATAAAAGTGGGCAGAGATCAGGTGGTCAAGCCATAAGGAGTACAGAATGTTCAAATCTGATTCATTGTGAAGGTACCTAGACTGTAAGCTGTTACAGCATCACATGTATTCCTAAATTTTAATTGTTATTTCCTCATTCTGTGATGCTTGTGTATAACCTGGTAGATCCCTGGAACATTGGGTATCTATGTGACACATGTGAGTCACAGTTAAGAGTTTTGAAGCTCTGAATCCCTGTAATACTCCATACAGGAACTGTTAAGGAAGCTGAGAAAGAGATCAGATTACAGTTAGAAATGGACCTGGTTAGGACTAAGATAGAACAGAATACAAGGTAAAAGATGATACTGTCTGCATTTTAAAACTTCAACTTCTGTGTGATACCAAGGGAAGATATGTTTATTTAGTCCAGAATTTAAATTTTTTTAATTAAATTTAATTTTAAATTTTTTTAGCACACTATCTAATTTAACCTGCTAATCTGTTTATTAAACAGGCTAATTACATGGAACCTAGAATAGGAAATGAGGCCTTATTATTCTTTACATTAACTATTCTGTTAATGTAATGTTCAGACACAATCCGGAGTGTTTTGGGAAGAAAATAAAAAGTATTTGCAAAGTTCACGCATTAGAATCTCTCACATTGCTAAGCCAAGCCCTCAATATTGACGTTTGCCCTTATGAAACGTATTTCTGCAGTGGCAAAGCTAGGTCTGCATGTAATTATGCCCAAGTGTCACCTCCAGATACTTCTTTCATTGCTCAGATGTGGCCTCTCTCTTTAAGCCAACTCTGCAAATAAAATCACTATCCTTCCCCTCATGTGGGACGTGATTCCCAGGTGTGTAATCTACCTGGCAACATGAGACGTGACTCTCAGGGATGAGCCTGTTTATGGCTTATGGGATTGAAAATGTCTTCTTGACCAAAAATGGGGAAGAAATGGAACTAAGTAAAGTTTCAGTGGCTAAGAGATTTTGGATGTTATTCTTATGTAAGCTTTAGTCAGATATTGCAGACTACCATGGTATGCCCAAACCCAATAAACAGCATTGCTAAAAACCCTAGGGAATGCCTTAGGTTCTATCTAAGTCTCTATAAAAGTTTGTATTATTAAGTTTATTTTTCCAGAAACTTAATGCCTCTATGTCGATCCTATGCCAGATAAGCACTAAAGCCCAGAGGCAGCAGTCTCTCCAAGAACATTGATCAGTTTTATTCCTCTACTCTATAACGTCAACCCCCCTTTCCAGCATGAAGAAATTAAAATGATCATTGCCTAATTATCCCTCAAGATTGAGTGAAAGATCAAATGAGAGGGAGGAGTTGTAATTGAGAAATTAGGATTTAACAAATGATTATGACTACTGACTTCATTATACAGATAATGGTTTTTAGTGATTAGTGTTTCATAGTAGCCAAAGTAAAACCTGAAGTTGTTGATCTGTAATTCAGTATCCCTGATCTTTAACAATGATTGTATAACCATATTGCAAAATAATAAAAAGTCAATTGCTCATGTTTATATGGATCTATTTCTGGAGGTTTTTCAGTTCCACTGATAATATATATCTCCGACAATTCTACACTTTTTCAATTAACCTACCTTAATTGTAAGTCTTAGAATTAGGTAGAGCACGATACTAGCAGTCAATAAGTAAGGAGGTGGGGGTAGGTGGTATCAGATGTTTGGGATTTTCTTTTCATTGGTTTTCCTAGAGTAATACAAAGACCCTAAAAATGATTGTAGTGATGAGTGCACAACTACATGACAATACTATGAAACATTGTATATCTTTGATGGATTGTACAGTGCATGAATATATATCAATAAAATTACATTAAAAAAAGATGAAGGGCGGGCCGCGGTGGCTCAGCGGGCAAAGTGCTTGCCTGCTATGCCGGAGGACCTCGGTTCGATTCCCGGCCCCAGCCCATGTAACAAATACGGAGAAACAGAATACAATAAAAACAAGAAAATGTTTAAAGATGTTTCCCTTTCTTCCTTCCTTCCTTCCTTCTATCCTTCCTTCCTTCTCTCTGTCTTTCCTTTAAAAAAAAAAAAAAAAAAAAAAAAGATGAATAGGATATTTCCTTCACTTAAGAAAATGAAGGAACTTAAATGTTCTAAAAGACTCTAGAAAATCTGATCTCTGTTGACCTGACCGTTGTCACTAAGAGCCAATCCCCCCCTTCATTCTCTGCGACTCTACTAAACTGGCTTTATTTCTTTTGCTACAATGAAACTGTTTTCTACCACAAATAATTTCCATATGAAGATTCCTTAAATTTACTAGTAAAAAACCTGACCTTTAAAAAAATGTTTATGTCACTTTCTTAAAAAAAAAATCTCAAAACTCCCATTTCAAGTCAGGTTCTCTCTTTCATACTCTTTAATACTCTTATAGCACCTAATTTAAAATAAGTATCTGTGTAATCAGTTCACATACTTGTTCATTCAATATGTTTTTATTAATCTTGACTAATATGTTAAGCAGAGGAGACAGACTGAAGATTGCCATACATCCACTACATAATTTTAACTCTATTGAGGGAAATAGGCATATGTAATTATGGGAGTATATAATTATAAAGTAATAAATTGTATAAAGGAAAATATTTTAGAAGGATTTTAGTGACAGAAGAAGTAGGAACGGCTACCTTGAGTAAGAACCATTTGAGCATATATTTGAAGTTTGATTAGGAGACAAGAAGGAAGTCAAAATAAAAATAAAGCAGTAGTGACTGTAGCTGCAAGAGAGGAGGCCAGTAAGGAAGGGAATGGTGGGTTTGAGACTTAAATAATCATATGCTGTTTCTTAATACACTTGGAGTTTCTTCAGTGCATGAAATTATGCAATTGTCAGGACCTTTTTAACTTTTTTTACAAATTGTTGACTCTACGTTCTAGTAATTTTGAATAATAACCCTTTTGCATAATTTTGAAAACTACCTTTAGGAGTTGGAATCATTTCCGCAATATGTTAACCACCATAATTAGATATTTTACTTTGAAATCTGAACTAGTCTTCTTTTCCTCGTCTTTCTTAGAGTACTACTTAAATATTGAATTTTTTTTTTAAGGGGAAATCATTCATTTATTATTTAAAGTTTGCAAGACAACATCTTGATTTCTGTAGCACAATTTGCTTTACTTTTTTGACACAGTATAATAGAAAAAAGACATTTAGTTTCCAGTAATATCTATATCACTATTCAGAATTAAGTGTTCCACAGACATGATACCTGGAAACAAAAGCCTGTTACAATAAGCAAAGCTTCAACCAGAGCGGCTACTTTTCGTGCCAGGAAAAAGTTCATCCCTATAGGAGGAATGATGTGCTATGTGAAATGGCTGGGAACTGATCTAGAATACCTGAAGAAAATTCGTGGCAAATTCTGGAAACAGAGAATATCTAGACCTTTGTTCAATACTAAACAATATACAATGGAACTAGAGTGGCTCTATCTACAGATGTGGAAGCATTATGCGGCTGGCAACAAACCTGACCACATGATTAAGCCTGTTGAAGTCTCTGAGTCTGCTTAAAGACTATGTATGCACAGGAGAATTACTCCTACACCTGAGCCTCAACCCTCTGGGGGAAAGGGAACTAGAAAACATACTTTTCACTCGTCTGTACACCCATGTTGCAGATGGGTGATATGTAACAGTAATAGAATAGCACAGCCAGACTTGCTTCCTGCATGATAGGGAAAATACGCAAGAGATGGGAAACTACTGTTCCACGAGGAATCTCCATAGTATATTGCAACAACCAGGTGGTGCATAGTCCTGGAAGGTCTCATCTCCCTTGGTCTTCCATGGGATAGTGAGTGTGGAGGGGAGATATAGATTATCCAGCCATTTTGTGATTCCATGGATTGATTGAGTCTTCTGAATTAATTTTTTCTTTATATTTTGGGTATTGGAGCTTTTAAAGATATTTGATTTCAGGTATTTTTATTCACGTGAAGTATATATGATTCTCTCGAGATAAGATTTTAAACTAAAATGTTGCTCCTTGTTTTAGTTTCTGAACTATTCAGATTAATGGGGACTTTGTTGGTGTAAATATTGAATTTTGACTAGAGAACAATAACTTAAAAATCCTTTTATTTCTTCTCTTTATTATATAGATCCTAGTTTCTCACCTAGGCAATGTTTCCAAGTTTAGAGTAGGTTTTGAGCTGTATACATGATCTCAACTTTATACTTTTAAGCTTCTTTGGATGACATTTCTGAATTTCCAGATTTATTTTGTTGCTGACATGTTATAAATATAATTGTGATCATTAATAACTTAATCACAGCCTACTTTAAAGTTGTCTTATTGGCTTGTTG
The DNA here is from genome assembly GCF_023851605.1 of Tamandua tetradactyla. Lineage (NCBI taxonomy): Eukaryota > Metazoa > Chordata > Mammalia > Pilosa > Myrmecophagidae > Tamandua > Tamandua tetradactyla. The sequence continues at coordinate 65,550,257 of NC_135345.1, forward strand.
TTTATCTATAAGACGTGCATACACTGTTTATGGTAACCTAAGAGATATTTCCTTAAGATTGAACCCCTATTAGTAGGGTTTAAACAGACTTTATTACATAATGTCTGATTACTAGTTCATCTCCTCTTTTATATTTACAATATTTGTCACTTACTGTACTGCTGGGTGGCGTAATCTTCCAGAACTCTCTTTCATATCATATATATATGGAATCCTCAAATAAAACAGGAGGTATATTAACAGAGGTCCTGTGTATTCAGCCAAAAATACCTGAAAATAAGGAAGAGATTTTAAAGAATAATAAGGAATAATAAGGAAGATATTAGTAGGTATTAAGTTTAATGAAATATGGTTTACATATACCATCATGAGTATTTCCAAGATTAAAGTACTACATGAAATGGTAAGGTAGAAAAGCAACCCTCTTAACCTGCATCAGACCCAGAGAAGTAACATATCCTCACTTTCAACAAATAGGCTAGGATCTTAGGGTAAAATAGATAATATTCTTGCCTCTCACCATGTTAAACCAGTATTTTGATTATGACATCATTTCCTTAAATATTTCTCTGAACACATCAACTAACTGAAATATTATTAACAAATATTACCTCATATATAAACTCCACCAATTAAGCATTAATTCCTGATTCCCTAACCCCATCCCAGCCCTTGGCAACTTATATTCTAGTTTCTGGGTCCATGAATTTGCTTATTCTAATTATTTCATATCAGTTATATCATATAATATTTGTCCTTTTGTTTCTGGCTTATTTTATTCAACACAGTGTCTTCAAGGTTCACCCATGCATCTTTTTACATTTTTACCAACAAAGAATGAGAATTCCTTCTTCTCCAAATCTTCTTCAACAATTCTTATTTATTAATTCTTTAAAAAATAGTAGCTATTCTAGAAAGTCAGAAATGATATTTTATAATTTATAATTATATTTTATAATTTATAATATGATGGCTAAAGATGTTGAGTAATTTTCATGTGTTTATTGGTCATTTGTATACCTTCTTTGGAGAAGCGTCTATTCAAGTACTGTGTCCATCTTCTAATTGGGTTATTTGTCTTTTGTTGTTAAGTTATCATATTTATTTTCATATTGTGGATATTAAACTCTATCAGATATGTAGTTTCCAAATATTCTCTCCCTTGCATAACTTGTTGCTTTTTGCTCTTGTGATAAAGTCTTTAGATGCACAAAAGTTTTTATTTTTAATGAAATCCATCATTCTATTTCTTTGTTGCTCATACTTTTGGTATAAAGTCTACAAAAACATTACGTAAGAAAACATCCTGAAGATGCTTCCTTTTGTTTTCTTCTTCAAGTGTTATAGCTTTGACTCTAATATTTAGGTCTTTGATCCACTTTGTTTGAATTTTTATAAATAGATTAAGTGACTCTTTCATTTTTTTAAATATGAATATCTAGTTTTCCCAGTACCATTTCTTAAGATGCTATACTTTCCTCATTGAGTGTACATGGCACTTGTGTCAACTGAAACTGTTATGAACCCCAGAAATGCCATATTCTTTTCCTAATTTAAGTTTATGGGGGAAGACCTATTGTTTAGGTGGAACCTTTAATTAGATTGTTACTGTGGAGATTGATCCACACATTGTATGTGTGACTTTTTAATTAGATTACTTCTACGGAGTAATGGGACACCCAATTTTGGGTGTGAACTTTTGATTAGATGGAGATATGACTTTGTCCATTCACACTGTATCTTGATTAGTTTATTGGAGTCCTTTCAAAGGGGAGCCATTTTGGAGAAAACACAGTTGTAGACATTTGGAAATGTTTGGAGTGCCAACAGAGAGAGCAGATGCGTAGACACAGACTTTGTAAATGTAGAAACCCCAGGAGATTCCAGGAGCTGAGAGAGCCAACAGAAGCTAGACAGGAGCCAGAGCCTAGCAGACATAGTCACGTGCTATTTCCATAAGATACTAAGCAAACCTGAGCCTGGAGAGGGCACAGAAAAGCTAAGAGATGAAATCCAGAGATCACTCCAGAGCAGCTAAGTCAGGAACTACAGACACGTAGAAAAGAAGCCACCAGAATCAGAAGCTAGAAGCAACGGAACTAGGAAAAAGGATTAGCAAATGCCAGCCACATGCCTTCCCATGTGACAGACATTGACCTTTCTTTGAAGTCAAGTTATCTTCTCAGGATGCCTTAAGTTTGGACATTTTAATTCCTTAGAAATGTAAACTTGTAATTTAGCAAACCCTTTTTGTAAAAGCCATTCCATTTCTAGTATATTGCATTCCAGCAGCATTAGCAAACTAAACAACACCCTTCTCACAAATTAACTGGCCATTAATGGAAGGGTTTTTTGGTCAACTCTCAATTTAATTCCATTGGTCTATATTACTTTCCTTGTACCATTACCATGTTGTTTTGATTATGCTAGCTTTATACCAAGCTTTAATCAGAAAATGTGAGCCCTCCACTACTTTCTTCTTTTTCAAGATGATTTGAAACATTTAGGTACCCTTACACTTCCATATGAATTTGATTATTGGCTTTTCCATTTGTATAGAGAAGGCTATTGCAAATATGATTGAGATTGCAGTGAAACTCTAAATTTTTTGGTAGTACTGACATTAACAATTTTTACTCTTCCAAGCTAAGAACATCCTTACATTTATTTAGGTCTTCCATGATTTCTGTTGCCAATATTTTGCAGTTTTCCATGTATAAGTCCTTCACATTCATGGTTATATTTTTTCTTTAGTTGTTATTGCAAATGGAACTTTATTTCTTGATTTCCTCTTCAGATTGCTCATTATTAAGTGTATAGAAACAATACCGATTTGGTGGTGTTGATCTGGTATTCTGCTGCTTTGCTAAATTCATCTATTAGCTCTAGGAGCTTTGTGGTAGATCTTTTCAGGATTATCTGTATATGAGATCATGTCAGCTGCAAATGGAAATGTTTTACTTCCTCCTATCCAAGTTGCATGACTTTTCTTTCATTTCCTTGCCTAACCTCCGGCTAGAATGTCCAGTACAATATTCAAAACAATGGTGTCAGTGAGCATTTTTGTTTTCTTCTTGACCTTCAGGGAAATTTTCAGTCTCTCACCATTGGGTATGATTTTAACACCCATATTCACACAGGATATTGCTCTGTAATTTTCTTTTCTCATGGTATCTTCATCTAACTTTAAAATTGAGGTTATGTTGGCCTCATAGAATGAGTTAAAAAGTGTCTCTTTCTGTTCAGTCTTTGAAAGAGTTTGAGCAAGACTGATGTTAATACTCCTTGGAATGTTTGGTAAAATTCACGAGTGAAGTCATTTTGACTGCTCAAGCAAATACCATGCAACTGGGTTGGAATCTTTTAACTCATAGTTTTGAGTATAATAGAAGACCAAATTAATGCATCATCAAAGCACTACCTTCTTCCTGAAGATGGTGGTATCCTGTGGCTGGCTGCTGGGGATTCTATTTCCTGGTTCCTCTGTCACATAGCAATGCACATGGTGGCCCCTCTTCTGGCTTCTCCTCTCTCTTCTGGGCTTCAATGTTTTTCAGCTTCTTGCTTTCCATAGCTTTTTTTTCTATCTGTTTGAATTTCATTCTGCTTATAAAGGACTCCAGTATGAGGATTAAGACCCATCATGATTGAGGTGGGCCACATTTTGATGAAGTAACACCATCAAAAATTCCTTACAATGTGTTTGCACCCTCAGGATTGTGTTAAGCTTAAGAACATGTTTTTCTGAGGTACATACAGCTCCAAATCACCACACCCAGCATAGGGTCTCTTCTGGAGAATGACCCTGTGTGCTAGAGGCAAATGTGTATTCTTCTGAGTTGCATGAACTATTCTAAATATGTCTGTTTGGTTTTTCAATATTCTTCAATATTTTATTTTCAATATTATTTTGAATATTATTCAGTTCTTCTACTTTCTTTTTGATCTCTCTCTATGTTCTATTCATTATTGAAAGTAGAATAGTGAAATCTCCTGTTATTAATGTAGAATTGTCTATTTCTGCCTCCATATTTGTCAATATTTGCTTCATATATTTTGGGGTTCTGCCATCAGATGCTTATGCATTTAAAATTGTTATGTCTTTTTGATGACTTGCCCTGTTTACTAGTATACTGTTCTTTGTCCTCTGTAGCAATTCTTTATTTAAGACTATTTTATCTGATGTTAATATTACCTACCTTTGCTTTCTTTCATTTACTATTTGCATGGCATATTTTTTCCATTCTTTCACTTTCAGTTTACTTGCATCTTTGATTTAAAGTCAGTCTTTTACAAACAGTATATTGAATCATGCTTTTTTATCCATTTTGCCCATTTCTGCCTTTTCACTGGAGAATTTAGTCCATTTACATTTAAAGCAGCTACTGATAATGCAGGACTTTCTTCAGTTCTTTGCTGTTGGCTTTTGTACATCTTACATATTTTTTGTCCCTTAATTCTTCCATTATTGTCTATGTTCATAGTTATTTTATTTATTTTTTGTAGGGTACAATTTGAGTCCCTTTGTATTTATTTCTTTATATATTCATAGACTTTCTTTGTGATTGTGATTGGGCCTTAAATTTAGCATTCTATACTTATAATAATCAAGTTTGATTTTATTTCAACCTTAAGTTCAACAGCATATACCACAAACACTGTTTCTTTACCTTTCTACCCACACCCTCCATGTTTTGATTGAACATCATACATTGTATACCCAAGACTATAGGTTTACCATTATTTTTTATGCATTTGTAGTTTAGATCTTGATAGAAGTAATAACATATTCATATATCAAAGAGTAAAATACAATAATACTAGAATTTGTAATTACTCATAGGATTACCTTTACTGGAGGTTTTTAATTCATTATGCTATTTCAATCCACTGTCTTCTATTCTTTCATTTCATTCTCAAATCCCCTTATCATTGCTTATACTGCAGGTCTACCACTGAAGAATTCCTTCAGCTTTGGAATTTTGGGAATGTATTAGTCTATCACTCATTTTTGAAAGACAATCTCACAGAATATGAAATTATTTGTTGACAATGTTTTCTTTCAGCACTTTAAATATTTTCTCATTGTCTTCTGGCCTGCATAGCTTCTGAGGAGAAATCAGCATGTAATATTACTGGGACGTACTTCTACATATATGTTGCTCTTCTCTTGCAACTTTCAGAATTCTGTGCTTGTCCTTGGATTTTTACTGTTTTTTTTTTTATATATCTGGACATGATTTTCTTTAAGTTTTTCATATTTAGGGTTCATGGGGCTTCTTGAATGTGTATATTCATGCTTTTATTAATTTGGGGAAGTTTTCTGCTTTTATTTCTTTGAGTATTCATTCTAGCCCTTTATCTCTTTTTTCTTCTTCTGGGATTCCCTAATGTAAATATTGGTATATATCATAGTGTGTCACAGGCCTCTTGGACTATTTGCACTTTTTTCATTCTTTGTTTTAATTCTATGTGGTCTGAATCATTTAAATATTTTGTCATCGAGTTCACTGATACTTTCTTCTGCCAACACCAATCTGCTGTGGAAATCTTCCAGAAATTTTTATTTCAGTTACTGCAGTCTTTAGCTAGTATTTTTATTCTATTCTAAAATTTCTGTCTCTTTATTGAGGTTTTCATATTGTTCTGCATCGTTTTTCTGATATTCTTTAGTTCTTTCTCCATGTTTTTATTTATCTTTTTGAACATATTGTAGATTTGTTTTTTTAATACCTTTGTCTGACATGTCTAAATTCTGTTCTTATTGGTTGACAGTTTCTCATTTTACATAATTCCTTCGGATAGCCCCATCATTTCCTGTTTCTTTATTTGTCTTGCAATTTTTTGTTGTGAACTGTTCATCTTAACATTTTATTTTTGTAATTTGGGCATTTAATTCCTAAGTTGTATTTTCTCAAATTTTGTATCTGGTTAGTAATATGGCAATAATACCTTTGAGTGCCAGGACCTAAAAAAAAAAAAAACAGAAGACAATCAACCACCTTTCATTGCCTTCACATATTGCCTCTGCATTAGCTGCTTTTCTCCTTCAGAATTTAGCACTCTTATCAGACTCAGGCATAAGTAAAGTATAGGTTCCTCCTGGTACCACAAATTGTCCTGCACTACTACTTGTTCATGGCCTTTGGAAATCCCCCCTTTGTAGGAATCAGAATTTCCTCCTCCTCCCTCTGAAGTAGACCTTCCACACATTCTGGGTGCTCTATTATATGTTTAACACTGGCCATCCATTCTCCCAGGCCACTTTGACTTTTTTCATTCTTTTTTTATTCATTTTTCTAACACTGCTTTAGCTTTCCACAAGATACTTTTCTCTGCATGTGAATTTCTGCCAGGATAAACCAGAAAAGGGTTTCTTGGTTAGTCTTCCAGGATGCTACTGGATAGATTGGCACTTAACTAAAAGGCACCTAGTGTGTGCAGAGGAGTTGCATTGTTCCCTCACTGTTCCATAGACCCACAATTGGAGTACAAGTTGCTCCACACCACACTGGGAAGGGGAGTGGGGAAAGAAGCAAGGGTACCAGGAAATTCTACAAGTATTTGTTTTGTATGCGGTATACTGTACAGTGAGGGCCACATTTCCTTCTTTTCCGTGTGACTAGCCCATTACTGCAGTACCATTTGTTGAATGGTTTTATTTATTTATTTATTTTTTGAGCACAGTGGCCAGGAATTGAACCAGATCTTCCACATGGGAGGTGAGACTTCTACCACTGAAATACCCATGCACCGCTCGTCTCTTGTTTATAAAGCTCTGTTTTCTTGATGTGGCTCTTGTCCAGTTTTTGCAACCTTTTAGCTGTTTTCCAGAGTTTTGACAAAGATGACTCTACCAGTTTTTGCTAATGGTTCAAAGTTTCCATAGTGGATTGGCATCCTGGAGCATCTTATCCCCCCATGTTGTTCAAACGGATTTCCCATAGTTTGATATTAATGATCTAGGTGTGTAGTTTTAAGAACTTATTCCTGAATTATGGAGTTGGGGGGTAGCAACCACATATTTGAAGAAAGAGAGATATGCATAGAGAGGCCATGCTGAGTATTTGGAAAGGTAACTGGAGGCAAGCATATGTCCACAAAAAGTATATTTCTCTAATGATATCTGATGGCTTTCTAAATTTAGCGTTTGCTAAATATTTGGTTTTGCTCTGATGCTAAATTCAGGTAAAAGTCATACTCTGGAGTTTTTAGACAGAGAGCGAGAAATATTTTACCTCTGATTATTCGAAAAGAAGAGAAAAGGAACATGACAAAGATAAATTTACAGTCTTTACTACTTTGCTTTGTCTTGGCCTGTTTTCATCATTTTCTGAAGAATAAAATATTAAAATATTTTAAAATACATGTTTTTCTCAAATATGTGTGTATGCACATCAGTTATAAATTATATTTTTACATCTGGCAATAATTACATATATGCTGCAATACATACACATTTATATACATAATTATTACACACATATTTAAATGTACTTATATGTAGTTATATATATATGTGTTTACAGTTATAATCATTTCTTTCAGCAATATTTATTGTCTCATGAACAAAGGAAGACTTATTGCCCTTTACTTAAATTATGTAAAGGTAAGAGAAATACAAAATCTGATAAAGTCAAATTTCATTTGATAATGTATCTTAATTTATGGCTTGATACATGCTTGGTTATTTATATATAAGAAAAAATATTTATCACTTTTGAATACTGATAATTTAGTATAGTACCCTAGAATAATGAAGATGATGATAATTATTTATTACAACTACAAGTTAAAATATTTATTTCAATATTACCTAATGTAGTAAGTCAAGTTTGAGTAAGCTCCCTTGGAACATACAAAGAATGAAAAATGTTATGAACAATAGGTAACTTGGACCAAATATCATCCTTTATTAAGTTGATAAAAATGCTATCACAAATGTGAAATTCACTTGGAATAGAGGAAATTAAACTATAATCTTATCTCTTAAAAGTAAACCTGGAGATGCTTTGCCTGGCTTATAGGAATATGTCCTAAAACACCAAACATTTTATCACAAATATCATTCATGCTGAAGCATGGAGTTTAAAAGAGTATCAAAGCTGTGAATAATACATCTTGTAAGCATGATAGAATGGATTTTGGATAATGCATGTCTTTCTCATAAAAAGAACATTAGATGGAAAATAGATTAAAAATAGATTAAAGGAAGGTTTTATTAAACTTTGAAAATAACCAGAAAATCATTTCAGAATAAGGAAAAGCAAAGGCCAGATAGACAAATATTTATATGACAACCTACTGAAAATGGAATTGCTATGCTTCTACTAAAGTAGATAGAAGCAAAACAAAAACAAAATTAAAAATAAACAAACACACATATACACAGTCATACAGTCAAATCCCCAAAAATCATATTACCTTATAAAGACTCCATAATGAAATATTTTAGTAGGGTTTCTATATTCAAATTAAGCATATATATTATCATCTGATTTTGAACTATATCTACCTTTAAATTCCAATTTATTTCCATTATTAAATCATATTTATTTTCCTTCTTTGTAAAAAGTTCTCTCTATTAAATTAATGAGTTGCTTTGAATATAAGATTCATTAATTCTAATCGGTAACAAGGACCTTAGGAGTTTGTGGAACATCTGTGGAGTCGTCATCTTGGTATATGTCTATCATAAAAAAAGGGAGAAAGCAATAAGTCTTAGAAAACATAAATTGAATCATGAGACTGTAATTGTTGTTGTGGATTAGCTAGCATCTATGTGCTTAAACTACATGTAATACATTTCACTCTTTTTTAGAAAAAATATTCCCTCAGTCCTATCATTTTCATGATTGTTACCTTTAATTTTTTTATTTTCTAAAATTGGCCTTAGCAGTTTAGGAAAAAATAAATTGCACATTTTACTGTTATAGAAAATTAACAACAAAATATGGTAGTTCTAACCTTCATCTTGAAAACAGGAAAGAACTACTAAATAAAAATACAATAAAGCTTATCAATAACATTATCATCATCAATTTGCCCTTGAAAAATATTGATGATCAATCAATATACTCATACTAATATACTCATCAATCAATATACTCATAACTAACATATGAGTATATTGTGTTACAATACTCATATGTTAGTATCATGTGAGTTGGAGACTTTTTCTTTTAGTGTAATTTCTTTAGTGTAATTACTATATGAATAACCTATAATGGAAAATTCTATTCCCAGTAATTCAAATAAGTCATCTTAATGAGACTAGGAAGAAAAACTGACCAAAATATTTAAACATGTACATTGTTTTGTAGACTACAGAGAGTCACTTAGTCATTAATGAATTTGAAGGTCAAATTCATTTTCAATGGGATCCAAAGAAGTGATTGTGCCTCAGATGTTGAGTGTATTAGCATTATCTAAAACACTAAAAAGCCTGATAAGATAAGCAGAGCCTTTGGATGTGCCTGAGAAAAGAAAGACAATGATTTTTGATCAGTATCTCTCAAGGATAGAGGAGGTCTTAAAAATATCTAAGTTTTGAGCGGGGACACAGAATAGCTACACTCTAAGTAGTAAGGGTGAACTGGAAATAGGCCTTTTTTCCACAGGTATTGAATCTCAGAATCGAATTATCTCAATCTCTGATTGATTAAGATGACTGATGCTAGAAGGCCATTCATACATCTGAAATTCAATAAATCATCTTTGATAGGTGATAACATCATCCTAGTCTTCCAATTATCTTTAACATTTTTTCACATGAAATATTCTGCACCCTGTCAGAAATATGCAGATACACAAGGAATCAAGATATTGTGACCAAAATCAACAGAACTAGCAGATATGCAAAATCAATAACTTGAAAATTTGGATAACTGAATATTCAGACACAGATTTCAAAAAATCTTTTACATGTTTAAATAAATAAAAGGCAGGATTGAGAATTTCAGCAAATATCTGAAAATCCTGAAAAAAAACATATGGAAATGGAATATGAGTCCCAGAATGAAAATACAGAAAAAATAATGCAGAAGCAATAATTGAACAGATGATGGCAAATACTTTTTCAAATTAAATTCATATATCAAACCGTACACTCAGATATCACTATAAATCCAAAGAGGATAAATATAAACGTAAACCTAACTATGCACATCATAGTCAAATGGCTGAATGCCAAAAGAATGAAAATTTTTAAATCAGACAAAGAATAGACACGTTGCTTTCAAAGGAGAATAGATGAATTTAAACAGAAACAACTGGAGTCAAAAATCAAAAAATGAAATTTTGTGAAGTGAAAAAAAAATAACTGCTGAGATGGAATTATGTGTTCTATGAAAATATTCTCTAAGACTATCGGGTAAATATAAACATTATCTTGAAGAGAAATGAATACTGAGAGACGTCATCAGTGGCAGAACCTAAATTAAGCATTAAAGGTGTTCTTCAGGCAGAAGGATAATGATATCAGATGTAAACTCAGCAATGGAAGAAATAAATCATAGCAAAATGTGTAAATCCAAATAAATATTGGCTATATAAGATTATAGCAATGGATTTTGACTTTAAAATACAAAGAAAATTAAAATATGCCATAATAGCAAATGAGTCAGGAGGACAATAAATGGAATTCATATATCATAGTCTTTGAACTATCTATGAAATATTTTTGAATTTGTAGAATAAAATTGGATGATTTATATAAGTTTTTAATATTTTAGCATGTACAACATAGTCCCTTATGTAACCACTAGAATGAATTAAAAAGACCATATAATTACCACAATAACAAGGGACAAATATAAAAGATGCAATCCAGTAGAAGCAAAAAACAAAGGCAGATAAAGGACCACAGAACACGTGAGGGATATTGAAAGAATGTATAATGTTGGGAGATATTGAAAGTACACAAAAATACATCAGTCTTTTCCATAAAGATAATAGGTTATTATTAAAATTCAAACGTAAAACTATTAAACATTTAGAAAAAAATATAGAAGATTTTTGGCACTTAAAGTTAGGTGAAGGGTTTTTAGAAAGGGCACTAAAAGGACAATCCTTAAAAAAAATTGATATAATAGACAGCATTAAAATAAAAATATTTTGTATTGAAATAGTCCCTGTTAAGAGAATGAAAAGACAAAATTATAAACCACATATCCAATAAAGGACTTATATCTGAAATAAAGAACACTTAAAACTCAACAGTACATCCCAGAAAAACAAAAACCTATTCTCATGTAAATATGAGTACACATATACTCACAACAGCTTTATTTATAATAGCAAATGGGTAAATCATTAAATCAATTCCAGTACATCAATACAAATAGGTACTACTCACCAATAAAAAGAAACCAAGCGTTAACACACGCAACAACCAAGGTGGAACTCAAAGGAATTATGCTTAATGGGGAAAAAAGGTCAATATCAATAAGTGTTTGGTTCTATTTAAATATCATTCTTTGCATGACAGTACCATAGACATAGAGTACAGATTAGCAATTGCCAGGAGAAAAGGGGCATGAATACAGAGGTGTAATGTGAGTGGGGAGAACTTCTGTAGTGATAGAACAATTCTGTATTTTGATTTTGGTGGTAAATATATGAATTAATAAAAGGGCTAAATTTCATAGAACTATATACAAACACATACACAAATGAATGTATTAAAAATGGTGGAAATGGAATAAGATCTGTAACTACAGAAATTATTATGTTATTAAATTAACCATTTATTATGTCTTTCAACAAGTTAAGTGAGTCAAGAATCTTCACATCATCTGTAATAGTCCAATCAAACTTGATGAAAAATATTATTAAACTTTTAATTCTGGTCTTGCTAAATTAAAGAGATTAGTTCTAAAAATATGTTTGTTCTGTCTTTAAATAAGCATATTTTACTAGTGTACAAGACTGTTATGTGTGGTAAATATTGCTTTTGTTGTATAATTAATATAAACTGGGTATGATTGCAAAGTAATGTGCATATTTTTAGCATTTAATGGGACTGACTCATTTGTAGCAAAGGATGTGTGAAACATAGGGTTGTTTTAAAAATATTCAGGCTATTTCCAGAATTCTCTTTGTCACTTAGGTGACATTTCTCTCAAATAAGCTATAATTTTTTTAGTACAATGTCATAGATTTCTACCTTAACACTTTTTTCTCCATAGTGCTTATCCTGATGATGCAGCTAGAATGTTTCATGAATCCACAGTTATTGCAGCTCACCCTGACGCAATTTCCATAAAAAGAAAATTCTTTTATCAGACATGTGCACAAAGACCCTCTGATTATTTTAATCATTGAAGATGATTTTTTCTTGTCCAAAATCTCTTTCAGCAAATTTCTATAGAAATCATATTTAAGTATTGAAAACATTTTTGTTTACACATGCACGAATTAGTAAGGTGTTTCTAAACATGATGATAGACTTCACAGGGATTCAGAGGACTCTAAATTCTTTGTTTTTATTTCAAGAAATTAGCACTTAAAATCTTAGTAAACTTTGGAAACCAAAGCAACTATTTAACAACAACAATAAAAAAAAAACTTAAACATAGTTATATAATTACCTAATTACAGAGAGGAAACATAACATCAAAAGGAGAGATCATTAGGAAAGTAAAGCATGTGGCAGTATTTTAATGAACTTAAATTTGAATTTTCTCTTAGAGAACTCAATAATAATATATATATATTAGGAACACATTTGTAGTAAACTTTAAAGTTGATTGTTCAACTGTGAAGGGAAAGCTCAAAGCATTAGGAAAGTTAATGGCTACAATTAATGTTGGCAAAAGCAAAGCCATTTTGAATAGAAAATATTAAAAAGATCACTCCATCACAAGTGTGAAAAAACAGAATTTAATCAGAAAAAAACTTTAAAAGTTTAATCAATATAAAAAATAAGTTTAACATGGTTGAAAAACTAGAATGATTGTATTATTCTTTATATCAATGGCAATTAAAATTTTTACTTTTACTACCTCTGTCACTAAATATACCATAATATATTATGCTCTTGCTGCTGAATGTAGTCCATCTACCCATCACTCATGTATTTTAATATTTGTAAATTAATGTCACATATTTTCACCGTCTCTTAGCCCTCCATATCTTTTAATATAGTCTTCACCTTTGTAATGGCCTTGGATTCAGTTGCCACCACTTTTCATAGCTCCCATTATCCTCCAAGAAGCATCAAAAGAATAACCCTAAGCTCAAAGAAGTCTTACTCTATGTGGTGGATTGAGGCTTTATATAACTTGGAAACGCATGTTCTTAAATTTGATTCATTCCTGCAGATGTGGACCCATTATAAGCAAGACACTTTGATAAGGCTACTTCAGTTAGGGTGTGACCCACCTCATTCAGGATGTCTTAATATTTTCACTGCAGTCCTTTAGAAAGAGAATGAATTCTGAGCCAAAGAGAGAGAGAGAGAAAGAGACAGAGACGGAGAGAGAGAAACAGAGAGAGAGAAAGACACAGAAGAAAGAAACCAAAATCAAGAAAACTAAGGAAAAAAGGGAGATACCAGCAGACACCACCATGTGCCTTGCCATGAGGCAGAGGAGCCAAGACGCACAAGCAGCCAATCTTTGGGAAGACAGCATCACCTTGATTTGTACATTTTTCCTGATTCTAACCATTAGCAAAAAATTCCCATTACTTAAGCTAACCCATTTAATGGTATTTACTTTGAACAGCTTAGGAAACTAAAATACTTTTTCACTTTTAGAATTTCCAAAATTTCCACCCTCTGCCTCAGAAACTTCTTTTATTTTCTTTACTTTATATTTTATCCCCCCTATTTCAGAGGCCAAGATGGCCTTTGACATCCCCAGTGCTCCAAAAATGAAAAGGTAAAGAAATGCATTTTAACTGCCAAGACATAGAACAAACAGAGGTAAGTTACCCCTCATAGGATGGGTTGTCATAAGAAAAGAAGTTTATCTTCCTTTTGAGAAATGTGGATTTCCATTGACCTAATTACTGAGGGTACTTTGGTTAAGGTGTGACCTTAGCTTGGGTCACTATACATATTAAAAATGGAAAATTAAAAATACCATGTGGTATAATATTTTGATTCACTGTGAATTTATTTAGTATAGATAGTCCTTCTGAAACTATATTATTCAAACAAAATGTGGGAAATCTATATTATGTTTCAAACTGATACTTACTGTTGTCCAACTGACCTGTTGACCTAAGTCTGTAAAATAGAGTGTTACCATGGAGGAAGCTGCAATACTTTGAATGGTGACACAGTCCTTCAAAAAAGGGCCACCTAAAATGAAATAGCAAGGTAATATTTTAATAAATTTCAATGTATAATGATAAACGTTTTATTAAGTGAAACCACTGGCATCTGATGAATTTCATATACAATTATAGTTTGCAACAAATCTTTAAAATAACAATGAATATGTATCAGCCTATTTTATAAAATATATCGGGCAAATTTTCAACTGTGTGGTGGTTTCCCAATGTTATCTAACAAAATTCAGGGTAATTTATATTCAGAGAAACTTATAATATTAAAAAAATATCCTAATCAAATTAGTTTCAGGATTTTTCCAAAAATACAATTTTGGGTGCCAAATTTAAATAGCAACTGTTCTCTAAATGATGCTATTACAGGATGGATTATTTTGAGTAGATTAATTCAAGTTCATTCCAAAGCAGCAGTTCACTCCAAATGGCATAATTTACCCTTTTTATGAAAGATCACTCTGGATGCTATGTGAAAAATGGAAAGAGAGGAAGCAAGGAGATCACTTAAGAGGCACCAAAAACTGATCAAGCAAGAGATAATGTTTGCTTGGATTAGCGCAGTAATGGCCGAAATGTTAAACGCCATCAATTCCAGATATACACAGAGCAGGTTCAACTTGCTGACAAATTTATTGAGAAGAGAAGATTCAGCGAGATAAGGACAGCTTCATGTTGGCATGTTGCTGAGCACTTGTGTGCATTGCAATCTCATTACTAGACATGAAAAAGACAGGGGAAAGAACAGGATTTGGGTGTGAAAAATACTGATTTACATATGTTACAAATATATTTATATACAATATCAATTAAGCATTCATGTAGGAACTGTCAAGTAGGCAGCTGGGTAGAGGTGTCTGTAGTTAGTTGCAGGTCATTAACATTTGAAGCCAAGGGACTTGAGATTATTTTTGCATTCAGTTGCAAAGAAGAGAGTAGAAACTAAGACTGAGCTCACCAACACTTCAATTTTTAAGAATAATAAGAGATATATATATTTATGTATAGTTGCTGAGAAGAAGCTGCTTATGAAATAGGAGGAAAATACATGGGACTGGTGTTTTAAAAGGCATGTAAAGGAAATGTCCCATTCCTAAAAAAAACAAAAACTCACAAGTCTAGCCCAGCATGTGGGTATAGGAAGATATGTACAGAAATGACATTTTCAGCATGAATTCTAATAGCAAAACATTGGAAACAACTTACATGCTCACTTATAAATGAAATAATTTAGAAATATATATTTTTTATATTTAGACAAATGTAAACAACAGAAAAAAAGTGAATGGACTAGAGCTACATGTATCAACATGGATGAATCTCACAAATATAATTGGTAATCTTATTTTAACATTATCTTATGATAATTTTCGCTGTAGCTTATAATATCCCTAATCCTGAAAAAGTGTCCTTTCATTCCTTTCTTTCAAAGAAGCAGTTCATGTATCAGTTAGAGCCAGTGATGGGAAGAGAAGGGCCAGTTTTACCTATGTTTTGGCTTTCCAGTGGAGATGATCAGTGATTCTAAGAATTAGAAATTCAAACTTGTTCTTTTAGATTCTTATAAAATTATATCTAGCAAGGTAGCTAGAGAAAATAAATTTTCTTTACCAATTTGTAACTGCCTCCACCGTGCGGACAAACCCAGACTAGCCTGAAAAGGATGAGGGGACCACACAGAGCAGGGGACACCTGCTGCAATTGTAGTCATCCTTATCAGCTGTTCCCCAATAACCTGACAGCTGACTGCAGTCCCATGAAAAAGCCTAGAAAAGTTTAGCCGAGTCCAACCCAGCTCTGCATAACCAATGAGAATAGATTAAAGAGCTAAATAAATGCTTTTTATTTTAACCCATAAATCAATTTTTGCTATTTTATTTAGGTTCGGGAGACTTCTTTTGCAAGAAATTTAAAGATACTCAAATCGCATGGGGGCGTTACTTGCAGTGGATTACTCTGGCAACTATAGTCTTGATGTAAATACAAGTAAATATTCAGACCCTGCTTTGTTTTGGTATTTCCTTTATTTCTTCACATTATTAGTTGTAACTGTGATTGATGGAGCATTTACCGTATGCCTATTATTATATTTCTTTATGACCATAATGTGGTTTAACACTCACAAATAAAAGCCATAATTAGGTACTTTACTTACTCCAGTTTACTTAAGAAGACCCTATAGATCAATAAATAGAAGAGTGGGGTTTACAATTCTGGTCTGAGTGATTCAAGTAACATTTTCCTTCCACCATATCCTGCTGATCTCACTAAATTGGGTAACATGTTTTTCAGGTAAACTACTCCTTACTCAAACACCTAGTACACTCAACCAGGCTCATAAATCTGAGGGAAAAGTAAAATGTCACATTCACCTAAAAAGATGAACTAACATAAATAATCCAAATCTCAATTTGTGTTCTTCAAATTGAAATTATGCTTAACATTTTTGCCTGTGGCATTCTCAGTCTTCTTTGTATAAAAATCAAGTTCAGAAAGCACTAAGACTAATTCATTTCATGTTATTTCAGCATCCATATGTTGTAAAGCATTTACGCTCCTGGCTTTATTAGGCTGTGGCTGCAAAAATTAAAATAAATAAATAAATAAAAGGACATTACTCCGTTCTCTTAAACTTTAGCTAAGTGGGAATTTGGCTTTGAATATCTGAACAAGGAAAAATCTGAGGCCATCAAGAAAGTGTAGCTCCTAAGAACACTGTAGATTCCCATGTTTTTGTCATACAAGTCTCTGAGAAAAATGGTAGGCTTAAGACAGCAGTAAGCACAAGCACGGGAAATCATTATTTTTCTTTATATGCATCTGAGAAAAGACAGCCTGAATATGCATAAAAACCCCAGAAAAAATGCAGCTCGACAATAAATTGAACACCTTAGTAATTGAAATTTCTTAACAGAGATGATTCTTATGGGTGTACCTTTAAGGACTTTAACCAAGCATGTCCCCAAAATATACATTCTACCTGCAGCTTTTATTAAAATCAAAGAGCCCAAATTCAATGTCAATTTGATGCAAGAGTTAATGGATCTTAATGAGATCCTTTTAAAAGTATCCTTGGTAAATGATTAAGGTTTGAAATTATGAGAAACTTTATGTTTAATAGTGGATAGAATATTTCTTCCCCCAATTTAGTAGTTTCTACTGCTTCTTACACCACTTATTCTGCCTAGGAACAGCAAAGAATTGAAAGTGCTGCATAGTAACTCTGAGAATATTTTAGAAGGCAGCAGAATGTGGGAATGTAGCAGTTAAAGCTTTGGAGATAGAAAAATATTAGTTCAGATTCCGTTGAAAATATTCACTGACATTGGACATGTGAAAAATGTCCTCCTCCTTAATTGGAACATGATCTTTTGGGAGGACCAAATGTATATAAGACATATCATATACCTTGCAATTAGTAATTGCCAAATAAATGTTAGCTATTGATGATAAAAACAGGATTTAAAACTATATAAATAAATCGGTGAAAGGTGATTCTTACCACATTCTAACTGTAGGCCAACCCGGGAAGGGCACCACTTTGGACCTATTCAATGAAAAATAATCACATTTAATTTTCAGTGCAAGTGAAACATTTTATAAATCTGGTAGTTTCTACTAGAAGAAAGATTAGATTTGGGGAAGTAAATAAATGATTATTTAGTGTTAGAATTGGAGACAGTAGTTACCCTTGGTAGGTGGCTGGCAAAGAATAGTGTATAGAAACTGGAAGAAAGTATGAGAGTCATTTCAAGAGTTAGAAATTTTCGGCTTCTTCTACCAGTTACCAGTTAGGCAGGTGATTTCAGTTTGTGAATATGTACCAGTTCCCTGACCCACGACTGGTGCATTTTACTATATTATTCTTTAATAAAATGTGTATTTATATTCAACTAAGACAAGGAAGCTTTGATTTTGCTTAACATTTATTTCATATTCAATCAATAAAAGTGGAACATTTTCTCTATCATAAGCAAAGCATACTTGTTAATATGCAATATTGACTTCTAGTATTAAAAGTTTGCTGATCCTAGCAGAAATATTAAGTTTAGGATGTTTTCCTTAGACTGCCATTAGGAATAAATACTGTACTGAATAATACTATCTATAAAGGAAATCTGAAAATATCTTGAGTGTATATATATATATATATATATATATACACACACACACTCTATAATGAAAAGTTGATTCACAATTACAGAGTATTAATGTTTCCTCTAATAATATATTTCATGCCATCCTTTTAAAGCCTCTATAGAAAATCAACTATTAACATTTGAAATTCATTGTTATACAAAATTAACACATAGTAATAAATTAATTGAAGGAGATTTTCATCAAAATTTTCCATAATTGTTATGTTTGCTTCCAAGCGTTACATTTTAAAATATCAGTGAGAATTATGAAAATGTGATACAATTACATTATTTGAATCAATTTCGTCTAAATTTACTGCTTAAAGACAACTTGTACAAGCAACTGCTAGTGGACAAACAACTTATAAAGCAAAGATTTTAATCATAAGTTAAAATCTATTTAAGATTTTATATAATCATCATAGAATTTAGGAATGAGCAAGGCACAAAAGTTTGATAAGGTATTTAAAGAAAATATGGAGCTAAAGACACTTTAATTTTGGTTTTGTTTTTGTATTTACTAATAAAATTGCTATTATTTGTATAGCCGTTTTTTGTTCTGTAATGTAGACTAATATTATTGTTAAAATGCTAAAAAATTGCTAGACCTATTACGTATAGTGAAAATCTGCTGCTAATGAAGATAAAATTCAAATGAATGCAACAGACTTTTAATTGAGTTTATGAATAAACTATGGATACTATGCAAAACACAAATCTTATAAATATCCATTCATTATTTGCCAGATATTAATGGAGCACTATACTGGGTCTATTTAAGCTGTCAAACTCTGCCCACTGTATTAGTATTTTAATAACATTCTTGTAAGATGCCATTTTCAATGATATTTTGTGGTAGAAATGCCAAAAACAAACATGACTTGATATTCTAAGAAATATATGTATTTATGGACTGTTCTAGTTTGCTAGCTGCCAGAATGCAACACACCAGAGACAGATTGGCTTTTAAAAAAAGGAGATTTATTTTGCTAGTTCTTCAGAGGAAAGGCAGCTAACTTTCAACTAAGGTTCTTTCTTACGTGGGAAGGCACAGGCTGGTCTCTGGTGGCCTTCTCTCCAGGCCTCTGGGTTCCAAAAACTTTCCCCAGGGTGACTTCTTTCTACATCTCCAAAGACCTGGGCTGAGCTGTGAGTGCTGAGATGAGGTATGCTGAGCTGCTTAGGCTGTGCTATATTGTGCTCTCTCATTTAAGCACCAGCCAATTAAGTCAAACGTCATTCATTGCAGCAGGCATGCCTCCTAGCTGACTGCAAATGTAATCAGCAACAAATGAGGTTCACGTACCATTGGCTCATGTCCACAGCAACAGAACTAGGTGCCTTCACCTGGCCAAGCTGACAACTGAATTTAAGTATTAAGTCAATAAATCCAGGCTGAATTCACACTGATGACTAAGAAGAGCTAGAAACTCTAATTTTTTTTCCAGAACACATGTTCCCCGAACTTCTCAATGTGGATAAACTTTTAAGTCTATTTAGGAAATAAACTTGGCATATAGAGCTTGTGTTACATTTTTTGCACTCTGACATAATGAAAGAAAAACATTCATTGCCTATAAAAAGCCTTTAGATTTAGTTTCTGCAATCCTTCCAAAGAACAAAATATTTGAAACATTTTGTTGAAGTGCTCAGTGCTTCTTGAGGTAAGGCAGATTAGGCTAGATTAAAGACAGTTTCTAAAAATAAAGAACATGTGTTCCGTAAGGATTCTTGGAGTATTTGAATAGTCTAAAAGGTTACTTATAATGCTGAGTACATTGAATTTGGACAACTGGCTAACAGCTCAACTACTGCTATTTGGTAGCTCCAATGTCTCTGCCAATAAATTGTATTACTTAATATGCTGGGCATGATTTGTCTTACTCCTATCACAATTTAATCATTCCTTAGAGTTCTTCCCTTGATAATTGAAATTGCTTTTATCATTACTTAATTGTGATCTTGATAAGTAATGTTTTGCTGTTATATAAACATATTTATAATAAAGCAATGATTTTCAAACTGCTGGTTGTGGCCTATTTAAATTGAAAAAATGGATTTAGCACGCCATTCTAAGAATTATATTAAAAAAATAAATAATAGAATTAATGAAATGAAATGTCATGGCATGGTATGACATTGGAGGGAATATATCATAGTGAATTCCAGATAGGTTAAATATTGTTTCTTAAACTTTAAAAGATGAGGTATAAACATATGTCCCTATTTTTATGAAGAATAATATGCATTTCCTTCCCTGCATCACAGTAAAAATTATTGATGTCCATGACTGTAAACATATAAATTTCAATTTTCTAAAAGTATTTATTTTGGGTCTTTTATATAATATTGCCATTAATGACTGCCTTATATCCTGTGCCTAAAAAAAAAAAAATTACCTAGGAATTAACTTAACTAGGGATGTAAAGGACTTGTAAACAGAAAACTATATAATATTGCTAAAAGAAATCAAAGAAGATCTAAATAGGTGGGAAAACATTCCCTACCCATGGATAGGAAGGTTAAATATAGTTAAGACATCAATTCGACCCAATTTGATCTATAGATTCAGCGCAGTAGTAATCAAAATTCCAACAACCTACTTTTAAGACTTGGGAAAGCTATTTACCAAATTATCTAGAAGGGGAAGAGACCTTAAATAGTTAAAAGCATCTTAAAATGGAAGACCAAGTGGGAGGATTAACACTTTCTGATTTTAAAACTTATTATAAAGCCACAATGGTCAAAACAGCATGGAACACAAAGATAGAATGTTTGATTAATGGAATAAGATCAAGAGTGCAAAAATAGACCACCAAATCTACAGTCAGCTGATCTTTGACAAGTCCCCTAAATCCAGTGAACTGGGACAAATAAATGGGTATGGAAGAACTGAATATCAATAGGCAAAAGAATGAAAGAGGACCCTTACCTTACACCCTATACAGAAATTACCTCAAAGTGGATCAACACCTAAATATAAGAACTAGCACATAAAGTTCCTAGAACAAAATGTGGGGAAACATTTTAAAGACCTGGTAATAAGAAGTAGTTTCCTAACCTTTATACCCAAAGCATAAGCAAGAAGAGAAAAAATAGATAAATGGCAACTCCTCAAAATCAAATGCTTTTGTGCCTGAAAAGACTTTGTCAAAAAGATGAAAAGGCAGCCAATTCAGTGGGAGAAAATATTTGGAAATCACCCATCAAAAAAAGGTTTCATATACTGTATACAGAAAGAAATCATGCAACTCAACAACAAAAGAACAACCCAATTATAAAATGGACCAAAGATATGAATAGGTATTTTTGTGAATTCAAATATAGATGCCTACAAAGCACATGAAGAGATACTCATTTTCATTAGCTATAAAAAAATGTAGATCAAGACTACAATGAGATATCACCTCACATCTATAAGGATTTTTGTTATTAAACAAACAGGAAGCTACAAATATTGGAGAGGATGTGTAGAAACTGGGACACTTATTATACTGCAGGTGGGAATGTATTATGGTTCAGCCACTACGGAAGACATTTGGTGGTTCCCTAGGAAACTAAATATCCAGTTGCCCTATGACCCGATAAGAACACTACTTGGTATATACCAAGTAGAGCTGAAAGTAGTGACACTAACAGACATTTGCACACTGATGTTCACAGCAGCACTATTCATAATCACCAAAACATGTAAACAACACAAGTGTGCATCAACAGACACCTATATTAACAAAATGTGGTACGTACATACAATGGAATATTATGCAACAGGAAGACAAAATGACAACCTGAAGCACATGACAAGATGGATGAGCCTTGAGGACATAATGATGAGTGAAATAAGACAAACTCAAAAGGTTAGAGACTGTATGACTCTACTTTTATGACCATGAAAAATTTCTAGCTTATAATGTAGAATATAGGGATCCTAGAGGCAAAAAGAAGGTAGAGATGGGTAAATGGTTAGTTATTGAGGTTGAATTCAAAGGTAAAGGAATAGATAGGAGTGAAGGCAGTTCACTAGTGGGTCTATAAGTACTATTACCATATTGAAGGTGAACATGTTTGACAGGGGTTGTATAGACCCATGTGTCCCACTGATTAACATTGGAAATATAAACAAGTTCTTACACAAAATACTTCAAAGATATGAATCTTGTACAAAAAGTTTATAAGTTAAAGGTATGGGGGGAAACTGCTATTATATGCCACAAACTATGTTTAACAGGAAAATATCAACAGTACCACAGCAATACCAGGGATAAATAATGGGGGAAAGGACAAGAGTTAAGGGGAGATTTAGACATTTTATTTGGTGGGAGTGTGTTTATTGATTGTCTTTCTCTAGGAAACAAAGATATCTAAAATTGAGAGTGTTGACGGACTGTTGGCTTTGTACATTATATGCGATGCCCAATGAATGGGGTTGCCAAGAGATGCACTGACTGAGAAGTACATTGATAAACAATGGTGTACACGTATGATTTAATATTGTGCTGCTACAAAAAAGAACAAAGTTGTGAAGCATGCAACATTGTGAATGAACCTGTGGGACATTTGGTGAGACAAAATAAGCCAGAAACAAAAGAGTAACTATTGAATGGTCTCATTTAGAAAACGCTTGTAAAAAAACAGGGGCCTAGATTGCAAGTTCTTATTGTAATCACATTTAGTCCGAGTGGTAATTAGTATTTCTGAAATTTGAGAGGCTGTTTTATACATGTATAACCTGGTATTTAGCGATACGAATGAAGCTGATCAGGTCTGGATTAAGGTTTAATTCAGAACATAGGGGTAAGGAAGACATTGTCTATAATTTAGAACCTCATCTACTTTTTGAGACTAAAGGAAGATAGTTTTATTTTGTCCAGAACCTAAATTTTCTATAGCACCAAATCTAAATCAAATTATCTGGATAGCTCATTTAAACAATCCAAATACAGGGAATAAGAATGAGGGCTTTTATTCCTGTATAGCTTAATGTAATGCCTGGATACATCCAGAGCATATTGAATGGATAATAAAAAAGTATTGGCAAAGTCTCTTTGAGGGATGGGAGAAAAAAAATGTGGAACTATTAAACTAGTAAACTTTACCACCAGGGAAACCCTGATACGGTGTCAAACATTAGGAACACCCATATCAATAGTCCAAGCCCTTGATCTTGAGGTTTGCTCTTGTGAAGCTTATGTATGTAGTGGAGAAGCTTAACTTATCTATAGGTATACCTACGAGCTACTTCTGGAGGACCTCATTTGTTGCTCAGATGTGGCCTCACTCTCAGTAAGCTCAACTCTGCAGGTGAAATCATTTTCCTCTCCCCTATGTGGGAGACATGACATCAAGGGGTGAAAGTTTCCCTGGTGGTGTTGTGGATGAGTCACAGGGATAGGTCTAGCCCTGACACTGTGGGATCAACAACACCATCTTGAACAAAAGGGGAAAAAAGTGTAAGAAATCAGGTATCAGTGGCTGAGAGAGTTCACATAGAGTTGAGAGGCTACTCAGGAGGTCACTCTTATGTAAACTTCAGTTAGACATTGCTACCCACCATAACTTGCCCAAACCCAACCAAAACCATTCCAGCCAATGGTTTTAGCCAATTAGGGCAATATAAAAGAATCTACAAAGTTTCCATGCACTGGGGTAACTTTCCAGAAACCTACAATCTCCAGATGGGTCCCTGGACCAGTTAAACCCTGAAGTGCAAAGGGGCCAGCCTCTCCAGAATATCAACTAGTTCCATCCCTCTATCCCATATTATTTACAGCCCCTCCCAACATGAACAAGTTAGAATGGCCATAGCCATACCCCAAAAGAGTGAGAGAAAGATCAAAGGTAAAGGTGGAGTTATACAGAGAAGGTAGGGTTTAACAAATGAGTATGATTGCTGAATCATTATATTGATATTTCTTTTAGTCTCCAGTACCTTAGAGCAGCTAGAAGTAAAAACCTAGAATTGTGGAATTGTAAGCCATACCAAACTCTGAAATCTGTTCTGAAAATTGTTGCAATATGCTTTGAAATTTATTGCTTTTTTGGATATATGTGTATTTATTATTTTTCACAAAAAAAAGAAAAAAAGAATCAATTGTGGTGAATGAAATAAAAATCCTTCTAGCCTCCAATGTTCTGGACCAGCTAGATGGAAAAATCTGAGATGATGGAATGGCAGCATCTGAGATGATGGACAACTTCGGGAGTTGTTCTGCAACTACCTGTTGAAGAGTGCTTTAAAAATATTGAGTTTTCCTTTCTTTGCTTTGTATATATGTTATACTACACAATAAAAAACTTTAAGGTGCAAGGGTGTTTCAGTGGTGGAATGCTTGCCTTCTATGTGGGAGACCTGGGTTTGATTCCAAACCATGCACCTAAAAAAGAAAAAAAATGTTTAAAAGATCAATTTGTTTCTATTTCTTCAAAATGACTTTTTTTAAATTTTGAATGATATGGAGAAAAAGCTATAGTAAAAATGATATACTGAACCATTTAAAATATGTTATAAGCCATATTCATTCAATTATATATGCCAGCCACCTGCCCGTGCTTTCTTTCAATTTAAAACCATGTTTATTGTCATTATTTTTATTAGTAGTAGTATTTCTCCCATAAGATATTGGTCAACAATCTAAATTTGAACTTAATTGAACCACTCTCTCTCACTTAAATCTCTAAGTTAAACTTTCCCCATTTTCCTATCTACCCCCTCTTTTCACACTACCAGACAGATCAGGAAGGAAAAATATTGAGCAGACTTAAGGATTAAATTAAAGAAATGGCAACATGATGGATTCTGCATAGTGGACCTGATGACTTTGGGGAGGAAGAAAAGACTGATTTTTTTGTTGTTGTTGCTTCTACCCTAGGACATTTGTGGTCAGTGTGGTGAGATGTGATGAAGTATTAATAGACACTGACCGTGGTCCTGAGAAATATACAATGTTGGGCTGGCTCTGTTAAGGGATTTAGTGAGAGAAAGTTAAACAATATTTTTACAAGTTTCTATATTCCAGTTCAGCCTGTCAAGATTCCAGAACTGGCTGTAGAATATAAAAGTGAATTTGCCTGGACTGTCCCCTCCAACCTGCCTGCTACTAGACCCAAATATGGCAATCAAGGCTAATCTGCTTCCAGCAAGGAGGTAATAAACAACAACCATATTTGATTTACACTAGATTTTAGAAAAAGATTCTGACTGTTCATAAAAATAGTGGTTGTCAACAACATCTTTATGTGGCATGAAAATGAACAAAAGAATAATATCACCAATAGTTAATGAAGTTTTGATAGTAAGTAGTAAAGAAAAAACAGTGCTTCTCAATCTCTGTGTTCTTTCTGCCTTAATAATGTAAATGCTAAAATAAACATAGTTACGAGGCCATTAAAATCCTATTGGAGGGAGGATTTTTTTTTAATCAGTCTCTTAACTTTATGAACTTAATTTAATGTAAAATAACCTTCTAAAAAGATCCAAAATAATTATAAGCGTAATTGAAAATTTCCTGATGGTCATCTTTAAGAAATGTGGAAAAGTGAGATAATCCAAATACCATGAGACCTTTCAGAATTTATAAATAAGGGAGAAACGATGGCTATCTGAAATTACAGATTAATTTAAAACACTCCCTCATGTCAAAGCTCTAGATATAACCAAACTTCCTCTTCTTCATAGTGCTTCAGTATGCACTTCTGTGGAATTCATGTATAATTTGAAATCACGAGACGTGGGCAAAAGACAGGTAGGTATATAGATAGTTGATTGATGATTCTATGAAAACTAGGATGGGATCAGGTCTTCTCTGAAAAAAGTATGTTTATTAGCATTGATTGTGAGTCTGCTTAGTATCAGGGGCATTTTCAAATACCCTATTTCAGGATAATCTTCTAAGGAAAGAAAATAAAATAAACCAAGAATGTAATAAGAAACAACAAGTACAAGGTAAATTAAGAAAATCCATTTTCCAGAGGAGATGACAATAATGTCCTTGTACTGAAATTTAATGAAGTTACACCTGAGTTTTGCTTATACTTCTAGATTTAACAGTTTAAAGGGAAGATAACATGCAAAACAGCATCCATTTAAAATTGTAAGTATGGTGATTGCTCTTGAAATGATTTTCATGAGATGCCTCCAAAACAAGTATATATTTTATCGAAAGAATAGATTAAGAGGGACACCAATTGTTAAGTATAATAAAGACAAGAATTATTGAAAAGAACAGCCTTAGGATCAACTGGAAAAAAAAATGTTTTCGTGCAAGGTAATAATTTTATTAAAATAAAAAGTAGCTAATAATTGGTTTTCTGTCACAGATATATGTGAAGTGTTATATTTAAGGGATAGTGTAGCATAGAGTCCTGCATTTAGTGGAAAAATAGATGGAAAAACATTAAAGGGTCTTGCCACTTCACCAGAAGGCATCTCATTTCATATCATTAAAATAAGATACTTGAAAACATCCTTAATTATGTAGATTAAAATGAGGAAACTGGCTGGCATAATAAATGTATACAGTAGTTTTTTATTATTATAAAATACTCATGCATATGTTCGAGATAAGTCTTAAAACTTACCCACATTTAGACATATATTTTGGCAGTGAAAAAAGAAAAAACAAGTATGATGAAATTATTTACCTAAATTCAATCAATGATTTAATGGTTAAGTCTTTTCTATCATCCAAGATTCATTATCCTCAATTTACTAATCTTTCAAAAATACTACGCTGTTTTGTAAAGACTAGTTTCAAGAAAAAAAAGCGGTAAAGAAATCACTGAAGAGAAAAGACAGACAATACATGCTGGTAGTCTTATTCTTCACTTACTTCATTTCTTTAGGACTTAATTGACACTCGTAAATTCTGATTTCATCTCATCTTGTATATGTCATGTGCATTAATACTTTTGAAAGCCTGACACTTCAATAGCAAAATCAAAGTATCAAAAAAAAGTGATGTTGGGGAGAGGTGGGCTAAATTCGCAGCATAGGAAGCTGTGGAGTTACTACGGCAGCTAGTGAACCGCCGGGAACTATCTGGAACAACTCTTTGGGGGGCTTCTGTGACCATAGGTACAATGTACACAGGCCTGGAATGGATGGAAGGGCTGAGATCACAGCACAGAACTGTCAGTAAATTCTTCCATGCTGTGGAGGATGGTGTCCGTCTCCCATCGGTACAGCAAGCTTTCTCACAGTCTCCAAGTGGTGGAATACAGAAATCCTTTCTGTGAGGAGTAACAGAGAGAGAGCTCAATGAGCTTCTATCATGAATTTGATTAACAAACTTTGACTGCTGAAACCAAGCTCTGGGCACAGATAGAACATCAGGGACAACATACAAAAAAAAAAAAAAAAAAAAAAAAAAAAAAACAGAGACCTTTGAGGTTGGCAGAGCTCAGAATCCCGGAAAAAGGTATGCCCCAAGAAAAAGGGAGCATAGATCCAGGTGCCAATTCTGGTCTTTGATTGGCAAAACTGGGGTGCTGGGAATCTACTCTAAAAATGATTTTTTTTTCTTTTTTACATTTAGGTAGCACATTAAAGAGAGCAGCAGGAATTCACAGCTTTTAGCACTGCCCCCGGACAAGAGTGGAATTAAGAAGTGACTGAGAGACAAAGAAACAAATTAGGTGAAGGAGATAGTTCCCTAAAGGGCAGATCTTCCACAAGAAAAGAGGGTGGCAGGGTCCAGAGCAAATGATCACAAGCATTCAGAGAATTTAGACTCCTGGGGATGAGATGTCAGCAGCAGTTTCAATGTACAAACAGCAGAGGCCAGGCTGTCTCAAGTATGTTCCCAGAAGGAGAGATAGCGGGTGCTGTTTTAGAGTCATCTAATGTTCCCAGCCTGCAAAGGGGGCTGAAGAGCAGCTCCCTTCACAAAAAAAGAAAAAAAAGGAAAGTTAGTGGTCAATGTTCAGCACAGGTGGCGACTGTTATTTAGAGAATTCAGAACTTCAGAACTCAGGAGCTGGAAAACAGAAACAGTTTAAGCCTACCTTCTGCCTCAACTTCTGTCTCAATCATGCCCCTGGCAGGGACAGGGTCTGCTGAGAATGAAAAGCACAGTATCACTGCCTATGGGCAGCAGCAGTCTGACAAGTGCCACTTGCTGGACATAACAGGAAAAGCAAAGAATTAAAAGGTTTTACAGGAACGACTGCCACCCTACTGTCTTAACCCCAGGAATAAGTCTTCCTTTTTTTCACACAGTATTCATGGGTCCTAGGCCTGTCTTGTCTGGGAGAATCTGTTGGAGTTGATCCTAATTTGGGAGACCCTCCTCCTAAAGCCAGACCTTCTGGTAAATGTTGCTAGAGGTAATGAAAAGAGTGTTAAAAATATATAAAGGCAAAAAAAAAAAAAAAAGCAAGTGGAACAAAAGAAAAAGCAGATCAACATTCCATGAGGATGAAGAGGGAAAAGAGAGAATTTTCGTGGGGGTGAAACAATGTGCACACACAAAATGGGTAATCTCAAAAAAACTTTCATATAGCTAAGCCAAGAACCAGAAAAATGAAAGCTGAAAAATTCTGATCAGTTAAACAGAAGCTATGTTAGAGGGCTAGAATAAGTTGAGCTGAATGTCAAAGAACAAATAGAGAATAAAGCTAACCAACAAGAAAACCCAAGCAAAAGAGAGAAAATGAAGTCCATAATAAACTAATCACGGAAATCAGAATTCTAGACACCAGCAAAAAATCACGAGTGAAAAAGGAAGCAAGAAGATATGGCCCAGTCAAAGATCAAACTGTCAGAGATCAAACTGACATTTCACCTGAGATACAGGAGTTAGAAACAAATAAACAAAGATGTTCAAACATATCTTCTAAATCAATTCAACAAGTTGAAGGAAAACGTAGCAAAAAAAATGAAGGGTATAAAGAAGACACTGGGTGGCCATACAGAAGAACTTGAAAGCTTGCAACAACAAATGCCAGAACTTGTGGTAATGAAAGGCACAGGAGAAGAGATGAAAAGCACAATGAAACATACAATAGCATATTTGAAGAGGCAGTAGAAAGAATTAGTGAACTAGAGGACAGGACATCTGATATCCTACACACAAAAGAGCAGATTCAAAAGGAATGGAAAAATGTGAGAGCCTTAGGGAATTGAATGACAACATGAGGCACACAAATATAAGTATTATGGATGTCCCAGAAGAATAAGAGTAGGTAAACAGAGCAGAAAGAATAATGGAAGAAATAATCGCTGAAAAGTCACAACTTTTATGAGAGAGATAAAATTACATGTCCAAGAAGCACAGCATTATATGGTCTGTGACTATATCTCAATAAAGTCACATTAAAAACTTGAAAATAGAAAAGTTAGACACTTTTTGCCCAAGGGAAGCATAATTCATGGGGATTGAGCCTGAAAACCCAGGTTTTCTGAGTCTGAGTGCCACAAACATACCGCATTTACCTCTATGCATTTCTGCTGTGGCAGGCAGGAGCTCCCCTTCTTTCTGGTCAATTGCATGCACAGCTAAATAAAAACACCTATTTCCAAGCCTTTGACTGCAAATAGATTATAAAACATAAAAGCATCTAGAAAGTGAAGAAAAAGTAATTATTTTACCACAGAGCCTGCCTATGTAGAAGAAAATGGAGAGTGTACCTTTAATGCCTTATGGAACCAACAGACAAGGAACCAGCTTCTCTTCCTTCAGGCAAAAAGTACTGTCCTTCTGCCCCACAAAAAAATATTTGCAGCTGCCATTCTGGAAACAACTGAGATAATGCTAAATGTTTATTTTCAAGTACTTGAATTTCCCCCCCTTTTCACCCAATAGCTTATAGTATGCTTAAAAATGTAGTCAAGAAGTATTAGTGTAAAGATTATTTGAATACAATTAGGTGAATTTCAGACTTATGTCTCTGGAAATATTACCACTGTATAGACAAAAATCAATTCCCTCTTGGTTTTTCTGACATACAGCACAGAACCGTGCTCTTAACCAATAGTGACAGAATAAGAAAATTCTCAGCATGAGGAGTAAGTTCCAGGGAATCTTTAGAACTGGGTTTTTCAAACTATGGGTCATATTCCATTAGTGAGTCATAATCATTGAGAAAATAAGATAGACTAGGAAATAGCAAAGTGCATAGCCCATAGTAAGATTAGTACTTTTTCATGAAGCCCCTGTTTTACCTTTTATATACATATATATACATGTATATGAATATTTATGTCTATAAACTTGCAGGTACGGAGTTGTGATATAAAGTGTCTTTTTTGATGTAAGACATGGTAAAATGTGTTTGAAAACTACTGTCTTAGAAATAATTCCATTCTTCTGTCCCATAATATAGATATCCTTCCTCAGCTTGAAGCAGCCACAAGGTCATTGTCCCAAATTCCTCAAGACTGATGAATGAACAAAATATAAGGGGAATTGTAAGTTCTGGCTACATTTCTTGTTTATATTTATTTATTGTTATTTAGTTATTATCTTATGGTAGCTGAATAATTTGTAACATTGCTATAAGAATGTATCATCACATATAACAAACAGCCCATACCAAGGCAAGTTGGGGTGATATATGGGAATTGCGTATTCTATACGTCATTGCTCTATAAACCACATCTTCCCCAATAAAGAAAATAATCCTGCCTTAGAAAACAAATCATGTAGGTTTTAAAAGATTTATATCTTTCCCTATATCAATTAATCTATGGAGCCTCATTATATGGAAACAATGGAAATTTACTAAATGCATGATCATTTATCTGTGTCACATTGCTTTTGTAAGAATAGAGGTGTGTTTCATTGTCATATAATACATATTAGTATCTTCCATGTACCCACTTATGTGATGTCCTCATCTGTTTAGCATTCTTCTCATCCTTGAATTTTTTATAAATTAAAGAGAAAAACAAGCAGTAGCCCAGAATGACAAACACAGTTCTTTGGAAAGTAAAATCTTTAAGACACATTGAAATTTAGAGAAAGAAAACAGAACTGAGGAAGGGAAAATGTAAGAAAAGAGAAAAAAATGAGGAAAGCCTTAAAAGGTAATATTTTACTCTTCGAAAGAAAGTAGAGTGAGTCAGACGAAAAATGCATTGGCAATTTTAAAGATATATTACATCTTTTAATATATATAGCAAATCCATACTCTGAAGTAAATGTAACTTTGTAGAAAATACGTTGTTTCCCTAAAAATAATAAATCAAGATAGCAGATAATAAAGTTGATGTATGATACAATAGTATAATTAGTGCTGCGACTTTCCATAATCAACTAATTGTATTTGTTTGGCTATTATATTGCTATTTTTATAACTTCCCAATATATTCACACTAATAATAAATAACCCTCAAATTACATATATAAAATGTAATTTATGAAATGGAAAGTAAAATTAATGTACTCAATTACCAGTTTTTAAAGAAAACAAATTTAAAAGCAGCATATCACACAATGTTTAAAGCCCAGATAATCCTGCAAAAAGTTCTCACTACATTTTATGAAGCAAAAGTCAGGGTTCTCTGCCCATTTATATTAATAAGGAAAGAGGAAAATAAGGAAAGAAAAATGAGAAAAGATAAAACAATGAAAAGTCTCTCAAAGTTTAGGATAACCAAAAGACATTTGTATAAAAGCTGGAAAAATTGTAACTGTTTGCTAAGCAATACCTAATTTTGCATTGGATGCAGTAATGTTGGGACAGCTGTGTAATGTCTGGAAGTCTTAATGCTCTTCTGAAACAAAACCTCTCAGTTTATTTTCTGAATTCTGAATACTAAATCGACTTGAGTTTTTGTGCCCTATTACTGTAGGACCTTTTGCTTCTAGCAGCCAGTTACACTAGGTATTGGAGATTATAGATTATTTTAATTGAAACAGTAATTGAGGTGTCTCAAACTTGGTCGTTATTCTCTGTAATAAGTAGCATATTTCTGATTAACCTTTATTTTGAGGCACCAAATGAAATTTTGGCATTTACCATGGTTTCTTCCTTTGGGTTACACATGAAGTCTGTTTTATTCCTTTCGGTTTCTAAATTGTGGAAAACCTTCTCAGCTTCTTAGCCTCTTAGTTGCCTAATATGATATGATGTATAATATTTTAAGCCTTCATTTTTTGTCATCTGTCTTTCATAATTTTAATCCCTTTATCTTTCCATTCTGCTTTCTAAGCAATTTATTTAGATTGCTGTTTATGATTTCCTTGGCTCATTATAATGATGGATTAGATCCCTGTATGTTTAGCATAACCAAAAGTTTCTACTTACTGTAATGGCAGAATATGTTCTCCAACCTTTCCCTCCCATTGAGGATAACTAGAAAAAACATGACTTTATCCAGAATTTCTAATGACTTCTCAAACTTTTCATAGATAATATCTAGATCTCAATAAAAAGTAATCTGGCATGCAAGAAGATGAGTCATGATTAAAAACCAAGGAAAAAACAACATGGAATTAAAAAGATGTACATAGAATCCAGATAATGGTGTGTTTAGACAAAGATTTAAAAATAACTATTATTAATATAGCCAGAAAATAAATGATAAGGAAATTTTAGCTAGAAACCCAAAAACCATAGAAAGAATCAGATAGAAATTCTGGAACTTCAAAGTATAATAAGTGCAGCAAATATTGGTAGATGTGCTTTAAAGGAGATAATTTCAGTGGAAGAGAAAAATGGTGAAGTGAAAGTTAGAAGAAAATATCCAAAATAAGCAAAAATAGACATATGCATGATCTAGAAAAGGGTGTAAGAGAAATGCAATATACAATGAAAAAGTCTAATATCGGTGAAATGGATATGTTAGAGCAAAAATCTTAAAAAAAAATGCAAAAACTATATTGGAACAGATGATCACTGAGATTTTTCCAAAACCAGCAAAAGATATGAAGATTCAGATTAAAGAAATGAAGTGACTACCAATATGGATAAATACAATACAAATCATAAGTATGGAAATTATTGCTGAACAGCTGAAAACAAAAGGAAGGGATAAAAGACAGATTAAAAAAAACAAACAATAAATATGACCAACAAAGAAATGACAGACTGTTAGCAGCTTTTTAAAGAGCAAAGCAGAATGTATTGACCAAATTGCTTCCAAATGAAGTGCCTTGAAAAAAGATAATTAAATAAAGACATCATTAGTTAGATTGAAAAAGGTTACAATCAACTGACACTTTCTGTCTGTTATTAGATAACATCCATAGCATTGTCTTTGAGGGAAAGAAATCTATTGGAGAATAAAAAGATAAGGTAAATTAGACAATATTGAACCAAAAAACTGACAGATAAGTGGATCATTTTGTATCAAATAGAATATCTATCTAATTTGATTGTATAAAATTATAATAATTTCATGCATTTACAAAAACAAAATATTGAATAATATATAAAATAGGAAGTACTTAATATACTTATATTAATATCATATCATATTATATCATATCATATTTCTACTGGACAACATATAACATAAAATGGGAAGTATTTGGATTTAAAAAATTCTAAACAACTTGAGATATTTAGGAATAATGCAGAAATATTGAATAATCCCAGATATTGGTAACAGTATTTAAACATTTTTAAACATTGCCATTAGTAAAATTTCCTACTACTCTTAAGTCAAATCTTTTCTCAATAACTGCCATCCATACTCCTTTTTCTGAAATCCAAACACTGTGCATTTCTTTCTCCTTTCCTGTCAGGCAAGAGCTCTGCTTCAGTGGAAATTCTCACCTGTACAAAATAAAATTAAGGAACAGGAATTGCACCGATCAGAAGAAATAGTGTCAACAAGGGAATGGAATGTTAAATAGGATATGTGAGAGCATGACAGAATGTCCTGTGCACATTGCATTATCATTTCAAGTAACTTGTTTTATTAGTAAATACTGCTACACTGTTTTCAAAGAGTGAAAGCTTAAAAACCTGAAGGACAGGTACATGAATTCTTTGGTTTGCTTTGATATGAAATAAACATTAAGTATTACTTAAAGCTCTCTCATCTGCTAAATTTATGGCTTCAGATTTAATATTGTTGAATTAGCTGTTTTATGTGTTAGAAATAAATCACTCAGTACAGTATTCACTAGAACTAAATGAACCATTTTATTTCCTCTAAACCATTTATTTTCCATTTTTAAAATTCCACCTACATAATTAAGTTATCAAACAAAACTGGAACTGAGGATGCCAGTAAGATGTTTAATGGTTTAACATTGGATGTGTGATAGTGTTTATGAATCTGAAAAATAAGAGACTCATTTTCCCCTCTCATCTCCCCAAAAGTTATTAAAACTCAACCCAGCTTCAGCTAATGTGTAGACTTTTTACTGATCCTGAAAATAAAATGCATCTGCTAGTGTTTGCTATAACAGAGCTCAAATAAGAAAGACAGAGTGCTGTGGCACTGTTTAATCAGAATTACAGAGCAAGACTTCTGTTGGGAAGCAAAGATGTGGTTCTAAAAATGGAAAGATGTAAAAGCTGCATAAACCAATACCCAGAATTATAAAATAAAATGAGAATGAAGGGAAGCGTCATAAAGCCACTTCTCTTAAGCCATTATCCTAACACAATGCAAGTCACAAAACACGACTAATATGGGGCAGGAAGAAAAGTGTACAGAGTGCACCAAAGTATTTCTTGATTCAAAGTGTTTAAAATTTGCCATCAATTTATCCCTCAAATTATCCCTCAGAAATTGTCTAAGTGAATACTGGGATTGAACCATAATCCTACTTTCGACACCATCACCTGGCCAAACCTTTCAGAGCATGCGTCAACACCATGACATTCTCCCAGTTCTGCTCTGCATGACCACTAATTAGCCCTGACTAATTAGACCACCTCTCTTGGTCTTCTCAGACTGTCCCATTGTTTTAAAGGAATTCACAGAGAGTCTCCAGCAGAAACATCTAAATCATTAAGCTCCATTGGAAAAATAAATCTCTCCTTCATCTTGCTTTACTGTGAAATAGCTCTAAACATTCTGCAACTGGTATTCATTCTCCATACAAAACACATCCAACAATAGGCCTGTGTGTTAGATGTTCTCCTTGTTATTAAATGCTGCTTTTAAAACATTCTTTCTCCATTTTTTCTCCTGGAAAACATAACACCAGACTTCACTATCAAACATTATTTCTTTTTCTTATCGTCTCTGATTGACTGGTATTTCCACTAAATCACTAATGCCAATAGCTCTAAATATCCTCCCCAACACTACTCTACTTATTCACTATTGGTGACCATAATATATATTCTAATACCCTGTATTTTTGTTTCTTTATCTACATAAATCTACAGACTCTCTCTCTCTACCCTCTTAATCTTTTCCAGAGTTTTATGCTCAGCAACTAATGCACCACTCTAAAATGCAAATTTCAGATATCCTGCTTTGTGCTCACCACCATCAATTCTTCTAGGTTACTTAGTCTAGTTTTTACATCTCAAATATTTTTTGGTTCTATGAGGATTTTCCAATATTTATCCTATAATTTTTCAATGCTATAAGCCCACCCATTTCTTCAAATTTACATTTTTCTAGGTCAAATTCTAGGATCAATAGCTATAATCACAATCTAACATATACTCAACTCCTTTGCCCTACTCTTCCTCTGTCTCATTTCTTAGAAAACCCTAAGCTTTGTTAAACTTAATTCTCCCATTCTCTATATCTGAACCTGAGTTTTTGACTGATGCTTACCCAACAAGGGTTTCCCTCATACTATATGGTGGAGCAGATCACAGCAGTATGTCTCAGCTACTTTTCCCCATCTTCCTATATGAAATAATAAGATATTTACCTATTAACATATTTAGTATATATCTCTCCTTACTATTATGCATCTTCCTTGAGAACAGTTACTGATATCCATGATCATTTTGATTACCACTATATAAGCATTGCTTAGAAGATTGCCTGACATAGAATAATGGGTGATTTGTAAGATTTTGATAAATATATGTTCTCCTTATTAAAGTAGAATTGATACTTGATATTTATACAGTATGGTTTTATATAAATACAGTATTACTTACTTTAATAATTTTTCCCAATATAGTCAGTGCTTTATTATTAGTCAACTATAAAGACAGTGGATATTGACTGACTGGGTTTGACTCTTTGGTTTATAATTTACTAATTGTGTTATTTATCTTGGGCTGGTTACCTCACAACATTTTAGTTTCCAAATCTGCTAAGCAAACAAGAGTAATGTTTTCATTTTCTAGGCAGTTTAAAGCAGATACCACAAAACGGGTTAAACAGTGGTAATTTATTAGCTTAGAGTTTGGGGTTACGAGGATGTCCAAATTAAAGCATCACTAAGGTAATGTTTTCTTCCCAAATACAGAGAAGCTTGGCTACTCTGCCACATGGCAAGGTACAAAGAAACATTTGCCTGTCTCTTTCTTCCCTTCCAGGTTCCTTTGATTTCAGCTCCTCTGGCGTGCTCCCTCTCTCTGTATTAATTCCATTCATAGAGGGCTCTCCTAATAGGATTAAGGCCCATTCTAAATAAAGTGGCTCACACCTTAACTGAAGTAGCCTCATCACAAGATCCTACCTACAATGGCTTTGCACCCACAGAAATGGATTAGATGTAAGAACATGCTTTTCTGTGGTTCATACAGTTTCAGATCACTGCAATTGGCAACACACATCTAAATTATTAGGAATGTAGTGATAATTAATGAATTGATGTATAGAAATTACCAGAAAACCATTAAGCACTCAGCAAAGATGGTATTATTAATTTTAATTTTTAGAAATTAGTATTTTTATAGATATAAATAGTTCCTCTAAAATGTGATATGTGCATTCTTAAATCACCTTTTCTGCAAAATCATACTCTATAAAAGTAAGAAGTATGAAAATAAAGAGTTAGGGATAGATTATTTAAAAATCACTAGAAAATACAAAAACATCATGAAAAAACCAATGCTGTTAAAAATATGCTCAATAAATAAATACCACAGAAAATAAAAGACTTGTACTTTCTTAAAAATAAAGAACAGGATGAAAGAAAGCCTGAAGAAAAGGTAGTAAGATTGGAAACTGCTGAATTATCAAGACAAGAATGACATTTTTAAGATATAAGGAAGAATAGACAATATTTGCAAGTCAGATCACATAGCCAAAGAGAACCAGTAAAAATGTAGATTTTGTGAAACAGTGTTGTATTAGTATGTCTTCTTGTGTTCAACTGTTATATATTTTGTATTCAACTACTGTTATTTGATGGTGATAAATGATATGCTCAGAAAAATTGTGTTGAACAAGGTGAATTCCACATTATACTGATATTATTTTCCTATTTACCATCATATATGTTAGTTACAAAAAATAGAGCATAACTATATAACTGAGTAAGAATAATTTCACAGTCAAAATTCATATGTTCACCATGAACAAAACCAAGAAAATTGTTTCTGCCCAACCCTCAAATTGTTTGTTTCATATATTCTTATTTACTTCCACCAAATTAAACACAAACACACCTGTGTATACAGACTCAAGGCATTCTTTCCTTACAGATTCGTGTGCTTTATCAAAAAGAAATTCTGGTAAATATAATTTTCTCCATCTTATTATATGGATTTATGAAGAAAATACCTCTTTGTTACTAAATTATCCAATAGCTATGTTTCAAGTCATGAAAAGAAATCTTGCTTACACAATCTTTCTGGTTGTTGATGCATCAATTTGCAACAGATTGAACTCAAATATATCCCTTCTAGTTTCAGAGAACAAAATAGAAGATGAATATATAAAATTTCATGGCTTGTGGAGAATATTTTATTATCCTATCATTGATAATCTGTGTATAGTTTCTTTTTAACTGCTCAGAAACATAAAATTTGGTAGACAATAAATCTCCATTAATGCATAGAGGAGAGGAGGGTCTCATCTATTTTTTCATGACATGCCCAGTACCTCCCTATATGGAGGTATCCAAACTAAAATGTTTGGAGCCAATTATTAAATTTAGAGGGCAAACAGTTCTCCAAAAGGCCCCATCATTTCTGACACCAACTACAAGTTTAAGGAGCCGATTAGACTACATTCCATTTTAATAATTCACTACAAAGACTTACAGAACACACTGAAAGCTATTATACACACATGGTTCAAATCAGTGAGAGGGAGAAACACACAGGGCAGAGTCTAGAGGGTTTCCAAACATGAAGCTTCCTTTCTCTTCTCCTGTGGAATCAGAACATGCTATACTCCTCGAATCAATGTGTGATAATACTTGCAGTTTATTATCTACCAGGGAAGCTCATCCAAGTCTAGGGTTCACAGATTTTACTGGGGTTCTATTACTTAAGCATGATTGGTCACCTATGTGGTAGATATCAGTCTTCATGGTGACTGATATCTACCACATCCTTCATGGAACAGGAATCTCTGAGCATCATAAAGGAGATATTATTTCTACTAGGAGGAGAACACGGATGCATCCACAAAAGCTAAAAATTTTGAACAGAGTCCACAACCACTTATGTGGCCATCAAAGCATGCCCAGCTGCCCATGTGCGATGGTTTGAAACTGAATGCTACCCAGAAAATCATGTACTTAAAGTTAATCCACTCTGATGGGTGCAGTCCATTCATGTGTGGGTGAGACCTTTACATTATTTATTTCAGTTGAGGCATGTACCAGGTGGGTCTTTATCCTCTTACTGGAGTCCTTTGTAAGAGAAGCTCAATTATAAAAGCCAGAGAAGCTGAGAGAAAGAGATACACAGAGAATCTCAGAGAGAAAAGCCAGAGATGGAGAAGCTGGACACTAAAGCAATGAAAACCAGGAGAGAAGAACCAGCAGATGCCAGTCATGTGCATTGCCATACAACCGAGGATTCCAGATGCCAACTGATGATGCATTGATTTGGACATTCTCACAATTTCAGAGCTATAAACTTGGAAGTTAATAAATCCCCATTGTAAAAGCCATCCCATTTCTGGTATATTACATTTCATCAGTTTTAGAAAGCTAAAACACCGTGTAATGAAGCACTTAGTGAATTTCAAAATTCTAGAAAAACATTTTTAAAACTTTGGTGATGAAGCCAGATTCTAAACAGGTATACAAATAGAAAATGTTTGTGACATGAACAAATATCTCAAGGTATAGTTGAAAATATTAGTAACATTTTACCCCTTCCTGTGTAGTAAGTAATTTAGTAAGTACTAAATTACCGTTAATTTAGTAATTAACAGGAGACATAACTGAAGATTATGGATTTTTCACTTATCCTTGTTGAGCTCATTAGGTTTTAAATCAGTCATCACAGTTTAAATTTTGAGGAAACTGATACTCAAAGACTCAGTGATTTACCAAAGACTGGCAGTTAGTTGGTAGCAGAAACTAAAATACCTGGCTAAAAATCCTGGCCATGTCCCATTATACAAATATGTTGTGCAATTACCAGCAGGAGCTATTATATAATATATACTTTGGAGAATTTATGCCTAACCCCAAGGAGATAACCTAATATAATACTTTGAAAAGATGGCACAAGGGTGCGCCATGGTGGCTCAGCAGGGAGAGCTTTTGCCTGCCATGCCAGAGACCTGGGTTCAATTCCCAGTGCCTGCCCATGCAAAAACATAAATAACATTTTTAAAAAGCTAGCACAAATGGATTTGTAATATTATATTAGTTAAATGAAGCAAGTTAGTCACAATTTAATCTTATCTACTGTTATAATGGGGATGATGTGTCTATTTAATTTATGTCAATTTGAATACTATTGCATTCAATTTTTATTTTCATTGACAAAACAAAGAAGCATACAAACATGAACATTCTTAACAAATGACATTCCATAGATGATGTACAATCAATGGTTCACAATATCATCACATAGTTAGGATACATATGTTATGGTCATATGTACAAACATATATATATGTTTGACATAACATATTGTTATGATTTTTTTATGTACTGCAGCCAAATTAAGTTCTTTTAAAAAATGTAACTTTTCAAAATAAAATATAAATTGTTATTTATAATGTCATATGAAACATTTCAAGGGATAAAAGGAGCAAATAAATATTCCCTACTCAATAAATTTACAGTCCTATGGCATATAATTTACAGTCAATGGAAAGTTAAAATGTAGAAGAAATTTAAACATGAGCACAATAAACAGCGAATGCTTTAGA
The DNA here is from genome assembly GCF_023851605.1 of Tamandua tetradactyla. NCBI lineage: Eukaryota > Metazoa > Chordata > Mammalia > Pilosa > Myrmecophagidae > Tamandua > Tamandua tetradactyla. The sequence goes on from NC_135345.1 coordinate 65,590,850, forward strand.
ACATATCACAATATATTGCAGTGACCTGGAGGAGTTTTGAGGTATAGATAAACTTAAGTGAGACCCAGGCCATGAATAGAATTCTAACTTTAGTAGATGGGCAATGCCACTAGAAAAATAAACAGTCAGACTTTAGATTTAGATTTTAATAGAATTTACATGCGAGGAGTTTAATCTGGTTAAAAGGAAAATACACACACACACACACACACACACACACACACACACACACACACACAACTCCCAAATTAAGCAGATCCTAACCCAACATTGAAAATAATAGTATTCCTTTCCTCCAAGTGCTATTTCTTAGCTAGCTAAGATACTCAATCTTACGATCTTGACAAATTATGAAATGCTTAACATTATCAATGCTTCAAATACAGAGTGCATTTTTTAGTGTTTTAATATGATGAAAGAAGCAGCATCTACCATTGCACAGAAATAGGGCTTACCTTTAGTTAATAAAATGTCACCTACAGCTCACAGAACTGTGCTTTGATGAAGTAGTGAATTGGAACAGAGGGTGAACTTTTAGTTTTACTTTATTTGATGAAATATTGCCATGGCTTTAATTTCATAAGAAGAAGAATAACTGCCAGAATATTAGTTCTCATATTTGATTTAACTTTCGATATCATTTGTCATTCTAATCCTTTCACAAAACCTTTGTCCTGTGGATCTCAGCTCCAAGTGAAGTAGAAAAAATAAAGCAATTTTTATTTCCTTCAACTACAGTTCAAATTATATCACTATTTATATCAAATTTATTTAGCGTGTATCCTAGAAATTGGCAAATTTTTTCTATAATTTCATCAGTTAAAATTTGAGCTGGTAATTCATTTAATTGCTACCAGTTTAAGGATGTGTCAAGGTAGATGGCACAACATAGATTTGAAATGTGCATGACATATATTTTTAATTTTAGAAATCAGTCTAAATACATACAAATGTTACATGTTATTTTTTGGAGGACGCCTGTGCCTAGACTTTACAAATTACTCTAATTTAGAGGCTTATTCTAATGCAGAAAATTGCTGCTTAATACTATTCCTTTGGATGCATATTAATTTTTATTAAGTAATCTGCTCAAAGTACTATGAAATTCTGTTCTAAAACACACATTTCTAACAGTAGCTGGGTCAAGGCCTAATCTGGCCTGAAAAAGAAACTTAAACTATATATCCCACCTGATAATATTTTGCCAATCTCAAATGTACTTTTCCAGATCCAAGTCAAATATTCAAACAAACGTTGTTTGAATGATTATTTTGTGTGAGTGTCCTTCTGAGTGCCTATGACAATTAATTAAAATACAGCCCACTACTTCAAGCAGCTCACACTCTACTATCAGAGAAACACAAGAGAAACAATTCCAATACGTTATCAGAGCAATGATGAAGAGATTATACGAGCATTACGGCAGACCATTCACCTTCTCTTGGTGGAATTAGAAAATGAAGACATTCTTGAGCAGAGTCCTGAGTCATCATCATCATTTCCACGAAAAACCAATTCATTAATGCCAGCCCTGTTCCTATAGAAGCATACATAGGCACACAGATAGATTAAATATAGATAGATAAATATAAAGATTGATTGATAGCTAGAATTAAATATGGATAGATCCTATCTAAATTTTATTGGAGCTCTCCAGCTTTGATAATAAGATTCCCATTTCTCAGATGAAGATGCCAAGTTTTAGTGACTTGACCAACAAGGCACAAACAATAAAGGCAAAATTCCTTTATTATTCACATCTTACATGAGTAACAGCAATACCTTATGTAGAGATGCTAATTTTAATAACAATAACCTGTCTTACATAGATGTGTTAATGTTATGTAGAAACATAGTATCATATTTAGATATGTTCTTTCACATGAATTTTGGACTAATAAGACTCTCTTACCACTAAAGCACAATTCTGCAAACATATATTTAAGACAAACCTTAATCTGTTGTTAAAGTTGCTTTTAGCCCAAAGTATTCCAATCTACAAGGAAGGGACTGTGAGATGATCCAGGGTTCCATCTTCAGACATATCTACGAACAACTAGCAACACCTTTCTCCGAGCTCCAGAAAACAGTTAACAGGTTGCAGTAATTAATTATAGGAGTGCTGAATCTAGAAAATGTAACTTAAAAGGGCAGGAAACTGGTGAGCTTGTGGCAACCTTTTTTTGGCCCTCCCCCAACCCCTCCCTGATTTCATGTTAGCTGGTCTGTGCTCTCGATGTAGGATGTTGTTACCAAGAGAATAGAATAACATATATGTGCATAATAGGGTACAGGCACATCTGTGGCAGTCTGGTGGAAGTCTGAAAGACTCAACCAGGACACTTGTCTCTGGCTAACCATCCCAGAACTTGCTCTGCACGCAGAGGCAGCTAGCTTACAGGTAAAGCAGAATAAGAAAGTCATGTCAGAGCAGCCTGGGAAAAGAATTATCAATTTTAAGAAATACAGTGACAGAAGACTTCCAAAATTTAATGAAAGATATAAAGATGGACATGCAAGAAAACTGAAGAACCCCAAAAAGAATAAACTGGAAGAAATTCATGCCCAGTTACATTCCAAAAAACTGCAAAAGAGAAACGCGTGAGGTGCAAAGGATTCCCAATAAGATTATGTGTCAGATTCTCATCAGAAACCATGGAAGCAAAAAGACAACAGGACAAAATATTTATAGTCCTGAAATAAAAGTATTTGCAACCAAGAATTTTATATCTTGTGAAATTCTTTTCAAAACTGAAGGAGAACAGGGCTTTATTGTATCATTGTTCTGAAGCTAGGGGATGTCTTTCTCCTCTGAGCCCCTTTCTATAAGGCCTCCAGTGAGTTGCTAAGAGGCAATCTTGATAAAGTTGGGCCACACCTTATCTCTAGTGACCTTATTGAAAGTCCTATCTACAAGGGTTTACATCAATATGAATGGATTAATTTAAAATTTTTTTTTGGGGGGGCATAATAACAAGCCTTCACAGTCCACCCTCTGGACCCCCAAAAGAGATGTCTTTTCCATGTGCAAAACATATTCATTCTATCACTACATGCCCAAAGACTTAAGCCATTTCAGTAACAATTTTAACCAAAAAAAATCTTACGAAAATCCATTATGGGTGTGCTCTTTCTAGGCACAACTTCACTTTGTGAATCTGTAAAGGCTGTAAAACAAGTTACTTGCTTCCAATATAAAATGAGGGACAGATAGAGATAAATATTCCCATTACAGAAGGGAGAAATTCATGGGGAAACCTGGGTCCCCATTTCCAAATGCAACCTATCTAGATAATTTGCTCTGAGATTAAGGACTCAAAAGCAGTTCTATTAGGGGCCTCCCTGAGTTCTCAGAAAGTGAGTTCCCAGAGGACAGAGTTCCATGTATGAATTTCACTGAACAACCCCTTTTTAAAGAGTGTATGTTTGAACATGGACTCAGTCAGCCATTTCAATGAAAGTTAGGCTCAGAAAGGCAGCTATTCAGGAAGGATCTGTGGAAAGTCCTTCCATCTCATAGCTTGGCACCCTGTGAAATTCACGCAAAAAACTAGCAAGGTTTTCATGAGATTTGTATAAGTAGTAACACTGCCAGCATGAACTGCAAGTAAAATCAAGTTGAAGGAAGAATGACTTCAAGGGCAGAACCATGGAAGCTGAGATCTTGGTCGAAGATATCTCCTCAGATCAAGAGCACTCATCCAACCATGTGTATGGAAAGAGCAGATCCACCATTGCATTTGGAGCATATGTCATCTTCCCCTTGATGGTAAACCTTTGCCCAGCATTTGTAAAGAGCCTAGACACCAGATCCAAACTTAGAGAGGGTGGAGACTTCATTCTAGTGTTTGGGGAGAGGATGGCCACTGTGAAAAAAATTTGGAAGGTGTGGGGCTGCCAAATCAATAGATGACATTCAGATCTTGAAATCTAATGCTCAGAATTTTCCAGAAATTCCATAAATTTCTGCTTTCTTTGTGTTTAAGAATTCAGTTCTCAGCTTATCCTTTTCTTCTCACATTTTACTTTAAGTTGTAAGGAGAAGCCAGTCTTCTTGCCTCTCATAGCTTGGAAGTCTCCTCAGCTAAATACTCAAGTTGATTGCTTGCAAGTTCCACTTTCATTCGGACATTAGAGTATAATTTCACCAAGTTATCTTCCAGTAGATAAGAAGGATCACCTTTCTGCCAACTTCCAATATGCAGTCATCATTTTTTGCTAAGAAATGATGCTCAACTTCCCTAGCTATTAGGGAAATGCAAATCAAAGCCACAATGAAATATCATTTCATGCCTTCTAGAATAGCCATAATTAAAAAAATTAAAAACTACAAGCGTTGGAGAGGACACGGAGGAATAGGAACACCTATTCACTTCTGGTGGGAAGGTAAAAGGGTGCAACTTCTGTGGAAGACAGTTTGGTGGTTCCTCAGGGAGCTAAGTATAGAATTGCCATATGACACAGAAATCCTGACACTAGGTATATACCCAAAAGAACTGAAAGCAGGGACTTGAATAGACATTTTCACTCTGATATGGATATTCATAGCAGCATTATTTACAATTTCCAAAAGATGGAAGCAACAGAAATGTCCATCAACTGCTGAATGGATAAGCAAAATGTGGTATATACATACGATGAAATATTATTCAGCTATGAAAAGAAATTAAGTCCTTATGCATGCAACAAGATGTATGAACCTTGAGGATTTTATGTTGAATGAAATAAGCCAGATACAAATGACAATCATTGTATAACTCATTGATGTGTACTATTGACATGTATAATACATATACTATTATAAACATATAAACACAACTATTGATATATAGTATTGATATATATAATAAGCAAATTCACACATTTAGAATCTGGAATATAGTTTCCCAGAGGATAGAATAGGATAGAGAGTGGGGAGCTGATGCTTGATTTGTACAGAGTTTCTAGTTAGGTTGTTTGTAAATGTTTGGAAATGGATAGTGGTGATGGTAGCACATTATTGTGAGTATAATTAACAGCACTGAATTATGTTTGTGAATGTGGTTGAAAGGGGAAGTTCGGGGTAGTGTATATTACTAGAAAGAAAGAAGATAATTTATGAATTTTTAACACAGTGAACTTTTTAAATAGTGGTTAACAGTACAAATATAAGAATGTTCTTTTATGAATTATAACAAATGCATGAAACTATTATGAGGTGTTAGTAAGAGTATAGCATATAGGAAAAGCACACCTAATGTAGACTATGAACTATAAAATATTTTAATATTCTTTCTTTCACTGTAAGAAAGGTACCACACTAATGCAAAGTATCATCTTTGGGAGTGTTCTAGTTTGCCAGCTGCCGGAATGCAGCACACCAGAGACAGATTGGATTTTAATAAAAGGTGATTTATTTCATTAGATTTTCAGAGGAAAGGTAGCTGACTTTCAACTGAGGTTCTTTCTTACATGGCAAGGCACAGGGTGATCTCTGCCAGTCTTTTCTTCTATCCCCCTGAGTTCCAACAACTTTCCCTGGGGGGATATCTTTCTGAGTCTCCAAGGGCCTGGGCTGAACTATGAGTGCTAAGATGAAGGATGCTGAGCTGCTTGGGCTGTGCTACATTGAGCTCTCTCATTTAAGTACCAGCCAGTTAAATCAAACATCATTCATTATAGCAGGCACACCTCTTAGCCTACTGCAGATGTAATGAGCAACAGATGAGGTTCATGTACAATTGGCTCATGTCCACAGCCACAGAACTAGGCACCTTCACCTGGCCAAGCTGACATCTGAATCTAACTACCACAGGGTTCTTGGATTAATGAAAATATTCTAATATTCATTGTGGTCATAAATCCACAACTGGGATTAGATTTAAAGCCACTGTTTGTTTACATTGGATAGTATGGTATATTAATATATCTCAATAAAACTGCTTTAAAAAAAGATGATGGCTAAATACCTCAAGGCAATGATAAAGGCTCAATGTAGGCTGAAAAGTTACAAAATGAGATAAAATGCCACAACAAGGTGCAAAAACAGCAGATTTCATTTAGAAACACCTGAGAAGAGTAAAGAGCAATGTCACCTAGCGTATTACCACATATGATTCAGATTATTTGTATCCTAATTTAGATACTTATCCCACCCTTCTAGATTGTGCCGGAAAAAATTAAGACTTCTATTAAATAAAAATTTGCGCTTGCATTTACTTAACAGAATAATCACCTCTCAAAGAGTTCTATAGCCTAATCCCTGGAACCTGTGAATATGTTATGTGAGATGGCAAAAGGGAATTATGGTATCAGATGGATTTATGGTGCTAATAAGATAATTTTCAGATGCGATGATAACCCTGCACTCTCCAGGTATAACCCTGTAACCACAAGGCCCTAAATGTGGAAGGGAGAAGCAGAAGATTCATTGTCAGAGTGATGCCATGTGATAATGACTCAACTTATTTCAGGCTTTGAAGGTAGAACGGTACATGAGCCAAGGAATGCTGGTGGCTTCTAGCAGCTGGAAAATGCAAGCAATTAGATTCTCCCATGGCGTCTCCAGAATGCAGTGCTGCCTTATTGGCACCTTGATTTTAGTCCAGAGAGATCTGGAGTGGACTTCTATCAAAACTGCAGCATAATAAAATTATATTGTTTTAACCCTCTGAAAAAAAATAAACAATGATCCAATAATTTCCCATTGCTTAAACCAACTGAATGCATGTTATTTGTTCTAACAGCCAGGAAACTAAACAGTTTTTGTTACCAGAAAGTGGGTTGCTTCTATTACAAATACCTAAAATATGGTTAATTGGAAGAGGATGAAGGATTGTGATGTGCCTGATAGAAAAATCCAAAATTGCTTTGACAAGGCTGTTGGTAGAAATATAAATGATAAAGGGACTTCCATTAGCACATGAAAGAAATCTATATTCTGCTGTTTGCAGGTGCAATGTTCTGTATATGTCTGTTAGGTCTAGTTCATTTATCATAGTATTCATTTCTCTGCTTCCTTATTGACCCTCTGTCTAGATGTTCTATCTATTGATGAGAGTGGTGAATTGAAATCTCCAACTATTATTGTAGCAACATCTATTTCTCCCATTGGCATTGCTGGAGTTTACTTGTGTATTTTGGGGCACCATAACAATTTAGGATTGTTATTTGTTCTTGATGGGTTACCCCTTTTCTTAATATATCTTACCCTTCTTTGTTCCTTATAACAGTTTAGTATTTTAAGTCTATTTTTTCTAATATTGTATTGCTACCCAACCTGTACTTTTAGTCACTGTAAATGTGTAATATCTTTACCTAACCTTTCACTTTCAACCTGTTTGTGTCTTTGGGTCTAAGGCGAGTCCCTTGTAGACAGCTTATAGTTCAATCACACTTTTTTATCCATTCTCCCAACCCATGTTTTCTGATTGAAGAATTTGATCTGTTAACACTCAACATTATTAGTGTAAATAAGTACTTACTCCAACCATCTTATCCTTAATTTTAATATGTCATATATTATTTTTGTTTCTCTTTGTACCACTGCCTTCTCACCTTCACATTTGCTACTGAGAAATTGGAACTTAGTCTTATCATGGTTCCCCTATATTTGATTAATTGTTTTTCTCTTGCTGCTTTCAGGGTTCTTTCTTAATCACTGGCTTTTGACTTCTGATTAGCATGTGTCTTGGAGTAGGTCTATGATGTATGAGCTAAAACTGCAGCTCAGAGCTGGGACCCAGCAACATGAATTCCCCAATCAAAAGCCATGATCACTGCTCAGTGGGACCTTCACCCCTTTTTTTTTCTGGATATGAGACTTCTACATCTTACTCCATTCACAGTAGCTAGCCAGAGACCAGGCCCTAAGGCAGCCTCAAGAGTGGGGGATGGACAGCGGCTGCTGCTAAACAAGCTACCCACAATTCTTACCACAGTTTCTCAGCATCTTCCTTCAGCTCTTGCCTGGATGCTGTGCTCTCCTTGCCTCAAGAGTGTCACAACAGTTCCCTAGTACTTTTGGAGGAGGATTGTATTCTGTAGTCCCCTACTTTGCCATCTCCCTGGAAATCCCGTGACATGGTTTTCAGACTAGGAGAAGTTCAGAATTGAGGCATCAGCAAGGTAGTGCTTTCTCAATGAAGATTGTGCCATCCTGGGCTGGCTACTGTTGAAACTTAGTCCTTGACTTTTACGTTACAGGGCAAGGCCCTGTCGATCTCCAGCCTCTGGTGGCTCCCCGTGTCTTTCTTCTTTGAGGCCTTTTCTATAAGACCCCCAGTAAGTGGTAAGACCCATCATGATTCAATTGAGCCACACCTTAACGAAAGGCAACACAAGGAACCCTATTCTGGATCTTGTGTTAGGCAATGATTTCTTAGGCTTTACGATAAAAGCACAAGAAAAGCAGATAAATAGTACTTCATTAAAAGTAAGAGCTTTTGTTCATGAGAGACCATTATTAAGGAAGATAAAAGATAGCCTATAGAATGGAAGAAAATATTCAGGAACCATATGTCTGTGAAGGGATTAAAATTTAGAATATATGAAGAACTCATACAATTTAAGAAAATTATTTAAAAATCCAATCAGAAATAACCAATGGAGTTGAATAAGCATTTCTCTAAAGAAAGCATACAAATGGTCAATAAAGATAGTCAACATGTTAGGCTTTTTGGGAAATGCAAATAACCACAACAAGATACCATTTCTTACTCACTAGAATGGATACTATTAAAAACAAAACAAAACAAAAGCAAAAAGAAAATGCAGAATGGAGTGCACTAGTGGTTTAGTGGTTAGAATACCTGTCTTCCTTGCAGGAGACACCTGCACCCAAAAAAGAAAAGCAGAAAATAACAAGTACTGGTAAGGATATGGAGAAATAAGAACCACTATTCATTGTAGGTAGGAATGTAAAATGGTGTAGTCACTGTGAAAAATAGTTTGGTAGTTTATCAGAAAGTTAAATATACAATTTCCATTTGACCTGCCAATCTCAATTACAGGTTTATTACCAAACAACTTAAAGTAGGGACTCAAATAGATATTTGCATGCCCATGTTCACAGTAGCATTATTCACAATTGCCAAAATAGGTGAAGCAACCTAAATGTCTATCAATGGAAGAATGGATAAATAAAATGTGGTATATACATACAATGGAATATTAGTAAACCATGAAAAGGACTTAAATTCTGATACACTCTCAACACAGCTTTATCTAAAAGACATGTTGAGTGAAGTAAGCCAGACACAAAAGAAGAAATACTATACATCTCAGTTATATGAAATAACTGGAATATATAAATTCAGAAATTAGAATACCAGTTATTAGGAGCCCAGTGGAGGCTGAGAATGGGGAATTAATGCTCAATTAGTGCAGAGTTTCTGCTTGTGGTGATGGAAATTTTTGGTAATGGATGCTGGTGGGTAGCACAACATTGTGATATAATTTACATCGCTGAATTTTATACTTCAGTGTGGCTAAGATTACTAATTTTAGGTTGTATGTATGTTACAAAACTAGAACTTTACAACATAAAGGGTAAACACTAATGTAACTTATGGACGATAGTTAATAATACAGTTATAATAATTTTCCACCAATTGTAACGAAGGTACCACACTAATGCAAACTGTTAATAATTGGGAAATTGTGCATATGGAGGCTGGGTGGGGTTATATAAACTCCATGCTTTGCATGATTTTCTATAAACCTACAACTGCTCAAATAAATTAATAACTAAACCTAGCCAAGTAACATATCAGCTGTCTTTCTTCATCCAATTTGCTTACTTTTGAACTTGGGAGGATTAAATGAGACCAGCAAGAAAAGTGCTTAGGAAATTTGCCGGCATATGGTAAACCCTTAAAACTGTTCTTGTTATTGTTTGTTTTCAATATAATAAAATAGTTCAGCATTTTAAAAGAATTTACATTGACACTCTGAAGTCAAGCAAGGAGTAATTTAATTATGTAAATAATCCTTCCCAAGAAACAGCAACAAATTAAGAGCCAGAAGACCTGGTTCAAGTTACTAGCTTTGACCAAGTGCCTGTCTATCAGCTTAGCTGAATTTATACCACAAAGTTCAGGGAAGAAGATGAGAGAACTGTATTGAAGAGAGCTTCGTAATTATAAAGGATCATGCACATAATTTATTTACTTCATGAACTTGTAATTTTATTCTCAAATTTGTGTTTCATATTGTTCTTAATACATGTACTATTTAAACCATAATGAATGTACATGTGGGGATATCTGTATGTGAATTTAAATAAATCTGTTTTTAAAAGTATGGAAGGAAAGACAACTATTGGCAGTGGTTGCCCTTGGGAAGATTAGTTTGGTCCTATCTTACTTTATATGCTTCTGGAAAATTGGTGGGGCTAATGAGCAATTTTTGAAAACAAAAATTGAACATTGTTAAAATCAGAAATAAGCGTTGGCTTGAAATAAAACACTGCTACAGGCTTTAAATAAAGATTTGGAATATGTGTTGAAAACAATGAAGTTGCTTTAAAAAATTGTGCATGGTTAGTTATTCATTCCAAAATTGTGAAATTTGACTTTGAGTTAGCAAGGACTAACTAATAACTTAGGTCTACTGTTTTCTTGCTCAAAACTGGACAGAGTTGTAAAAAATATGGCAGTGCAATAAACCAAATGTTTCTTGATTAAAAAGACAAAGACATCTAATTAAATGTGGTAGGAAGAATAAAGTCCCCCAAATTTCTACTCTCTAATCCCTTGAATCTGAGAATATGATATATTACATGGGAAAAGGGATTTGCACATCTAATTATGTTCACAGACACTGAAATAGAGAGAATAACCTGAATTTTCTGAGTGGGTGCATTATAAACACATCAGTCCTTAAAAGTGAAGAATTTTGACTTGAGGCAAAAGAGATGTTGCAAAATTAGGGAAGATTCAAAGTATGAGAAAGACTGTAGGCACTGTTGTTGTTCTGAGGATGCAGGGGGCAATGTCAAAGGAATGCAGGGAAACTTAAGGAGTTGAAAAGGCTCCTGATTAACAGTAACAGCAAAAAAAAAAAAAAAAAAAACAGTTGCAAGTTACTAGTTACTGGAGTTGCAAGCTACTGAATTCTGCCAACTACGTGAAAGAACTTGGAGGCACATTTCCACCCAAAGTCTCTAGATAAGAGCCCAGGCTGGTTGCTACCTTGACTTTTTGCCTTATGAGTTGCATACCAGAGGAATCATCCAAGTCCATTCAGACTTACGATTCACAGAACTGTGAGATAATAAACTTGCTTTAAGTTGCTAAGTATTCTAGTTTGCTAGCTGCTGGAATGCAACACACCAGAGATGGATCGGCTTTCAATAAAAGGGGATTTATTTAGTTAATGTATAGTTCTTCAGAGGAAAGTCAGCTAACTTTCAACTGAGGTTCTTTCTTATGTGAGAAGGCACAGGGCAATCTCTGCTGGCCTTCTCTCCAGGCCTCTGGGTTCCAACAACTTTCCCCAGAGTGATTCCTTTCTGCATCTCCAAAGGCCTGGGCTGAGCTGCAAGTGCTAAGATGAGGTATGCTGAGCTGCTTGGGCTGAGCTACATTGAGCCCTTTCATTTAAGCACCAGCCAATTAAATCAAACATCATTAATTACAGCAGGCACGCCTCCTAGCCGACTGCAGATGTAATCAGGAACAGAGGAGGTTCACACGCTATTGGCTCATGTCCACAGCAATAGAACTAGGCACCTTCACCTGGCCAAGTTGACACCTGAGACTAACTACCACACTAAGTATTATAGAAGGTAAAGAAAATGAATACACCAAAGTGCAAAAGCTTATATTCAAACAAATTCTATTATAGTGTACATGAACATATCATCATTTTTAGCCATTAACTAATTACAGAACAAATATTTTAAAAATATACATACACTTTAAATTTTTGCATGTGAAAACTTTCTGCCAATACTATGTCTTAGTTATTATTAACTATTAAAGTTTTGTATTCTTATTAAATAGACCTTGAAAGAATTCCCAGGGACAAAATTTTTACACAGCATGACCTGCAGAAAGCAAAATGCACTAAAAGGCATGTGTTTATTAGTAGTTTGGAAAAATGGTGATGCATTAAAATTTGCTCTGGAACTTTAACCTACAGAAAACATAATTCATTGGCATTTTTGCATGGATTTGCATTGAAAGTATTGTTTCTTAACACTATGCTATCAAATAATATAAATGGACTTAAAGACATAAGAATTTTTAAGATAAAATCTCTTCTGTGAAGAAAGCAATTTAAAGAATCCTGAGAATATATTGATATCAATCAAACACTTGGTAACATTGCTTTTTACTTTCATGGTCATTGCTCTATCTAGATCAATAGCTTAAGTGGTGATTGTTCCAGACTAACCTATGAAACTTAGTTTTAGATTGCATTTTCTTTAGTCTCTTAGAAACCAGTGTCATGTGTGTGTATACGTGGACTGCTGAATGTCCATTTTTTAGTTCAGCAAAAAGGATCACCTAAACTGAAAACTAACCTTAATGTATTTGCATCAGACACAATGAAAGGAGATTTTTACTCAAGAAAAAGGTAGCGAGAAAAATCATTTTTCTTTCTAAATATGGAAATACATAGTGTCTTAAAATATTTCTTGCGTTGCCGGGAAGGTTCACACCCCTGGGAGTCATGTCCCACGTAGAGAGGGGTAGGGTGGTGAGACTGCTCGTAGTGTTGGCTGGAGAGAGAGGCCACATCTGAGCAACAAAAGAGGCTCTCTTGGGTGTGACTCTTAGGCCTAAATTTTAAGTAGACTTGACCTATCCTTTGCAGGGGCAATGTGGGACAGAGATCTTGGAATGAACGGAGACTTAGCATCAAGGGATTGAGAAAAAACCTAGAATGAGCTGAGACTTAGCATCAAGGGATTGAGGAAACCTTCTTGACCAAAAGGGGGAAGAGGGAAATGAGACAAAGTGTCAATGGCTGAGAGATTCCAAACAGAGTCGAGAGGTTATCCTGGAGGTTATTCTTATGCATCAAGTAGATATCATCTTGTTATTCAAGATGTAATGGAGAGGCTGGAGGGAACTGCCTGGAAGTGTAGAGCTGTGTTCCAGTAGCCATGTTTCTTGAGGATGACTGAATAATGATACAGCTGTCACAATGTGACTGTGTGATTGTGAAAACCTTGTGTCTGATGCTCCTTTTATCTACCTTGTTAACAAAGGAGTAAAACATCTGGAATAAAAATAAATAATAGGGGGAACAAATGCTAAAATAAATTTAGTTTGAAATGCTAGTGATCAATGAAAGCAAGGGGTAATGAGTATGGTAGGTATAATCTTTTTTTTTTTCTTTCCTGTGTTCATTTTATTTCTTTTTCTATTGTCTTTTTATTTCTTTTTCTGAATTAATGCAAATGTTCTAAGAAATGATGAATATGCAACTAAGTGATGATATTGTGAATTACTGATTATGTATGTTGTTTTATTTTGTTTATTTTTTTAATTAATAATTTTTTTGAATGTTTAAAAGTAGGGGCAAAAGGATATAAGATATTTCAAGTTCCTTTTTAATTTTTATTTCTATTTTTGGATTAATGAAGATGTTATAGAATTGATTGTAGAGATGAAAGTTCATCTGTAGGAAGACACACTGAGCCACTGATTGTATAGTTTGGATGGATTGTATTTCATGTGACTATATCTCAATAAAATTGCATTTATAAAATAAGAAAAAAATTATTCTTGCTTCCAAATGTATTATCAAATGATTATTGAAAATTTACTTTTAAATTAGAAGGTTATTATAATTCTTGTCAATAAAAATATGAATCAACAAGAACACATCACATTAAAGCAGTTCAACATACCAGAATTTTCTACAGTAAATACTTTGGCTCTTCTGTAGAAAAAGTTCAGAATTTTCCTAAGCTAAGAATACTGTTGTTTTCTAAAATAGTCATTCAGATTAATTCTCTTGAGCATATTTTCTGAAATTGCACAGCATAAATTTCCAAGAGGTGACTCATCAGCACATTTCATAATCTAGAAGGAGGTTAGGGAACTTCATTCACTAATATTCATCATCATGAATATATTATGTCAAAATTTCTTTCAGGAAAAGAAAGAAATTTAAAACACAACTTCTTCAAAAGTTATATTTTAGGTCTATGCCTAGACCTTAGAATAAGTAAAGTGAAAGCTAAATAAAATTAGGAAAAAGAACTATAAACAGGTGAATTCATTTTACAAATATCCTCTTTAGAATTCAAAATCTCAGGGAATAAAACATTACTAAGTATTCAGTGTTTTTGAGATAAAACATTATGCATAAAACTAGTTAGATATTTTAGTTATAATATTCTCAATCAATATAAAAGGAGAGCACAAAAAAGAAAAAAGACAACCTCTTATCATGCAATTTGGAAGCAAGAATATATTTATAAGAATTTTGAGATACATACTCTTACTTATGTTCTTAAAATTGCTTAAGTGCATGCTTTACTTCGTAATGTATGATGGAAGGATCTGGGGACATTTACTTAAAAACGGCTCTTTGTATTTCAGTATCAGTAATAAGCATTTATGTTGGAAGCAGCTGAGATGTGTATTCTCAAGGTCTAAATACCTTTCGCTTCAGAAAGCAACATGTTCTTCAGTTATTTTCTTTAGAAACAAAATGAAACGTCACTTCTATTTTCCTTTCCAACCACACACACACAGCTTTCCATAGCACAAATGTAGAAGCTACAATTTTCATGAGATCATGAGAAATATGGCAATTTTAGAAAGATTAAAATCCGTCTGAGAAAAACTTGTACGTTACTTTTTTTTTCTAAAATAAAGCTATTTTTGTACATATAGGCTACATATACACATGCCACATACACATTAAGAACATGCAAACATGTCCACTGGAGTGAAAATCTATTCCTGTCTTCAAAGTAGATGATGTCAAGACATAATAATAAGCATACTCTAGTATTTGCATAATTTGTTTCAATACATCAGCTTTTAAAATTTTCAAAAAATCTTCCTACTATGGGATTATTTGTATCTTGAAATAACAAGTCATAATCATGTAATAGACAAAGATGAAAATGTAACTGCTTTCAGAAAATCTAAGTTTAACAGTGGGGGCAATTGATAGGTGAGATTACAGGAAAAATGTGAGAAATGCTTAGAGAGTGATAAACAAGAAGTTATTAAAGTGTGAAGCAAGAAGTTCAACACTGTTAACACAAGGAGTGTGAGGACATGACAAGAGCCTTTTATGCCATAAGGAACTTGAACTTGATGCTGCAGTTAATAGGGAATGCATAACAGCAGGAGATTGTTGTAAATTTCTAGATTAAAAAAAATTGAAAACTTTAACAGTGGTAGTTGTTAGGTGGGGGGAATGGGGAAAGGCACTGCAGCTGGAGCTGCAGAGGCTGTGTCACCCTTCCCAACCTGACTTCCGGAACTAATGAACCGCCCCTTCCGGACGTCACCTGACCCCCATCCTTAAAAGCTGCCTGCACTGAAGCCCACGTGCGGACTCACCTCTCTCCATCTTGGATGTGGTGAGATCTACCCGGGAGCACAGAAATAAACTCGCTCATTTTAAATTTCCTGGTCTACTTTTCTTCTTTTTCACCCTTTTGCCTCCTAAACCTTTCAGTCGTGCAAAATAAAAGAACATACCGATTCCAGATAAACTAATGGCATAGAGTTGCTAGCCAAGTAGATAATTGAATATAAAAAGTGAAGGAGACAATGGTGTTTATAACCATGAACATGTTTAGAGATTGAGTAGCTGAACTGAACTACTATCCATTAAATTAAGATAGATAAAGAGAGCAATTTTGAAGGAGCAGAATGATGTTTAATGTCAAACATGTGGAAGCTGAGCTGCCTGCAAGATATATGAAATACTGAGATGCCACATTGGTAGTATAGAGGAAAAAAAATTCTGGGAAGGAAAGGATTTTTATTTCAGTTCTTTATTAGTGTATTTTTTGAACATGGGAATTGTTGAGAGCATGCAGAAAGAGTGAAAATGTAGTATTAAAAGACAATGATGTTGAAGATATTTCCTGGGGAGCATTAATGTTTAAGGGGCCAAAAAATAATGAGGAGTCTGCAGAAGACTCTGAGAAAGAAAGACCAAATAAGAAAAAGAAAGCAAAATATCTTAGAAATCAAGTGGACAGAGGGTTAAAATCAATCAGACAAACACAAAAGCAGTCAAGCAAAAGGAAGGATGGTGTATAATATCAAATGCATTTGAGAGTCCACGTTGGATATGACCAAAACTAATCCACGACTTGAGTAAAAATTAAACAGCTGGTGATCTTAGAAAGGAGTTTGGCTTGCTGACAATGGAAACCAATTTTAAGTGAGTGCCAGTTTATGGATAGGGAGGAAGTGATGATAGTGTTTTAAGAGGTTGTAAGCCTAGGAATTCTTGATAGAAGAACAAAAGGAGATGCATATGAAGATAGGGAAAACATGAGACTCAAAAGAGTAAATTTTTTAAGTGTACGGAAGGGAGGGTGACTCAGCAAAGTAAATAGCTTAATCACATGCAGAAGGATTGTGAACAGAGCACTGGTTCAGGCCCAACAGAAACTTTTAGCAAATGACGGCTTTATTAATTACACAGAACAAAGTTTCCAAAAGAACAAGGAAGGCGATCCCACCGTGGCCAGGCTCCCAGGGAGGCCAACTTCTGGGTCAGAGTCCCTGGATGGCTTTGCACAAACACCCACTCCATACTGGATTGCCTGATGGCAAGGTATTCATACACCTTAGGGGAAGGGAATCCTGCAACTGAGAGTAAGGCATTGTATCCATCAAGGTCTGTGCAGAGTTCCCACCTTGGCAAGCAGCTGGGATTGCTTGTCTCTGATATTTGGGTTTAAGGGTATAATGCCATGCCATTTGACCTAACTTCTGTCCCAGGGTGCACAATAGAAACACATTGAAACATCTGCACACAAGCAAGAGGGGAAAAGAAGGAAGGTGGGTGAGAGCTAGGAGATGACTGCTGAGTGTGCCCATGACTTACATAGCAAGAACGTTGTTCCTTAAAAGAGGAAAGACTAGATGGAAATAAGTCATGCAGAGATGAGTAAGAAATTTTCTTGGTGAAGTAGGAGCCAAGACATCTTCTCTGTTGGGTAAAATAGCTTGAATAAAGAGATAATTCACTGGAAAACTTGTGAGAAACCAGCGGCAGATGATCACTAAAGATATTGCTGAAAGCTATGGAGCATGTATTTTTGTGATTTTTTCCAATAAGGCTCAGTAGTGAAAGCTATCATGATTAGATTAGATACTGTGAGAATTCCTATGGTAGGAATTAAGAGTCTGTCATTGATCAACCGGTAAGAGAGCAGTTGATAAATTCAAAGCAAAGCTTTAAGCTAGAGAGAGAAGTCAGAAGAAGGAGAAATAACTAGAGAACATACATCCCTGTAAATCTAGAAATCTGTAGTCCAGAAGCAAAAGAGTAAGACAGATTGGTAGGTGTCTGTCATGGTTAGGGACACGTGTCAACTTGGCCAAGTTGTGGTAGCTGTTTATCTGATTGGGCAAGTACTGGCCTGTCTGTTGCAATGAGGACATTTCATAGGATTAGGTCATGAGCACATCACCTGCATCCACAACTGATTCCATTTGTAATCAGCCAAAGGGGAGTGTCTTCTATAATTAGTGATGCTAAACTAATCACAGGAAGCCTTTTAAGGAGGACTCAGAGGAGACAGGCCCCATTCCTGCTTCGGCTGGTAAGCCTCTCCTGCGGAGTTCATCCAGACCCTCCATCGGAGGCATCGGCTTCACAGCCTGCCCTGTGGATTTTGGAATCTGCGTTCCTACAGTCATTTGAGACACTTTTATAAATTTTATATTTGCAAGTGTTCCCTGTTGATTCTGTTTCTCTAGAGAACCCTAACTAATACAATGTTCAAATAGTCTTAATCAAAATTTTAAATATTGAAACTCATTTGTAACTAATGGCAAGACTCATGGTGTCTTTGATATAATCTCACGTAGATTTGATATTAATATATTGGATGGGTTATTATTTTAAATGTAATATTTAATGTAACATCAAAGTTTAGAATAAAGAAGATATCTCTCAGAATCCAGAGGCCTCAAAGAAACAGAGACAAATGTTGGGTAGATCAGTACAAAACAAAGAATGAAAGATAATATATTAGGATGACAATTTTATACTAAGTAAAACGTAAATATTGAGAAAATTTAATGAGCTAAAATTTTTAAGAGTCTAGATGAATGAGAAACTATGCAATGTGAAAAAACATCTATTTCATTTAAAAAACATTGTCAAACTAAAAATGAGGTTACAGAATTTTTAGTCAAAAGATTCTTTCTAGGTCAAATCATTTGCTTTCCAATTGTTTTTAATATTATTACATGACAGCTTGGAAATACCTAAGCACAGGCTTTCATGTTTACAAATTGTTGTAAAAGGAATTTAAAACATATAGCTATGATGGGCTTTAAATGATAAATTGCAACATATTTGTAGAATATATACATTGCATGGAGTTTCTAAAATCATCATGCTACTCTAAAGAAATTCTGCCAGAAAAAAAAATTCTGTAATTTCTGTTGATGCATTTGATATTTTACTGAGAAGAGATTTTAGATCATCTGTATATTTTCTCAGCTCTGTATTACAGATAAATGTTTTAACCATATGTTCATTTTGTAACAATGATTTAAAATATACCCATACATATATAGACAGTATGTATGCCATAATACAAATATTGCATAAATAACATCTTACAATATTACCCTATCATAAATTAGACGATACTATGACTATTACCTTTGCTTATGTCTTTTGTCTACAAATGTTTGACTCTGACCTATTTTAAGAGCTAAGAACTAGAGCTCATTACAATAATGATGGAAAGGTACAAGTCCTAAGTAGAATCATATTTTGTATTTAAAATTAAATATAACTGAATTATAAAAATATGTTGATTTTTAAATTTTCAAGAAATCATGTTCCTAAAAAGGTTTTACCATTAAAGTGTATGGTATCCCAAAAAGTAAAGCAGTGCCAAGAAATTATCTTATCAAAATAAGTATGTGAAGAATAGAGAAATCATGATAAAAATTAATGACTATGGGAATGTTTTTAAGTTGGAATTAATTTTCTAAGATTTAATTATTTTATTTAAAACTGGAAATAATTTAAATATTCTGAAAGAGAGAAAATAACCATACAAATCACTAAAAATAATACAAAATTAAAATTTCATATTCTAAATACTGATGATAATTAGAATGCTGAGAATCTTATATCCCATTCCTTATACAATATAAATTAGAGATATTCAAAACTTTATATGTAAAAATGAACCTATAAACTTACAAGTGGAAGAATAAATTGTAAATCAACATTTTTAAAGATTGGAAGATAAGGAAAATACTGCTAAATAAGTCACACCAATCAAAAACATAAAAAGAACTACTAGTGAATTTGGATCTATAAAGTTTTTATCTTTTCAGCAGAAAATGGGGGAAAACTGTCTATGACTTGCACAATAATTCATAACAAGCTTATATATTGTTTTATTTCGCTAAAGCTGTCGAAATGCAACGTACCAGGAATGGGTTGGCTTTTACAATGGGGATTTATGAATTTATAAGCATACAGTTCTGAGAGCATGAAAATATCCAAATTAAGGCATCAACAAGCAATCCTTTGATCCTAGACTCTTTTGTCACCTGGGAGGGCACATGGTGACATCTGCTAGTCCTCTTTCTTCCCCTGGATTTCATTGCTTTCAACTTCTGGCTGTTCCATCTGTGACTTTCTTTCAGAACTTCTTTGTGTTTTACTCTGTCAGCTTCTGTGTCTCTCTAAATTACATATTCTTACACAGGATTTCAGAAAGAGGAGACCTTTATAACGACCAGGGCTAAACCTCAACTGAAATAACCTCATCAAATGTCCCACCGACAACAGGTCTACACCCACAGAAATGGATTAGCTTTAAGAACATGCTTTTCTGAGCTTCATACAGCTTCAAATCCATCACATATGTTATTAATACAAATAAAAGCATACTAATAGGCAAGGATGTGAATAAAGATCATGAACAAGCAATTTTCAGAAGAAAAGAAAAATAAATTATAAATAAGGGTATAAAAGAATAAATTCACCAGTGTGAAGTAGGACAGGAAATGTGGCAATTAATATTAGGATTTTAAATGTGTTTATTCTTTTTAACAGAATTTTACTTTACTAATTATTCTTTTGAATAAAATAAAGTTTACAAACATGAGTTAACCTAGTGAATACATCAATATGTCCAAATGTTCAATGAGTATTTTTCAACATTTAACAAATATTACCGAGTAAATAAATGAATAAACCACAATATTAGTTTATTATGAAAGCCATTAGAATATGTATCTGGAGGATATATATTTTACATTTAACAGCAAAACTATATTTCCACTGATGTCAATCATGTAGACCAATATATATGTACACAGAATATATCTAGGGAATATGTTAATAGAAAAAGCTATTAAAGAACTATAGGTAAAAATATGAAATTGTATGAATAGGGATAGAGAAATACCTATAATCGAATTAATGAAAATGTTAATAGTAGATGAGTAATACTTTATTCTTTGAGTGTTTTTTTATTTTGGGAAATTTATCATTTATGTGCATCATTTTATCCAGTGAAAAGTAAAGATGTTATCTTCCAAAAATAACCTTATAATATTGAATAAGCTGCTTACCCAATATAGTATATGCCAGTCTAACACAAAATCATTCATGAAAATGTGTCATTGGCACACTATTAACTTGTGAGATAATAGAAAATATCATCATAAAATTTAGCATACCTGACTAATCATGAATATATTTCTCGTATTTACATGATTTAAAATTTTTATAAGTAACTATTTGAATATAAACCCGTATATGATCTTTGAAAAATAAGATGCTTTTAACTAATTACAAAAATTGGAACATGTTTAAGAACAAATAGTCTATTACATTTCCTTGCAATAATGAAATATCATTGATAACTCATATAAAAAGATCATGTGCTTGTTTTTAAATTGTTTATGTAGAATATCACTATGATGCATTCCATGTCCTTCTGAGTATTTCCTGATGAGAAAAATTATTAGCCTCAAGCTATGCCTCAATAATTCCCTTGTGTTTTCATACTACTCATCATGCATTATAACCATAATCCTGCTAATGAATGCAATTAAGTCAGAGCCAACAGCTGAGAGAAAAAAAAAGGAACAAGAATACATTTTCATCAAGTTTTAGGGTAACTTTTTTTGTGCCAGCGGTTTAGTGTCCATGTTTTTTGCAATCTTGTTTTTGAGACCATTCCTTTTTAAAGTAGATGACCATATTTTCTCACTGCCTAGATATGTAACTTCCTTAGGATTTTAATATCATCACATTGTTGCATATTCAAATGAAAATAAAAAATCAAATCAACAGACTATATCTTCTAATATTTTGTGCATCTATTATATGAGTGTTTGGTCAAATTCAAATATTGCTAACCCAACCAGCTCGATGCTTGTAATTATAAAACAAATTATTCCATAATATCAGGCTTGGAAAATATCAGCATGTCAGAGTAATGCATCCCATCATGAAAGATGAATCAGAATAATCCTGACATTGCTCAGCAACTCACATTTTTAATGCTGTGATATAATGAGACACAAAAACATTTAAAAACAGGATCACATTTCATACACTTTAAAAATTATTAGTTATGATGGTTTTATTATATGAACCTTGAATGGCAAAAAGACCATTTCTTCCTAACAGTTTCATCTCTTTAAAATTCTGCAAGAAAACATATATAGGCAAATGGAATTCTCAACACCTATGCGAGTACTCAATATTAAATATATAACTATCCAAATATGACCATTATTTTAAAGTAGTCATAATGAGAAGTTGTCTATTTTCAATGCCAAATACAGTGGAGAGTGAACATGTGTGCCAGTGCTTTATATTGGAGCTAGAACCCTGGTTTAAGTAAGAAATTTAAGAGGTTTATTTATAGCAAACACTTTTTAATGGAACAGTCAAAATGACTTAGAGACAATAAAATTGTATTATGCAATATATTATTAGCTGAACTTCAGAACAGGAAATGTTAATGAGGCTTCATAGGAAACCATATTTGGAACAATGCATCATTACGTTTTGTGATTAACAGTACATATTTTATATCATAATAGGATAGATTTGAAATATAGCTTCCTCTCAAATGTGTTTGCAGCTCTTAATATTTTTCTGGCAGATGATGCACTCTTTACATTTTTCTATCTTGACTTGGCCACTTTAAGAGCAAATGAATCATTAATTTCCTGAAATTTGAAAGTTACAGAAGACATTTAATTCTTGAAGGATTACCTTCTCAAGATATAGCATTTTTCCACTAGCATATGTAAAAATTCATTGGGCTATTTTGAATATGCTTAAAGAAAAGTAAGTTGGAAATAACCTAGCAACTACATTTAAGAATCAAGACAGCATTGGGACTACATAGAGAAACATTGATTAATTGCAATTTTATTTTAATGTAAAATAAAACTTTCATAAAATTTTAACTTAATGCATTTAACATTAATAGACTCTAGAACCTAAGTATTTTATGAACTAGTGTGTGTCTGTACGTGTATATATGTTACTGGACTATGAATGTACATCTTTTAATGCTACAGCACAGTGTATAATCAATTAATTTGATTAATGAGTATTTGATGAATTAATAATTAATTTTTGTTATTCAAGTGTCTAAAACCAAGACTATTTTAGATAAATTTGAAAATTAGAGAGGGTAAAATATTAAGGTGTGAGATAATCACATGGAGATTTGTGAAACATTTCCTATGAAATAAACTATTTGTAAATTATCAAATATTATTGTGCTTTAAAATTATAATGATCTTTTCCTTAAAACTGAAGAAAAACTAACAATATATTTTATAAAATTGGTAAAAGATGTACACATTATTCAAAGTGAAGAATAGAAAATTTTAAAATTTTATACAATTTTAAAATGGAAGATTTGACACAAAGGCACATCTGAGACACACAGGAAAGAGTGCCCTATGGAGATAAACGTGAATATTGGAGTTACACCAAGGAATGTCAAAGATTGCCAGCAATCACCAGAAGCTAGGAAAGAGGCATCGAAGAAATTCTCACTCAGAGTCTCCAGAAGGAGCCTATCCTGATGTCCACTTCTTTTTAAACATGATATTTTAGAAAAAAATCAATTATAGATTCAAGATAGGAAAGCCTTCACTCTTTTCATGAAACATATTGTCTAAAACCCATCAAGGACACAGTTAATGTATATCTTTTGTAATGCTAAATTCGAGGGCCCCAAATAATCCAGTTTCTATGTCCCCAGCAGGCACATTTGTCAGGTTTTTTTCAGTGATCAAAGCACCAACACTAATAGGTTTCATTAATTTTTCTTAGTCTTGAAATCTATTTTGGATTATGGAAAAATTGGTGATGTTTCCAAATACTGGAAAAAGGCTCTTATAGAACTTCAGTTATTAAAGGCCTTAGAGGGTGCATGATCACTTAGTTCCTACAACTTTCACAAAATATGACCTTAACTTTTACCAAGTAAAGAGTAACCTACCAACTTACCACATTTCTCCATCTAAATTACTGGCACAGATCATAAGTACTATTGCTGAAGAAACTGACTGTTAGAGAAAGAATTTTAGCTACTCTTTGAGTTAATTTCAGAGGACCTTAAAAAAATTCTTCCACTTCTTTATTTAGTTGCATTTATCTTTTTTCTAGCTTCTATTTTAAGAGATCAGAGAATTCTACAGTTTTGCCCACTTTCCAGATTGTCTAAATAGCATTCAGTATTCCATACTATATGTGATAAATCTCACTACTTGATTATCATAGTCTTGAATTACTCACCCAGAACCTTTCAAAGATTAGCATTGTTTATATTCCCCTGGATTTTTGCAAGCATTTAGATGGATTTCAATTGCCACATCAGTATTATGTGGCTGAAACTACATTGGTCTGTTAATTCCATCATTCCTTCCCTTACTTTATTCCCAGGGCTCTTTCTGGGACCGTGAAGAGTTTGTAAACATCATTGAAACTTTTTTTGGTGCTTTCAACTGATATATACAGAGGAAGTTGTGTACGAAATGTGTTTTCTTTCCCAGAAACTTCTTTTATGTTGTAGGTTCAGCATACAAATTACACTTAAGCTTGTCATTCACAAATTTTTTACTTTAGTTCATACATTGCTAATTCTTAGGTCTCTCTGACAGAAGAAAATTCTCTTAGCATTTCTGAGTTTTTTTCTTTTACTAATATTAGCTATTAGTAAAAGAAGATTAGCAACTATTAGCAAAAGAAAAAGTTTCTCTTATACTGTTAATATGATATCAGCTAGCGATTTCAGTGAAAGTAACTGTAGTGGGTGATTTGTATCCCTCAAAATATGCTGAAGCTGTAATTCCCAGTACCTGTGACTGTGACTTTATTTGAAAATAAGAACTTAGTAGGTGTAATCGAGTTAAGAAGAGGTCACATTGGATTAGCGTGGACCCTAATCCGATGACTGGAGCCTTAAGAGAAAGGAGAGGGAAATTTGGACACAAAGGCACATCTGAGTTGCACAGGAAAGAATGCCATATGACAATGGAAATGAACATTGGAGTTATGTATCTATGAGCCAAAAAATGCCAAGCACTGCCAGCAACCACCAGCAGCTAGAAAAGAGGCGTGGAAGAGATTCTCCCTTCGAGTCTTCAGAAGGAACCCACCCTGATGGTCACCTTGATTTTGGAGATCTAGCATCCTGGACTGTGAGAGAATAAATTTCTGTTCTTTTTAGTGTCTCATCTGTGGTTATTTAATACCTAGCAACATTATTATAGCAAACTAGGACTAATATTGTAACCAGTTGTGACAAATCAGTGTGCTGTTCAAAATAATCCTGCTAAGCAGAATAATTCTATTAGGCAACATTAGCCTGATTTCCACATTTTCCAATATTAACAGTTTTTAAAAATCTACTTTTATAACACTAGTATTCATTAAATATCTTCTTAAAAAACTTTCTAGGGCGGGCCACAGTGCGCAGCAGGCAGAGGTCTCACCAGGGTTCGATTCCCGGTACCTTGCCTGTGCAAAAACAAACAAACAAACAAAAACTTTCTAATATGTTTCCTACTGGAAAATGTGATGTGATGATACATTTTCTGAAGTAAAAACAAAACAAAACAAAAGTGGCTATGTGACTTCCTGCATGGAGAGATTAATGAAAAATATGATTCAGTAAAATAGAGGCAAAGTGGTTGGTGTACAGACACAGAACAATATTGCCTACATTTATATACTAACCTTACCACTTACCAGATGCATGACCTTGGACAAGCTCCTTTTGCTATATTTCCAAAATTGTTATTATTTGAATAAGGCGATATTGCACCCCAAGAAAGGAGTAAGTTACATTTAAAATAAAAAGTAAATAGGATATTCTTTCAACTGGGTAATATGAAATAGGGTAATGTGATGCAGAGAGAATGCCTAACAGCATAGGTGCATTGTGTTTAGAACATTTCTTAATATTTTAGAAATTATTCACATAGTTCATTGTGTCATCTGAACCCAAACGATTCTTTATTTTTCATCTCACTTTTGACAATGTTGTTTACTTCTTCCGTGCAACCCTTGTGAGAGGATGGGAGTGATGACATCAGGGAATAGAGTAGGATATACAGAAATATACATGTGAAAAATCACTGGAGCACTACAGGAGACACTTCAAAATTCAACTAAGACAAACAATTACAATAATGAGGTAGTAAATGAATAGGAAGACTAGCTGTGCATTTGCAGCTGAGGGCATTTCATGCATTTCTGATGTGTTAAATGAAGAGAAAAGAATAAACTGGTGAAACTACACTTGTGAGTATAGTCTATCATGATTTTGTAGATATCTATATTTATGGAAACCATTGTTCTTTCCCCTTTGTCTCTGTAGCTAACACATTTTAATTGTGTTTTCTACCCTTCCTATTTCTTCACCAGCATAATAGCTATGATGTCAGCAGGTAATTTAAAAGATGACTCATTATAAACTAAACTAAAAATTTTGGAAGAACATTAAGATAGTAATTGTATAAGAGAAGATAAATCATAAAAAAAAAGAAAACTCTAAATCAGAAGTGAGCAAAAAGTAAGGCTGGCATAAGAGAATGCACAGGGAGTCAAGAAATCAAGATGAGTCAGAACACCTAAACTGACAAAAGAGAGAGATAAAAGGCATGAATGGAGAATTTTCCTCTCAGGAAACACTTATTATTCTAATAAGAGTTTTTTTTTTTTTTTTTAATTTTCCAAGATTAACAATTACTATTATAACTCCAAGCTCTGAAAATACACTCCCTCAGAAAGACTGTAATAAAAAATTATTTTGTGTTAGAAGGTAAAGAAGTTTGTAAAAACCTAACAATTGTGTGAGTTTTATAATGACATGTTTTGTATATATGTTATGTAATTTTTGTACATATTTATGTACTTTTATAAAGTATTAAATGTTAACTGGTTTTAAAATATGCTAAAAAGAGAAAATCTTAAGGCAATTTACACATGGCTTGTTTTCTTATCCATTTTACACATAATCACAGATTGTCAGTGTTAGCAATATTTTTGGTTTCTTCTATTTAGTAAATATATTGAATATTGTATAATAAATAATGTACAATTTATTTGGCTTTTACATTGTAATATACAATAGCAAAAATGTTTATGTACGTATAATTTGCAAAACTTGATTATTATAAGATTTTGAAAAATAGTATGATTAAGGGCAAAGTGCCTGAGATTACCTTCGTCTTTTAAATGATAGATATAAGTTCAAGGTGAAGGTAATTTTGCAATCGTTGAGAGGGACGTAGTTTGAGCAAAACTGTTAAAGATTGGAACTCTCGCTAGAAAAAAAAATAAACATAATCTTTATCAGGAATCTTTGATATAGAAATATTGATATAGCTATTCAAACTAATCATACTCTTGTCATATTTTCAATTGTCCAGTTCTACAAGTGAACATATCTGGATGTTCCCACAAGCTATTTAATTTTATTAAATTACTAGACAGGGGCTTTGGATCATGTAAATACAGGACTTCTGATTGTAAAATGTTAATAAAATTGTTATGTGTCTATGATGTGACACAGACTACATAAAAGCAGCCGTAGAAACATACAGTTAGATGACTACACATTAGTTCTGCACATAGGCAAGTCTTTGAACCATTTCCTCACTTTTAGACAATACAGAAATATTATCATATTGCAATTATCAATTAAAATACAATAATTTGTTACACCTTTCTATTCTATAGAAAAATATATGCCATTTTCATATATCTTCATAGTTTTTAATACAGTCTAAACCTTCTGAAGCCACTTTACTGGATAGAATTATTGTTCCTACTAAGCCTTTCCTACCAGCTCTATTGCTAGTGTGTAATAATAACCATGTTTTATGTCAAGATAGGAATAACTCTCAAAACAAATGTACTTAGAATGGAAATAATGTGGAAATATTTCTGCAGATAGCCAGGGTAACGTGGCTTACATAGATTACATGATAAAAATACAAATTTTGAGCTCAACAAGCTCTCAAATTTTAGAAAATATTGGCATAAAAATACATGTAATTTAGTTATCATGCCAAAAGTTAGAAAACTCAGTCATAGCAGATCTCTGCACTTCTCTTATTTTGTTTTTTCCCTAATATAACACCTTTAGAACTCTTGTCAGCATATGCAAATCCTCTATATTTCTAACAAAAATGCACAACTTTTCTTCAAGAATTTTAAACCGCATTAATGTATTTTAAGGCATTCAATTCCATCCTGTATATGCTTACTTTTCTTATTCCATTTATAAAATTATAAATTATATATTTTAGAAATATTGACTACTTGGGAAATTGTATCTGTAGTCTTTATTTTTATATATTGAGTCTCTGACATGAAACTTTTTTTGAGTGCTAGCAAAGCATCTCCTATTGCCACTGAGTTAATCATTATGCCTTGTGTAATGCCATATATATAGAAAATATTTAATATATATATTCTATGTTTTATTCCAGAGATAAAATTATTGAACAGCTCTACCTTTTTTAGCCCTAACTATTATTAAATAGTTTGATGTGTTAGATTTTGAGCTTTAAGAATAATTTCCACAAAAGAAAATATTGTTCAACTAAACCCACGAGTATTAAAAATGCTACCTAGTAATTGCAGGCTTTTTCATTTTGGTCACCAGTTATTGGTAAATTTTATGGAAAAGATTTAAGAACAAAAAATATAATTTAAAAATCATTCATTCAAAAATTTTCAAATAAATCGTAATAGGATATCTGATCATCAGATAAATTTAGCTATTAATTAAACTGAGTAATATAATTTGGGTTCAACACAAAAAGAGTTCTTATGTGGAAGAAATTTGATTAACATATATATGTGGAGTAAAATTTTGCTTAACATTTTGCACAAATATAAAGTAATGTTTTGAGTCAATTAATACATTTTTCCTATGGGAAGTTTCACATTACAATACAATAATGTTCACATATGAACAAGAAAAGAACTTTATGAGAAAATAGAATAGTATTGGAGATTAAAAAACAATTAGGAAGTTAGACAATACAATATTTATGGTCAAGAAGAAATAAGCATTTCTCAGTTCAGGGTAAAAATATGATTTCCGTATACTCAGTCATAATATGAAACCTATTTTCACACATAATTTGAACAAATTTGAAGAGGGAAAAACTGTAATATAAAATATAATTAAGAAAACTTACATGCTTTGTGAAATTTTTGTTTAACATCATGAATAGTAGATGCCTGGGTCACCTGAGAAGAAAAAAAAAATAGATTTAGAATTTTCAAAAAATCATGTCATTTATTGGTACATAATTTAAAAAGTACATTTTAATGTTTAAAAGTGAAATTATTGCAGAAATAACATCTTTGTTTTATTTATATTTCCTACTTATTACTACTTTGATAACCTTGTAACACAGCAATCACTAAACCATATACCCATTTAAAATGTTTATGTTTATATATAACAAAAATGGTATCAACATGCAATTCATACAAATTTTTAATTGTAAAATATATGTTTGAATTTTCTTTAACCAAAATATCCACTTTTTTTCCAGACTGATTGAGGCTATCAAATAAATGTCTGAGTAACTGTATGAGATTGAAGGTAAAAAAGTGAGATGTCTTAGGATGTGAAATAGATTTTTTATGACAAATGAGGGAAATAATGTTCATACCAGAATACTACAAGGAAAACCAGCCATATAGTTCCTCTAGTTAGTCATGTTATAAAAACACCCATCCATAAATAATGTATGTTCAGTCAGACCTACGTAAAGTGACAATGAATTATTTAGGTATGTGATGGTTTCACAAAAAAAATTGGTCCTCATTCAAAAAAAATAACAATTTTGATTTCAGTAATTTTTCTTACATCTCTTTATTCATCTAAGTTGGAAAGTTTTAAAAGTCAAAAAATCAAACATCTGAAGCCACTACATTACATTGCTTTTTTACTTTCTGACTTTGTTCATATCAAACTTGCAAACTGAACTCCCCCTCTACTTATGATACCTTTCATAAAAAAGCACAATTGAAAAATATGAAAAAAATATGTATTTTATGAAAAAAACTGTCCTTCAAAGTCAAAGGTCTAATTCAAAAGACACTTTTGTGATCATGCAAGAAAAGTAGATTTCCTTCCTCTGAACTCCCACAGAATTCTGATTGATGTCCTATATTTCAATTATATGAACACAGGATTTACTTATTTTTGCTACATTAAATCTCCTTATGGCTATTTGGGGAGGTTAAATGAAAAATAAATGCATGAAAGGTGCTTAGAATAAAGCCTGACACGTAATAACCCTGAGAGAGTTCTTATTTATGTTAGTGCATTGTCGTGACTATTCTTAATGCTTTATTACATATTAAAAGTATAGCCATGAATGCATTTCATTTGCCAAATTCTATCCCCCACTTAACAGAAAAATGACCCGGAATTTGTTATACTCTTCAGTGTTTTCAAAATGTCTTCTATGTATATAATTTAATATACAATAATGATATTATTTTCCAATTTTTATTATGCTGTAAACAAAAGGGTGCTAAAGCATTCAGTGAGAATGAAAATTCCAAATATTTTATAGTACTGTACTTCTTTGGAGACTGCTAAGAAATATTTGAAAAATAATTCATAGAGGCTAATATATATATATATACATAATTTTAACATATTGCATTTTATTTAATTTAGATTATTGAACTTTGATATTCGAAACATTTTAAATTAATTATTTGTTTTAACAGTGTTCATGATTCTATCTTACTGTTATTCATTTAACACTTCTATGTGCTGTTTCCTCTGAGAGGGTAGCCACAGACCCATATGCTATTCCACAGAATAATAAAAGCAGTTGTCTATCAAGACTCATTTCAAAGTCCATCTAAGAAGAAAAAAATCCTTGGTAAATAATCCTTCTTAATTAGCAGTTTGTGTATGTTCAACTAACACTCTTTTAAAGGGGTGTCATTTTCTTTCATGTGTTGATTTTCCCAACAATCCATAAGGGCTTGAGCTCAATGACCTAGTGTTACTGTAGTTTTATCACAAAATGTGGTGTACCATATTGCAAATAATAAAATTTAAAATCAGCTTTGTAGAAGTCCAAATTAAATCCATGAGTTCAAATTCAGTTAAAAACTGATAAAGTTTGAAGTTTCTTAATCTGATATATAAAGTCTTTCACAATTAGATTTCTTTAGAAAATACTTTTCTTCAAACTAGAATAATTTAAATGGAAATCTTCTAATTTGACATATGCATTTTTCTCTATTTGAAAGCTTTCAATATTAATGTTTTATTCTCCTGAAAGAAGCTAACATGTAGAATAGAGTTGCTTTACAAACCTCAATTTATTTATTTACTTATTTTTTATTTATTCTTATTTTTCTTGACAAACCAAAACAACATACAAACACAAACATTAACATACAAACATTCCATATATGGTGTGCAATCAATGGCTTACCATATTATCACATAGTAATATATTCATCACCGTGATCAGTTTTTAGAACATTTGTATCATTTCAGAAAAAGAAAAAAGAAAAACTTTTTTTATTTTATTTTATTTTTATATTTCCATTTGACTTTCACGTTCTAGGAAATTGCTGATTTTGAATAAATTTTTGAGAACTCCCTTCCTGGAGAAATTTTAAACAAAAACAAGAGGGAAAAATAAAAATTAACCGCTAAATAATTCAGGCAGTATTACTCAATTGGTCACAAGGCTGTGTTTGGATCTTCGCTTTCAATCTTTTATCTGCACTCAAAGCACAAAGAAGGGGAAAGATTATCATTACCTGAGCACATAAGATCTTTTGATTACTACATTGATGTCTCTGTAGCTTCGCTAGGAGGTTTGTTCATAATAACTTTTATTTTGTAGCTAGCTTAACAATATTCTAGAAAGGATAAACTATCATGACATAAATCTATTTTTAAAAATTAATTGTGGGATGAAATTAATATGGGATGGGAGATGGAAGAAATAAATATGCCTACATCTGAAACCTTAAATTCTCTTCATTAATAATGTCTTGTTATATTCAGAAGAAATCACTCTTAAAATACGAAATAGACAAGGTAAATGGTTTTGGTTTTGAACCAAAATTTACTTCTTAATATTAACTGATTGCAGTTAAAGTTTGGGCTATTACTACTTTATTAAACAACTCTTTTGATGAATTTAAGAAAAGCTTTGGGCAGGCCACGGTGGCTCAGCAGGCAAGAACTCTTGACTGCCATGCCAGAGGAGCCGGGTTCGATTGCCGGTGCCTGCCCACGTAAAAAAAAAAAAAAATCTTTTCACGTTTCAAGTGGTAAGTCTAGTATCTGCTTCACTTGGCACTGCACAAAGTTACTGTTGTCTTTCGCAGAAAACTTATTTTGCGTTATTGCTATTTTGTCACACTATATTTTTTTTAACCATTTTTCAGAAGTTTCTTGAAATGAACAGATGTGTCCAGAGTCCTCTTTGTCCTACATAAAGAAATAAAAATTAAGTGGTGGAAGAACAGCAACCAGTCGAAACACATTTGACAGATTAATTGCAATATGCAAATCAGAAATTATCAGTAAACTTTGTGAAGAAAAGATATCTGTCTACCAATAAAAAATACAGAAAGAAACAGAATAAAAGACACTTTAATAGAAATGATTAGATGTAGCGGTATGAAAAATACACAAACACACACACACACATACACACACACAACAACAAACATAATCAGTACAACTTGCAAGAGTTTCCCTTCCTGGTTTTGGGACACAAGGAAAATACTCGTGTATAGAATCATTTTAAGATAGATTATTTCAGAGATTACATGATTGCATATTTTATTCAGAATGGACAGAGGGTTTTATGAGTAAGCAAATATTATTTACTAGTAAGTGAATTTCAGACTGCAACAATATTAACAATCTATATGAGATAATTTTATGAATTTGGAATGCATTCAGTAACCTACAGATGTCATGTATTTTCATTATGAATAAAGTCAATACTCTACTACCCAAGTGCAGAACTATAAGTTTTAATGAATTTTAAATGTTTTAAAGTAAATTGGATTTTGTTTGTTGTTAAGTATTGGGAAATTGTATCATTTCAATATTTCTTTATGTATTGTAATAATTGCTCAAAATTAGTTTTTTGGTAACTCAACATGCAATATATTTATTTATTTTGTTAGCAGCTACTCTAAAGCTAAATGTCTGATTCTGCGATTTTTCTGTGGAATTGATCCTCTCATGACTAGTATATTTATATTATCCATTACTGAGCCATTTCATCTTCATTTAATATGAAAGTAGTCTTTATATATTATTTACAAAAATCAATGACAATTACAACATGCTTGTTTCTTCTCTTGTAATTTGAAATCATAAGATATTGAAAATGTGGAAGTTTAAAATTAAAATTGGAGTTTGATTTCCTAAAAAAATGCAAAAACAAGAAAAATTGTATCAATTAGAAAATAATTTAGATATCACTGTCACATCAAACTTTTCATGCTGAATCCTTTCCCTGGAATATTTTTAAAATATGTTTTACATGTTAGTTTAGAATATTTTAGGACTGGAAGGGATCATAAAGCCACCGAGCTTAAAACACATTTTTAAAAATAATACTTAGTGATACAAAAATTTATGATTTTTCCTAGAAAATTTTGGTCATACATTCCTACTGCAAGTTTATGAAGTCAAGAAAATAATCTCTTTGCTTTAGAAAGTTTGCTTTTTATTTTGCGTGGACAGGCACCAAGAATTAAACCCGGGTCTCTGGCATGGCAGGCGAGAATTCTGCCACTGAGCCACCGTCACACCGCTTTAAAACACCTACTTTGAAGATGGTATTAGTGAAATAAGGAAATCTAAGCTATAGTCAAGTGAATTGAAGGTAAATCTGAAGAACCAGTTCAAATGCAACACAGTATGGCCTATAAGCAAACTAAGAACTAATCATTAAACTGATATGTTAAAAACACTAATATTTAAATGGCATTCAATTTTCATTTCCATAGAGTCGCGGGAATTATTGTAAGAAAAAAGATACGAAGAGAATAAATACAAATGATTATCATTATAATACCTTTTCAGCTTCATGAACATGGGAAAAGACTAAATATACATACAAATATGCATTACATATTAACGCATGTCTATGCATCAATCACTCATAATTAATCTTTTTATAAAATTTTTGTTTCTTATTTCTCCACAAATATAAAAATTCTATGTTACTAATACAATTTCTTAAATTATAAATATGGATAAAACTGAAGGAAGAAAAAATCCCGCATGGTATCTTTTAAGTTTAGTCTTATTTTTCTTAATTAGTATCTATAAAATATTTCAATGTCGAAATTAATTGTTATAATTACCTATTCATGACCAGAATAAACAGACTTTTCTTAGACTAAGAAAGAAATTACAATCTGTCAAAAGTTATAAATTAAAACATACTTGCTTTCCATTTGTGTGTTTACAGTGACATTGACAGGGCTATTTACTGAAGTTTCTTTGTCTTCAGTTATAAATGGGAAAGATGACATTTGTACATGCTTTCAGTTAATAGTATCATCAAATTGAATAAAGGTTCAAATCTAGTGAAAATAATGAAAGTGATAAATAACAATAAATTCAGTAATAGTATTAGGAGGCATGGTAAAGTAATTGTGGTCAATGTGTGAATGTATGTTTGTAATATAGATATATACTATATATATACTTTGCAAATAATGAGAATATTTTAAGTAATAAAAGTTTGTACTTCATCTTATAATTTTGTGCAAGGCAAGGCTGTGCAAGTTGTAAACCTAAGCTTTTATAGGCCATATATTTCTAGTCTTTCTGATAATAACCTTGAATTAGCCCAGCTGAAGAATCCTAAACTAGTTTCCCAATGTTGACAGACAAATGTCATTTTGACAGCATTCCTCCAGATCACCCCCTAGATCAATGTTACTCAGCCGGCTGGCAGCTGGCTGCAGATGCTTGAGCCCTGCAATGATAGCAGAACCGCTGGGCAGCCAGAAGCTAAATTACCAAATAACAGATCTGATGCACTAAATAAATATCCTAAATAAATGACCCTTGTTTTCAAGCAGTTCACTATCTAGTAGTACAGTCAACTATACATATTAATAATTTAGAGAAGAAAATGATAAAATATATAGCTCATTCATATCATTGTACAGATTGGAGACAAACTGACGAAGCTCGTGTTTACTTTTTAAACTTTGTATCAAACTTGTAAATCACCTGGGAGTATAACACCATTGTATAAATTTTTAATCATTTGTTCTATTAATGATATTAAAGAAAATGATATCGATTAACTTTAAAAGATGCACAGAAGTTTCACAGTTTAAATCCCAAAATGAAATATGATGCCACTGTGAAACATGCCATGAGTTCAGTTTTATAATAAATCTGAAACAATTTGAAAGCCATACATTCAAGATAATTCTGTTTTTGAAGGACATGTAGTGATGTAAAACTGAATTCCCACAATAGAACATCTCATTACACATAACAATCATAAAATACATTGCCCTCATGATTCAACGTAACCCTTGTTTTAAGATATGCAGTATCCTTTAGGAAGTGAATCATTATAATTTTTTTTAAGTTGGACTTTTCCTATATCTTGAAGAATCAAATACTTTTAATTTTAATAGTTCTAATTTTTAATAATAATCCCCTAAAATATCTTTCTTTTCTAACTATATACAGAAAGAAAATGTTAAAGGCTCTTGGAAACTCAAGACCTGTGACAAAACAGATTACTTTAGCCAATTTTTGCTCAGTTCTTCCTTCCCATTTCTCTGTGATAAAATGCCTGTTCTTCTTGGACTTGGCTCTTTTACTTGTTTTGTTTAGAAGAGGCAGACTTCGGCAGAAGAGGCAGTCTGCTTAAAAGGCATTGTGAGTTTTGAAGTGCTGACCTCTGCCACGTTTTAGAAGATTTTGATCTTGTTGTTCTTGTCTATTGCAGGCTGTCCGTGCTTTCCTGCTGTAGCTGCTAGTTAGGAGAGATTATTCCAACTATATTAATAAATTAGCAGGGTGTGAATGAGGAATTGAGGCTTATTCTATGATTAAAATGCATTCGCTTTCAGCATATGGATTTTGCAGTTAATACTTTCACTAAAAAGAGCCTTTGCTTACTCTGGTAGATTTTATAATTTATTCTAAATGTGTGTTGCTCCTCCCTGAATGTATCTCCCTAAGGGATGTTTTATCTCTCCAACTCAGGCATAGGCTTGTGACTAAGTTGACCTGATAAATGTGAGAGGAAGTGGAATGCTTAATTCCAAGCAAAAATTTTAGGAGTTTTATGCAGTGCTTTCTTTTCATTCTTCTTTGACACTGACAATGACAAGCCTAGGGCTGCTTCCTCAACTTGATTGCACAACATACAGGGCTCAGAGCAAAACCACAGATGATCCACACAGGACATGTCCTATAAGTGACAATTACACCTTTGTTATTGCATGTCATTGATTATACAGGGTCATTACTTTGCCTAGGTGGACGGGTACTATTATTTATTGTGGATTTCTTATATTCTAAAAGTGGGATTTCTTAGATAATTGGATTAGATCTATTGCTATATTGTGAACAGGTCTCATCTCCTATATCTCTGATATATATAGATTTAAAATGACCTCAAAAACCTCAGGGTTCGCTTGAAATTTTGAAGTAATGCTCATTCATTTCTTCTCACCGATTTTATGTTTTATGTTGTGGATTTTAAAATATGGAGATTATGACATGAATTTCAACCAAAAATAATTAGAAAGGAAAACCACTTCGGAACGTTCATATTAATGAATGGTTTGACATCAGACAACAGAGATAGAAGCAACAATTACGTCTACATCACTAGCTCACTGCCTTCATAAATGCTACTACATATTATATCCACTGAAAATAATTGCATTACTTTTCAAACTTCAGTATGTATGTGCATATTCATGGAAGAATTTGCCCTTCATAATTAAATTCAGAGCATTTTTTACCTCAGAATAATGAAAATTATTGCATCTAAAATTCTGGAAAATCTTTGATAGCTAAATGAGCTACACAAAAAACAAGTCATTATTTTTCTAGAAATCTGATTACACCAATCCCCACAACTCTGAGTTTCATCTATTTACATACTCCCAAATGCATATCGCTACCACTAATTTGTCTTCATAACCCTAAACTTACATATACAACTGGATTTTAAACATGTTCAAATGTATGACTCAATGCAATCACAAATTCAAATACCCAGTCCTGAATGCTTGATATGCTAAGCCAAACATTCCTTCTATTCTATGAATGATGCCTATTTTCAAAGACCATTTCAAACCAGAAGTCTTTGCAGCAATCATGATAACCCAATGTCAGTATCTCAGGAATCTGATAGTTCTATCGATAGAACCTCATGTAAATATTTAACATCTGCCCACTTATACCACCTTCTCTGTCTTTTTAATTCAATATCACCTAATAAAAGCCTTAATATATGTTAAGCAATCATTGAATATTGGTTGAAAAGAATATTCAGTGGATAGTTTGAGAACCCAATATAAGACAGTCAATTTATTCATTTACCTTATTGAATAATAAAATATCTTTATAAATCTGCCTCATAGTTTTAAATGAGTTCAAATAGTTTTAAAACAGTTGATACAAATATAAAGGTTTAAGAGGAAAATTTTTATATAATAAATAAAACTACTCTTGGAAAGTGTAGGCACAAAAGTGTAGAGTAGAGGCTTTATAAATCACTCCCTTCACAGGAAAAATGAAAGAGCTGGAAAAACAGTCTAGAATCAAGTAGACAGTGACTCTGGAACCACAATGAGTGTTTAAAACAACTACAGGAATGCCAGAGGAAGTGTGAGGCTGCTGAGAATTTGACCTTTGTAAGCATAAATGTGAACTAGTGACCTGCCCTGACCCTCCCCCGCCCCCATCCACAGCAACAGTTACAGAAATGGCTGTAGCTATGCAGCCTGTCACAGATTCTGAGACAGGTTACCTGGGGCCAGTGATAGCAGAGAAAACTTCCTTCTCTAAAATTTGAGGTTGATGATCAAGGTCTGTCTGGGGGATCCCTGAGAAGACCAGCATGGAAGCAGGTGTCAGTTTTGGTTCCTTACACTGCAGGGCATCCAGCATCCACATAGACATACCATATTTTATTTGTTCTTTATTTGTGTAGCTGTTTCCTGGTCTGTAAGGTCCCTGATGGCAGATCACAGACTCTGGCCTTGCTTTCAGCCCTCTCAACAGAGGCAGCTTTTGACCTCCCACCAGTATTCACCAGGACTTAAAGACCGGGGGCACTTTTTCATGGGCTAGGTTTCTTCTTCCTCTAGCTTTTAGTCTGCTTATCCCTTAGAGTCCAGCACAGATGCTCACTTCCATTTCTCTCAGAAGCAGTGCCCTCTGGTCTCTTTTGTGTGTTTTAAAATATATATATATACAAAGCAAAAAAAGAAAAGAGCAACAGATTTCAAAGTGCACTTCAACAAGTAGTTACAGAACAGATCCCAGAGTTTGTCATGTACTACCATTCAACCATTTCAATTTTCATTTTAGCTGCTCCAAAACACTGGAGGCTAGAAGAAACCTTAATATAGTGATTCAGCAGCCATACTCATTTGTTAAGTCACATTTTACACCTCCTCCTTCTCCTTTACTCCTTCTTCCAATCCATAGGGATCTGTGGGTGATGCTCATTCTGGCTTTTTTAGGTTGAGAAGGGGTGTCAACATTAAAGGATACGGGGATGAAATTAATTTATAATCCTGGAAATGCTGGTCCCTCTGAGTTTCAGGATTTATCTGACCTAGGAACCCTATAAGCTACAAGAAGGCAAACCTAGTGCATGAAACCTTTACAGAATCTCAGTTCAAGCCCTATGTGTTTTTAAAAAAAAAAAAAAAAAATTTTGAGAAATACTCATACACGTGCAGTCTACTCATATTATACAATCAATGGCTCACAATATCATCACATAGTCATCTATTCTTTGCCATGATCATATTTAGGACATTTGCATCACTTCAGAAAAAGAAATTAAAAAAAAAGAACTCATACATTCCATACCCCTTATCTCTTCCTCTCATTATTCCCACACTATTTCGGTCTTCCCAATTTTTACTCTTTATCTCCCCCTATTATTTATCTATTTTTTATCTCTTTTCTTTTTTTTTTTTACTCATCTGCCCATACCCTGGATAAAATGAGCATCAGATGCAAGGTTTTTACAATCACACAGTCACATTGTAAAAGCTATTAAATTATACAGTCATCTTCAAGAATCAAGGCTACTGGAACAAAGTTCAACAGTTTCAGGTACTTCACTCTGGCCACTCCAATAAACTATAAACTAAAAAATGCTATCTATATAATGCATACGAATAAGTTCCAGGATAAGTTCTTGACTCTATTTGAAATCTCTCAGCGGCTGAGATTTGTTTTTTTCTCATTTCTCTCATCTTCATTTTGGCCAGGAAGTCTTTCTCATTCTGATGATGCCAGGAGTAAGGCATCATACCCAGGAGTAAGACCCCACATTGGCAGGGAGATTTTCACCCCTAGGAGTCATATCCCACACAGAAGGGAAGGCAGTGAATTCACCTGCCAAGTTGGCTTAGAGAGAGAGGCCATATCTGAGCAACAAAAGAGGCTATCAGGGGGACTCTTCAGCATAATTATCAGTAGGCTTAACCTCTCTTTGCACCTTGATAGGGATGAGTCCCAAGATTGAGGGCTCAGTCTACTGAATTGGTTGTCCCCACAGCTTGAAAGAATATCAGGAATTCCCCAAATGAGGAAGTTTGATATTTCCTTCTTTCTACCCAGTACCCCAGTGAGACTTGGCAAATATTTTTCTTTGTTCTCTGCCCAGGTTAGTTGGGATTTTTCAGAGCATCACACTAGCATGGACAAATCAACAAGACCTCAAGATTCCATGTAATTATGATGCTTCATTAAACAAACCATACAAGTTAAATTAGATTATGTGCTACCCAAAATATAAATTTTGCACCAAACAAACATACCTCCTTTTGGTCTCACATAGAGGTTGAAGTTTGAAAATGTGGGCCATATTATCCTTTACCCAGTATTCTGATGTACCTTAGTTCTATTCAGATCAGCTTCATTTATATCTTTAGGTGAGGTCTGATTCCTTTTTCAGCCTTTTTAACAGTTGCTAAATGAGGTCATGCTGACTTTCATAGCTTCAATGCTCTAACTCTGAGTCTCAAGTGTCACATAAGTATCCAAAGTTTCGGAAATGACCAGGTTATATACAAATAGCTCAGTATCTCAGAATTTAGAAATATCAGTTATGATCCTAAATATATGTGACTGCTGTAAAGGCTAATAATCTAGGAACCTTTACAATAAGCCTCATCCTGATCACCCATGCTCTCAACTTCAACTTGATGAATTTGTATATTATATTTAATCCATACGAGTGAGGCATGATAATATTTGTCTTTTTGTTTCTGATATTTTATTCAACATATTGTCCTTAAGGTTCATTCACATAGTTGCATGCCTCAAAACTTCATTCCTTCTTGCAGCCATTCAGTAGCCCATTGTACAGTTCCCCCTTCCATTGCTCAATCATTGTACACTTAGGCCACTTACATCCACTGTGAATCAGAAACACTGTCACCATAAACACTAGTGTGCAAATGTCCATTTTTGTCCCTACTCTCAGTTTCTTCAGGCATATACCTAGCAATAGGGTTGCAAGATCATGTTACAACCTACATCTAGCCTCCTGTGGAACCACCACACAGCCCTCTGGAAGGGCTACACCTCTCAGCTTCCCTACCAATAGTGAATAGGTACATCTCTTTCTCCACATTTTCTCTAGCATTTGTTTCTCTCCATTCATTTTTAACCAATTTTATTTGCACATCATACAATCCAACCTAGTAGAATGCCTGTACCTCCACAATCTATCTGAAGATACCTACTTTTCTTATGTATATAATCCATACCCTTCTCCTATGCCCCCCACTTGTTGACCTTTAGTTTTGGCATATCCTTTGTTACATTCAGTGGAAGCATATTACAATGTAACTGTTGACTTTAGGCTGCAGTTTACATTAATTATACCATCTCCTATATAACATTCATTTTCAACCCTTTTCAATGTTGACATTAATTCGTTCTCCCTCATGCTAAAATTTTTTTATATTTGTACATTTAATCACCATCATTGTCCACTCTAGGTATTCTTAAATAATACCATCCCAGTGTTTATCCTCTATCTTTCCTTCTTTTGTATACATGCCCCCAGCCCTTCTCCCTCAACCATACTCATATTCAACTTCATTCAGTGTACTTATACTATTGTGTTAACATCAGGTAGTACTGTGCTATCCATTTCTGAGTATTTACAATTGATCCTGTTGTACAGTGTATACTCCATCACCAAATGTCCAATCTCAACCCTCTTTCTATCCCCTAATAGCATAATGTCTTCAAGTTTCATCCATATTGTTACATGCTTCATGACTTTAAACTGCCTACAATTCCATTATATGTATATACTACAGCTTGTTTAGCCACTCATCCTTTGATGGACATTTGGCTCTTTCCATCTCTTGGCTATTGTAAATAATGCTGCTATAAATATTCATGTGAAAATGTCCATTTGTGTCCTTGCTTTCAGTTCCTCTGAATATATACCTAGCAATAGGATTGCTGGATCATATGGCAATTCAGTACTTACCTTCCTGAGGAAACATCAAAATGCCTTCCAGTGTGGTTATACCATTTTACATTCCCGTCAATGGTGGATGTGTGCCCCTTTCACCACATCTTCTCCAGAACTTAATGTTTTCTGTTTTTGTTGTTGTTGTTGTTGTTGCTGTTGTTACTGGCCATTCTAGTGGGTGTGAGATGATATCTCATTGTGGTTTGGATTTTCATTTCCCTAATAACCAGTAAATTTGTTGTTGAGTTGAAAAATCTCTACATATTATGAATACTAAACCCTTATCTGATATGTGGAGCCCAAATATCATCTGCCAACAGGTAGACTGTCTTCTTACTTTTCTGACAAAATTCTTAGATGCACAAAAGTGTTTATTTTGAGAAGATCCAATTTATCTATTTCTTCTTTGAATGTTCATGCTTTGGGGTATAAGGTCTAGGAAACTGCCTCTTATTACAAGATTTATATTTCCCTACATTTTCTTCTAACAGTTTTATAGTCTTTATTTCTAATGTTTAGGGCTTTGATCCCTTTTTAGTTACTTTTTGTTATAAGGGATCCTCTTCCATTACTTGCTCATGGTTAACCAGCCTTCCAAACATCATTCAGTGAAGAGGCTGATTTGTCCCATGTGGCTTGGCTTGACCACTCTATCAAAGATCTATTGTCCATAGATGACAGGGTCTACTTTTGAACACTCAATTCTTTTCCATTGGTCAGTATATCTATCTTTATGCCAGGACCATGATGTTTTGACCACTATAGCTTTGTAATATGCTTTAAAGTCAGGTAGTATGAGACCTCCCACTTCATTTTTCTTTTTCAAGGTATTCTTAGGTGTTTGGGGCACCCTCCTCTTCCAAATAAATTTGGTTATTGGCTTTTTTATTTCTGCAAGTAAATTGTTGGGATTTTAATTCATATTGCATTAAACCTATAAATAAATTTGGGTAGAAATGATGTCTTAACTATATTTAGTTTTCCAATCCATGAACATGGTATGCTCTTCTATTTATCTAGGTCTTCCTTGATTTATTTTAGGAATTTCTTATAGTTTTCTGTGTATAGGTCTTTCGTATCCTTAGTTCAATTTATTCTTAAATATTTGATTCTTTTGGTTACTATTGTAAATGATTTTTTTTTTCCTGAATATCTCCTCAGATTGCTCATCACTAATATATAGAAACTCTACAGATCGTTGGGTGTTGATCATGTACCCTGCCACTTTGTTGTACTCATTTACCAGCTCTGGTAGCTTTGCTGTAGATTTTTTTGGGATTCTCAACATATAGTATCATGTCATCTGCAAACAGTGAGAGTTTTATTTTTTTCTTTCCAATTTGATGCCTTTTATTTCTTGTCTAACTGCTCTGGCTAGAACTTCCAGCACAAAGTTGAATAACATTGGTGACATGGGCATCCTTGACTTGCTCCTTATCTTAGAGAAAAACCTTTCAGCCTTTCCCCACTGAGGATTATGTTAACTGTGGGTTTTTCACATATTCCCTTTATCATGATGAGGAAGTTCCCTTCTATTCCTGTCCTTTAAAGTATTTTCACCAAGTAAGGATGTTGAATGTTGTCAAATGCCTTTTCTACATTAATTGAGATGATCATGTGGTTTTTCTGCTTTGACTTATTGATATAGAGTTTTAGATTAACTGATTTCCTTGGGTTGAAACACCCTTGCATTCCTGGAATAAACCCCACTTGGTCATGTTGTATAATTCTTATAATGTGCTGTTGGATTCAATTTTCAAATATTTTGTTGAAGAGTTTTACATCTAAGTTAATTAAAGAGATTGGCCTGCAATCTCCTTTTCTTGTAGTATCTTTTTGTCTGATGCTGGTATTAGGGTGATGGTAGCTTCATAGAATGGATTATATAGGTTTCCTTCTCTTCAATTTTTTTAGCAGGTTTGGTACTAATTCTTTCTTGAATGCTTGGTAGAATTCACATATGAAGACTTCTGGCTATGGAGTTTCTTTCCTGGTAGCATTTCAATGACTGATTCAATCTTTTTACTTGTGATTGGTTTGTTGAGGTCATCTATTTCTTCTTGAGTCAATGTTGGTTGTTCATGCCTTTCTAGGAAGTTGACCCTTTCATATAATTGTCTGGTTTATTACTATATAGTGCTCATAGTATCCTCTCATTACATCCTTCATTTTTGTGGAGTGTGCTGGTTTGAAAGGATGTATGTATCCTTGAAAAGCCATGTTTTAATCAAAATCTCATTTCATAAAGGCAGAATAGCCTCTATTCAATACTGTATGTAATTAAATCATCTCCCTGGAGATGTAACCCAATCAAGAGTGTTGTTAAGCTGGATTAGGGGAGATGTGTCTCCACCATTTGGGTGGGTCTTGATTGGTTTATTGGAGTCCTATGAAAGAGAAAACATTTTGGAGAATGAGAGATGCAGAGAGAGCAGAGCAAAATCAGCAACGAGAAGCAGAGTCCATCTTTGGAGATGAAGAAGAAAAACGCCTCCTGGGGAGCTCCATGAAATAGGAAGCCAGGAGAAGAAGCTGGCATATGATGCCATGTTCACCATGTGCCCTTCCAGATGAGAGAAGAACTCTGACCATGTTCACCATGTGCCTTTCCAGATGAGAGAGAAACTGTGACTGTGTTCACCATGTGTCTTCTCCCTTGAGAGAGAAACCCTGAACTTCATCGACTTTGTTGAACCAAGGTATCTTTCCCTGGATGCCTTTGATTGGACATTTCTATAGACTTGTTTTAATTGGGACATTTTCTTGGCCTTAGAACTGTAAACAAGCAACTTATTAAATTCCCTTTATTAAAAGCCATTCTGTTTCTGGTATACTGCATTCTGGCAGCTAGCAAACTAGAACATGGGGTCAGCAGTTATGTCCCCTCACCCATTTCGAGCTCCATTTAATGGCATCTTCTCTCTCTCTCTCTCTCTTTTTTTTTTTCAACCTAGCTAAGGGTCCACTGATTTTATTGATTTTCTCAAAGAGCCAACTTCTAGTTTTGTTTATTTTGTCAATTGTTTTGATATTCTCAATTTCATTTATTTCTACTTTGATCTTCATAATTTCTCTCCTTTTGTTTGCTTTGGAGTTAATTTGCTGTTCTTTCTCTAATTCTTTCCAGTGAACCATTAATTCCTTGAGTTTTTCTCTTTCTTCATTTTTAAGATAGACATTTAAGGCAACAAATTTCCCTTCCAGCACTGTCTTTGCTGCATCCCATAAATATTGATATGTTATGTTTTCATCTTCATTTGCCTCAAGTTATTTACTGATTTCTCTTGTAATTTCTTCCTTGATTCACTGGTTGTTTAAGAGTATGCTATTTATTTAGCCTCCACATATTTCTGAATTTTTTGGGCCTGTGC
The DNA here is from genome assembly GCF_023851605.1 of Tamandua tetradactyla. Lineage (NCBI taxonomy): Eukaryota > Metazoa > Chordata > Mammalia > Pilosa > Myrmecophagidae > Tamandua > Tamandua tetradactyla. The sequence continues at coordinate 65,635,656 of NC_135345.1, forward strand.
CTGGTGTTCATTTCCAACTTTATTCCATTATGATCTGATAAATTATTTTGTATGAGTTCAATCTTCTTAATTTATTGAGACTTGCTTTGTGACATAGCATATGGTCTATTCTTGAGAATGATCATGAGCACTTGAGAAAAATGTATAGCCTGCAGTTGTGGGATGTAATGCTCTGTAAATGTCTTTTAAGGCTTGTTCATTTATCATATTATTCAAAATCTTTGTTTCCTTACTCATCCTCTATCTATATGTTCTATCCATTGTTGTCAGCAGGGAACTGAAGTCTCCAACTGTTATATTAGAGGTGTTTACTTCTTCCTTCAGTGTTGTCAGTGTTTGTGTCATGTATTTTTGGAACACTCTGGCTAGATGCATAAATATTTGTGACTGTTATGTCTTCTTGCTGAATTGTTCATTTTATTAATGCATAATGCCCTTCTTTGTCTCTTTTAATTGTTTTACATTTGAAGTCTAATTTGTTCTGCTATTAGTATACTTGCCCTTACTCTGTTTATCTTGTTTGAAAGAAATGTCTTTTCCCAACATTGCACTTTCATTCTAGCTTTGTCCTTGGGTCTAAGGTGAGTATCCTGTAGACAGCAGATAGATGGGTCCTGGTTTTTAATCCATTCTGCCAGTCTACATCTTTTGATTGGGGAGTTTAATCCATTAACATTTAATGTTATTACTGTAAAGGCAGTACTTTCTTCTACCATTTTTTTCTTTTGGATTTTATATGTCATATATGATTTTTTTTTCTTTTTAACTTTACTGATAGTCTAAATTTCTACACTCCTTTGAGGAACTCTTCTATTTTTTCCTGTCTGCCTGTAGTTCACCCTTTAGGATTTCTTGTAGAGCCAGTCTCTTAGACACAAATTCTCTCAGTGATTGTTTGTTTGAATTTATCTTAATCTTCCCCACATTTTTGAAGGACAGTTGTGCTGGGTATTGAACTCTTGGTTGGCAGTTTTTCTTTTGCTACAGCTTAGATATAATATACCATTGCCTTTTCACTTCCATGGTTTCTGCTGTGAAATCCACACATAGTCTTATTAAGTTTCCCTTGTATGTGATGGATTACTTTTCTCTTGCTGCTTTCAAAGTTTTCTTTTTGTCTTTGACATTTCCCCGTCTCATTATAACTGTCTTGAAGTATGTCTGTTTGGATCTATTCTGTTTGGGGTATGCTGCACTTCTTGACTCTGTAATTTTATGTCTTTCCTAAAAGATGGGCAATTTTAATGACAATTTCCTCCTTTACTTTTTCTCCTCCTTTTCCCATTTCTTCTTCTGGAACACCCACACATGTTTACTTGTGTGCTTCATATTGCAATTCAATTCCCTAAGAACTTGTTCATATTTTTCATCCTTTTTCCTATACTTTCTTCTGTGTGTTGGATTTCAGATACCCAGTCTTCTAGTTCACTAATGCTTTCTTCTGCCTCTAATTCTATTGCTGTAGGTGTCCATTATTTTCCATCTCTTCTAATGTGACTTTCATTGCCATAAGTTCTGTAATTCGTCTTTTCAAATTTTCAAGTCTTCTTTATAGTCACTCAAAGTCTTCTTTATACCTTCCCTCAACTCATTGATTTTTTATGAGATTTTGCATGTCTGTTCAAATTTTGACTGGACCATATCTTCGATTTTCCTAGTATGACTTGTTATTTTCTGCTGGCATCTAGGCATTTGATTTCCTTAATTTATTTATTCTTGAGGTGGCTTTCACTCTCTTACTTACAGTCTTCTTGCTGGATGACTTTGTTCTCTGTCTGTTCTTTGACATTCAGTTCAACTTATTCGAGACCCCTAGCATAAGTTCTGCTTAACTGATTAAAATTTTTCAGTTCTTCTTTTTCTGCTTCTTGCCTTGTCTTTATGTAATCTTTTTTTTTTTTTTTTTTTCTTCAGAAGGGTCTCTTCAGATATTATAAACACAGGTCAGATTTTCCCAGGCCAAACAGGTCAGGTCCTGGGGAGAGAGTAACCAGCATCAATTCTTCTAAGGGTGAGACACAGCAGTTTGTCAGACTTTCCTATGAGGCCTCCAGACTCTGTGCTTTTCCTATCCTGTCCATCTTGTGGCACTTATCTGCTCATGCCTTCCACCATCCTAAGATTATGCGGTGCCTTTAATTTCAGCAAATACTCCTTGCTGGGGGTGTGGGTGAGACAGAGGTGAAGCAGTAGGAAATCTTTGTTTGCTTCTGTTTTACAGTACCTGGGACCTGAATTCCTTGAAGGAGAGATTCTGCTTAAACTGGGCCCTCCCTCCTTTTCTTGGGGGAAGATATACCCTATAGGAAATTAACCCCTTTCACCTAACTAATTACTTTGTCTCTCAGAAATACATTAATTCCACCCTTGCCTGTGGCAGTGGTAAAGCTTGAGAGTGCTTGCAGTTCTATCGAAGTGAACTGATTAAGAAGTAAATAAAAAGCATTTTCTGAGCTGGAGCCATCCTCCTCTGATTTGTCAATCAAGAGCCTGAGTTGGTATATTGCTCTATGTATCTCCAGGATCCATGTGCCCCCTTTTCTTGAGACTCAGTTCCTTTCCAATATTTGCATTCTCACTCAAAAATCCTGTTTGTTTTTTTGTTTGTTTGTTTGTTTTTCATTTTTTGTTCACCCCATCCCTTCTCTGCCTGAGGCAAAAATACTCCTATTTCCTTTAGTGAATATTCCAAGTTTACCTGTGCTGGGGACCTGTTTCCAGTAGTCAGAATTTGTTAATTAATTGTGCAACTGTAGCTTGGTTGAACTAAGCCCTTGCTACTGGTAAAGTCTGTTTCCTCTTCCCTGAGAGAACTAGTCTTCTGTGCCCTTGGGGTAGAAGCACCAGCCTCTGCAGTTTGGAGGACTTTCAGTTCTGTGTGGTATTTCAGTCATTCCTCCTGGTCCAAACTGGTGTATACTGTGTGTTAAGTCACTCATGTTCTCCCAGCAGTTGTTCTGTACCATTCCTAGCTATTTACCAGCTGCTCTGTAGTATGAACTAAATCGCACACCTCACTATGCTGCTATCTTGCCCCATCTTCTGGTCTTACAAAAGAATCTACAGGGACAAAAACTTATTTTTTTCTTGGTTTTCTGGTTGGTGGGTTTTAATTTCTCCATTTCATAGTCTGGAGTCTGACAGGCACCTGAGGTATGAGGACAGACACTGCTAAGTGTTGGCTTCATAAGCAGTAATTTCTGGCTTGACTAGGCAGCACACTTAATTACTTTTATCTTGTTTTTTTTATGGTTATTTTTTAGTCACTGTTTTGTCTGTTTTATCCCCATCCTTTCCTTCTCTTTAATGTTTTTTCCTTTTTTATTCTTGATTTTAGTCTGGCAGATGGAAGTGTAGGAAATTTAGACTTTCAGAATGACTGGAACAAAATGCTCAGACAACAACAAAAAAAATCAGAAAACATACAAAGAGACAGAAAAGTATGGCCCAGTCACAAGAATAAAAAAGACTTCAATGGAAAATATTCCATAAGAAGTACTGTCTCTGGAATTACTAGTCAAATATCTTAGAACAATTCTCATAAATAAGAACAATGAACTAAAGCAAAACATGAAAAAGTACAAAAGGAAATAACGGAAGAATATAAGAGCAAAATGAAAATTTCATGAGGTAGAATTCATTAAGAAGTGCTAAATGGAAATTCTGGAACTCAAAAGTGCAGTAACAAAAATGAAAGATCCCATACAGAGGTTCGAGAGAGATTGGACAAGGTGGAAGACAAGATCAGTGAACTCCAAGGCAAATTAATTGAAATTGTCCAGGTTGAGGGACAGAAAGAAAACATAATGAAAAAAAAAAATGAATACAGCTTGAAATCTTATGGGATGCTATCATGTGCATCAATACAGCATGGTTCAAGAGAGATTGAAGTAGGCAACAGAAAAGATCAGTGAACTCAAAGACAAATCAGTTGAACAGCAGAAAGAAAAAATAATGTGAAAATGAACACAGCCAGAAAAATTGTGGGATGCCATCAGGCATACCAATATAGTATTAAAGGAAGAAGAGGAGAGAGATAAAGGTTCAGAAGAAATATTGAAGAAGTAAAGGCAGAAAACTTTTCAAATGTGATGAAAGATATATATATACAAACCCAAGATACTTAAACACCAAGCAGGCTGAATCTAAACAAATCTACACCAAGACACTGTGCAATGCCAAGGACAAAGACAGAATTTTTAAAACAGCAAGAGAGAAGTAATATGTCACATACAGGGGATCCTTAATAAGATTAGCATCTGATTTTTCAATAGAAACCATGGAGCCCAGAAGGCAGTGGGAGGATATATTTACGATGCTGTAAAAAAAACTTATTACCTGAGAATAATATACCTGCCAAAGTTGTCCTTCAAAAGTAAGGTAAAAATTAAGACATTGCCCGACAAACCGAACATGAAAGAGTTCATTATCGGTATACTTGCTTTACAGGAAATGCTAAAGGGAGTCCTCTATGCAGAAAGGAAAAGTACTACACTGTATCTTGATGATGGGTGCAGAAATGAAGATCTCTAGTGTAAGTAAAAATGTGTTTAAGTCAATTAGAATCAACACTAATCTAAATTGTGAAAGATTTATTGTGCTAAATGTAAAAATAAAGTGCACATTTTAAAAATTACATAAAAAGAAAGGATATCTGATTAAAAATAACTCATAAAAGGTCATCTGGACAGAAAGCAAGACAGCAATGTAAGAAATGAGGGACAAAAAAGGTATTAAGTCTACAAAATATGATTAGAAAAATGGCAGAAGTAAATCTTGCCTTATCAGTAATCACCTTAAATATAAATGGAATAAACTCAACACTCAAAAGGCAGAGATTGGCAGATAAAGGATCATGACCCAACTGTGTGCTGTTTACAATAAATCATCTTAGATCCATAGATAGAAAATACACTGGAAGTAAAAGAATGGAAAAAAAAACATTTCATGCAATCAGAAATCCAAAGAGAGTAGGAGACTATATTAATATCAGATAAAATAAGCTTTAACACCAAAACTGTTGCAAGAGACAAAGAAGGACATTATATAGCGATAAAAGGGTCAGTTCAACAAGCAGATTTAACAATTATTAATAAGTGTGCATCTAATAGTAAAGAACAAAAATATATGAAGCAAACATTGACAGTACTAAGGAGAGAAATAGACAGCTCTACAATAATAGCTGAAGGTTTTAATACATTTCTTTCAATACTAGATGGAACATCTAAATAGAAGACCAGTAAGGAAATGGAGGACCTGAACAACACTATATACCAACTAGACTAACCAAAATACAATGAACACTTCACCCAACAGTAATGAAGTACATATTCTTTTACAGTTCATGTGAATCATTCTCAAGGATACACCATATCTTATGGCTCAAGTGTAGTTTCATAAATTTCAAAGTATGGTAATCATTAAAAAATGATCTCTCTGACTACAATGGAATGAAGCTAAAAATCTGTAATAATGAAAACTGGGAAGTTTACAAATGTAGAATTTAAATAGCACACTCTTAAATAGCTAATGGATTAAAGAAGAAATTATAAGGGAAATTAGAAAATACCTAGAGACAAATAAAAACATATACCAAAACTTATGGGACCTAGGGCAGTGCAACAGTGGCTCAGTGGCAGAATTCTTGCCTGACATGTCAGAGACCCAGGTTCGATTCCTGGAGACTGCCCACGCCAAACACAAACAAACAAACAACAACAACAAAAACTTATGGGATCCAGTAAAGGCAGTGCTCAGAGAGAAACATATGCCTATCAGTACCTATATTTAAAAAGAAGAGAGATCTCAAATTATTTACCTGATGTTTTATCTTGAGAAACTAGAACAACAAATGTAAAGTAAACCTAAAGTTAGCAGAAAGGAAATAATTAAGAATAGAGCATAGATAAATTAAATAGAGAATAGAAAAATAATTGAGAGAATAATCAAAACACTAAGCTGGTTCTTTCCAAACATCAACTGAGTTGGCAAACCTTTAGCTAGACTTGAAAACAGAAAGATGCAAATACAAATCAGAAAGGAAAAGGGGACATCACCTGACATTACAGAAATTAAAAAGGTTATAAGAGAATGCCATGAACAATTTTATGCCAAAAACTAAATAATGTAGAAGATATGGAAAAATTCTTAGAAATACATCAATTACCCAAATTCACTCAAGAAAAAATATAAAACATCAACAACCTATAGCAAGTACAAAGATTAAATCAATAACCAAAACTTTCGATCAAATAAAGCCTGGGTCCAGATGAAGAGGAAATTTCCTCTGTAGAGGAAATTAAGAAAATTGCATTTAAAATAGCATCTAAAAGAATAAAGTAACTAGAAATACATTTAACTAAGGATACAAAAGAGTTGCATAGTGAAAAACCACAAAATACTGCTGAAATACCTATATAAATGGCAAAATGTCCCATTTTCTGGAATTGGAAGAGTTACCAAGGTTATGGTGAATATTACAGAAAGCAATATACCAATTCCATACTATTCCTATTAACATTACAAGTCTCTTTCTGCAGAAGTGAAAAAAACACTTCTATATGAATACTCAAAGAGAGTGAAAACAGGGTCCCAAACAGATATATATACACCAATGCTTAGAGATGCATTTATTCACTATACCCAAAGGCTGGAAATAACCAAAATGGCCATCAACAAATTAATGAGCAAAATATGGAATATACATATAGTGTAATATTATTCAACTATAAGAAAAAGTTGTTATGATGCATACTGCAACGTGGGATAATCTTGAAAACATTTTGTTCAGTGAAATAAGGTAGATACATAGAAACAAAAACTGTATAATATCACTTAGAAGAGACAACTGCAGGCAGCAAATTCACATACATAGAAAGCAGATTAGAAATTACCTGGGTAGGTGGGGAAAGATTAACTGCGAGTGTTTGCAAAAAGAAAAAAAAAAGAAAACAAGTTCCATTCTCTGTTATAGGTCTTTCTAGTAATTAGAAGATCTTTAATGACAAATTTCCAAAACCATGAAAACTTTCTTTAATTGAAGCTTAATTGAATGCATCTGTCAGAATAATAAAAGATGTGCTGCAAAACCCAGTGATGTAAAACAACATACATTTATTTTTCACTCATGCTACTTGTACATCACAGATTGGCTGAGGCATCTACTCTGCAGTATTCTTACTCTGTTCCTCTAACAGAGCTTACTTACATCATCAGCAGCATAACTCATGTAAAGCAGAGGTTAACAAAAAGGCAGTGGAACTAGGCTAGTTTCCTAAATCTTACCTCTGAAAATAAATGTATGCCTTGGATTCATATTTTACAACATAAAAATGTTACCATAACGAGGTAGACAAATTTAATCATACCTTGTTCCTGTGTGCAATCCAGCAAAAATAAACAAAAACTCTCAATAATATATAACTTCAGTATTTACCAGAATATATCCTTCTGAATATCAAATACATGTTTCACTATCCTTACATATGCAAATTGTTAGCATGAAGATAGAGGCAATGCAAAATCCCTTCAGTCATGAGTCAAGTACAGAGTGGAGGTACTCTGAAAGTGGAGGTAAACTTTAGATCTGGTGTGGTTCCATTAATCTAGAGACCCACATAAAAACAAGTCACCTGCTCTCTCGGAGGCCACTTCCTTGTACATAGATGTTGGGGGTTCAGTGGTTACTTTAAAATGCAATCACAGTCTTTATTAATCCAGGTTGATGGATATTTTGACTATAAGACACTATATATTTCCATTCACCTCATTTGGAAGACATTGCTAAAAGCATCGAAGAGCTGCCCACAGACAGTAGTTTTTATTTTTTAGGTCCATGATGTACTTCACAAGTTATCATCCACAACATTTTTACCAAATATATTGCCATTGAGTGACTTGGCACACCATCTTTTTAATAATATTTTCCTCACTATTCACCAATGGACAATTAAGTTCTTAAGTTAATTAAAAGAATAAAGCTTGATTTGTTGATCATGCTACACATCCATCGCAGGTTGATTTTTTTGCCTGTTATACAACTCTGGACACAAGCTGATAGAATATCTACCACCTAAATGTGATCTATTTTAACAGAAGGTAAAATGAAAGTATTACAAATTTTACATATAAATATAACAGTTAATGCAAAAATTGTATAATTTAGCCAAAATACATGTAATTACTTAACTATGATATACATGGATCATTAACTTAAGTAAGAGGGATTCTATGTTTTTAAAAAAAGACCTAAAAAGAAATTGTCTATAAGATGCCAGAAGTGCTGGTTGAAAAGTCAAAGCACATAAGTCAATTTTGGCTCTATTTTTTCAAATGATAAAAAACGTATTTGATTGTTTTGATCCCATTTTGCAATGATGCACATTTTATTTTAGCAATCAACTGAGCAGGCTTTGTGGTTGTTTTTGCTGTTTATGTTATTCTAATTATGTAAAGAGTTAAAAGAATTCTATGTAAAAAATAGTTCTTAAGGAATTTCAGAGACAGATTTGAAATTTTCCATCTGCAAACGAAGGATTGCTTTTCCTCTGCATTATTGCTTCAAGGTCCCATTTAAAATCATGATTAAATTACTTCCAGATTATAAAAGGTTTTTAATAAATGGAGTTTACGAGAAGCAGATAATAAATCTATATTCGAAGGCACACAGACCAGTATTGACAAATAAATTACTCAGTTAGACAGCTAATAATTCATTGACTCATTTGCTAAGAGAAATTACTAATTATATTGCACTTTATTTTTTTAAAAAGATTAGCCAATAATTGCAAAGTCAGAAAAATTCTAATCATGAAATATTATTAAATGTTTACTTCAGAGGCAATGGGAAAATTTAAAAGGCAATAAAAAAAGAACAGGTAATTTATTCATTCCTTTCACAAAATGATGTTGGAATGAAGAGTTTATAAGAAGGCAGAGGTAGAGCATCTCTTAATTTAAGAGCAAATTCAGTTCTCAGATGTAAGATCTGTTACTTATTGTAGTAGGTGGTTCAAAACAAAATGTGTCTCACATAGAACTGACTTCTGAATGGAAAATAAATGAAGGTGACATTCATAGATTTAAGTGGCAACAGACTAGGGCAGCTCAGATTACCTGTTTGAGTCTCAACAGATCAGCAGGGATTGAAAATTATTTGATGACTGTCAGTTTAAAAATCCACTAATAAAATGCATTGTACCAATGGCATGCAGTCTGAAAAGTTTGCACATTTGAAACTCTTGAGTAGGGAATTCATCTTTGCCTTCTTCTCAAGCTCTGAAAGTATCTCTAAGTGATATGCCTTCAGATAAAGCCCAAAAGGCCAAGAATCTAAGGCATTTAGAAGAGATCATTTGTACTTTAGAAAATTGCCCTTTTCTGTTAGAGATATCCCCATGATGATCCTTCAGTGTATTGGCAGTGTTTAAAACTGAAAAATACTTGCAAAGATATTCTCAATTTCTTCAGTGCAAAAGAAAACAATCTGAGCTCAATCAGTCACTTGTTTATTTCTCTGTTGTAGTCTGTGTTACGTTGTCTTGCATTGGACTATTTACATGTCAGAAACTATAATACTGCCATGAAGACATGAAGAGTAGGGAATACATTGTATTTTAGTTTGTTTTCATGCTACTGTTCCCTGGGTCAATTGTAATGCCTAGCACCTGGAAGGTATTTAATGAATACTGAAGAAAGACAAGAAAGGATGAAAGAGAGGAGTGAGGGAAGAAAGGAAAGCAGGAAGGGAGGAAAGGAGGGAGGGAGACAGCAGAAGGAAGGAAGAGGCACTATTTCAGGATAATATCCCTGCAAGATATTCTCATAGGTGCTTTTTAATAATCAATTGAAAGAATTTTGAGGATAATAGCATCTTTAGAAAAGGAATGTCCTCCAAACTTGTAAGCTCTTATTATGTAGCAATGTACATAGCACAGTTTTCACAGAAGGAAGTAAGAAACAATGTAAAAATATATAAATCTAAGATTACACACATTGATGTATTGTTTAGGACTATACTGAGTTTAGTTGCTTTAGTTATACAAATTTTAGGAAAAAAATAAATTCCATCACTCATATTTTTCTACTAATACAGTCTTCAGGCATAAGGGAGCACAAATTTGGGCCAAGAAACATGGGGTTTGAGGACAATAAAAGGGCAGTGAAAAAGATTGATGAAAAAAATCATAGTGTGTTAGATTTTAAGTGTACTCTAAAATCACATCACCAAGTTATGTGAATCTGGCCAAAATGCATGTCTATAAAACAATTTTTCTTTTATTTAAAAAATAATTAAACAAAAGAAATTAAAAGATCAAACCATGACTATTTCCCAGGCATTTAATATATAAGCACAGTCTTTACCTTTTTTGTTTGAACTCTTAGATCACGAAAGAGCTAAGCAGTCCTTCATCAGAAACTTCTTGGCAATTAGTACAGTATGCACAATTTCAGTTTTATAGATAGGAAGAGGGCCTTAATTCATTACAAATCCAAACAGCAAAATTATAGGATAAACTAAATTTAACCATATTAAAAAAATAATAAAATATCATATGCCTTTCATCTATAATATCAATTTCTAAATTAGATTACAATTACTGATATAAATGTATTTTACTTATATAGGCTGTAACTACACTTGACAGAAACTATTCTATGTTTATTGTTTCATTTCATTCATGATTGTTTTTCATAGAAGATTAAATAAAAAATATAAGTATTTAAAAGATTCAAATATGTTCTAGAGATGTGCCCAATTATTTATATTCAATTTGAATTGTTTAATACTTATTCCCACACTTATATAATATGCACAAGCATAAAATAAAAATTTAGTCACTTGCCTTCAATACTTTCACTATAACGTGACAATTTTACTGTGTTCTTTCATTTTATAGTTCTCAAATGTGGTGGATTGAATCATATACTTCAGTTTGCACATGCATCTGTTCTTCATCTGTATTCTGGGGGATGTGCATCCACTGTAATAAGATCTCTTTAAAATGTTACTTCGGGTGAGGTATGACCTCACCCAATCAGATTGGGCCTTAATCTACATTATTGGAATCCCTTATAAACAGAGTGAAGGTCAGATGGAGAGAGAATTGACGAGGAGTAGCCAGAAGCTTGGAAGCAGCAAAAGGAAGATACTGCCGTGTGGAAATGCACATGACTCAAAACTCAAGGAACCCCAACAGTGCTGGATAGCCATTAGACACCAATCCTGAAGAAATTAAGCCTTTTAGCTTTTGAAACTGTGAGCCAGTAAAGTCCATCTGTTAAACTAGTCCATCGCATGTTGTTTATTTTGGCAGCTAGGAAACTAAAACATCTAATATGTATTTGATAGATGCAAGAAATTTCATGTTAATTTTTATTAAAATTAAACATGTTAATGTATGTACAGTTTGTTCAAGGCTTTGTTTCATAATCATTTATTTATATTTGCTGCCCGTAATGAGATAGCATGTTAATAAAGTATACGTGTGTGTATCACTGATATTGCAAAAACATTACAACTTGGCAACATTGGGAAAGCATAAGGAAATGCCCAGTGTCACAAAGTTAGTAAAATGTGAGAGGTGGGTGAGTAGCTTCAAACCCTGATCAGATCCCACGCTATCATGCTACTTACCAAATGTGGCATTTCTGAAGATGCACAATAAGGATTTGCTTCTCAGCCTTGCTCCTATCTTCCACATTATCACTAAAGTTAACTTCCAGAAAGGTAGATCTGATAACAGTGCTACTTTGATTTGAAGAGAGAAGAGAGTCTAAGAGCCTTAGCAAGAAATCTATGCCCTCCTCCATCAGCCCCAACCATATCTTTCCAGTCTCCTTTTTGCGATATCATACCATTAACTGCCTAAGGCCAGAAGCCTTGTTTGTTACTTTTTGGCATCTTTGCATCTTTGCCTCCACTATATAATTCCTCGTCCTGATAAATCTTTACTGCCTAGGCTAATATATTGTAATGATTTTTTTTTTTTTTTTTAGATTCTTCCCAGTGCATCCTTCAGCTGAATAGTTCTTTAACTCTTAATCTCATGCCCAAAGATCTGTTAGATAAAAGGAAAATTTTCCTTGGTATTCTTAGAATAATTTGTGATAAACTTATGTATGCTATCTATTGTAATATTTATTTTAAAAATATGAAGGCCCATCTATCTTCTTGATTAGACTGATTTATCTCACAGTAAGTGAATATGTTTAATTTTCAACTCCATGTAGCCTGTACTATATATCCATGTATCTATACTATACTTCATATAAACTAGGTCTATATAAGACACAGTATAGAGTTCAAAAATGAAGAATTTGGATCAAATTGCTATCTACAAAACAAATGTCTTCCAGGAAATTCAAAATTCTTATCTCTGATTGTCATCCCATTCCAGGCTGACTTTTTCCCAAAGCACTCTAGCTAAACTGGTCTAACTAATTCAGTAATGATCACCCACTATTTAATACAAGTTATACATATAATATTTCTCTGTTCTTCTTTACATTTGATATGGATGACCACTCTGTTCTCATCCAAACACTCTCTTCTAAGCATCTGTGATGCAACATTTTCCATGTTTCTTCTATTTCTGGTTTGTATTTTCCTTTACCACCCTTTATTTAAGTTTTAGATTTTAATATACTGATACCATCATCAGATTCATAGCTTTTTTCTCTCAGCCATTACATTGTTCTTTTAAAATTTTATCATCTATATTCTCATTGCTGCAAAACCCATCATACGCTCCTGATTACCAGATCTATATATCTAACCAAAACCACTCCCTAGTACTATAGCTGCACACCCAACTGCCTACTGCTCATCTCTATTGGATATCTCCCAAGCACCTCTGACTTAAAAATGAAAAATATTGAGTGCTTCCCATTTTCCTTTTTAATAGTCTGTACCAAGGATAAGCAAGCAAACAAATAAGCAAGAAACAAGAATATTCAGTAAATGATTTCATCCTCTGTGTCTGCAGTTGCTCAAGCCAGCAATTTAGCATCAAATTTGCATCTCCCCTGTTTCTCATCCTTGACCACTTTGATAATCAATTAAGCCACAAGGCCATGTTATTACTGCCAAAGTGTTTGTCATATTCTCTCATTTCCATTCATTTTATTCCCTATCTAGAACACTCATAGAAATCACTTCTTTACAGACTGTTTTAGCTTCCTAATTTCTAAAACTAATACCATAAAATGGGTTGGCTTAACAACAGGAACGTATTCCTAACAGTTTCAGAGGTTAGAAGTCTTCCTTCCCCCCAGGCTGGTTGACAGTTTTGAGTTCCCATGTCTTTCCCATCATATGGCAATAAACATGATAGGGTCTTCTCCTTTTTCTTCTGAGTTCTAATGACTTCCATCTTCTGGCTGTTCCCCATGGCTTCTCCTTCTTTATTCAATTTCCTTTGCTTATAAGGACTTCAGACATATTTGATTAAGATCCATCCTAATTTGGTTGGCCACAGTTTAACTGCAAACAATCTCATCAAAATGTCCTATTTACAATGGATTTACACCTACAGAGATCAGAACTGAGCATGCCTTTTGTGGAGCATCACTTAACGCCGAACACTAAGTTAACTTCCTCTATGAAAACACCACAAATCAGTTTGTTTTCCTCGTCATTATGTATTCTATCTGCCCTTAAAAGACTTTTAAATATGATGTTTGTCCTACAGCACAGACAATATCTATGAGGAGAGGAACCGTATCTGTTTGAGGAAATGTGTTATCTTGAACTGGTAGAGCATTTGGAAGATGCCTCAATATATATCTATTTAATTGATAACTACTTTATGGTGACACTCAAATTTTTCTAGATAGACAGTAAGACCCATCAAATCTAGTAAATTTCAATTTTTCTTTCTAAATGCATCCTATAAACCTTATTTATACATGTAGACTTTCTCAATGATGTAACATTGCATTTCATATTTTAGGAGATAGGACACTTTCTTTACAGCTTAATCATAAATAAAACCAATGTCCTTAACATTTGGTAATAGATAGTGGTGATGATAATAGAACATTGTGAGTGTACTTATTACCAGTGAATTATATATTTGAAAGTAGTTAAAATGGGAAATTTTATATAGTTTACAATACAAATCTTAATAAAAAAATTCAGTTTCCACTTGACCAGCACAATCCATGTAAGAATGAAATGATGTTCATGAACATTTGTGGTCCTTTCTAAACAAAGTAATGGACCAGATTGCTTTATACCAGTTTGTGCAATTTATCAGATGGTCTGCACAGTTATTCAAATTAGTCACTGAAGTGACATGTATCAATAAACTAATTTGCCCATGATTCTGATCTTTCAACAGAACCTAGAGTTGGTATTCCTTGAAGAGAAATTTCGAGAAAATGCATCCAGTTACACTGAGAGAATTCTCATTTGTCATTATTTCAACAAAGACATTGGCTCCTCATTTTCACCTAAGCAAGACATGGCTGAATAGGATGAAAGATATCCTTCAATAAACAAATTGTTGCTAAATGCTAATTACCAGCAAAATAGAACACTAAGTAATATGGGGGCTTGTGAATGAACATGACTTGGTTCTTATATTTTAAAAGTATACAGTCTAAGTGTATACCAAAAAAAACAGATGTTTATATGTTTATAGCAGTATTACTCACAATAGTCAGAGTGTAGAAACAACCTGTGTCCATTAACAACTGAGCAGAAACACAAAATGTGGTATATGCTAATGATGGAATATTATTCAGCTGTAAAAAAGAATAAAGTTCTGATATATGCTGCAGATGAACTTGAAAATATCATGCTGTGTGAAATAAACCAGACACAAAAGGACAAATATTGCATGATTCTACAAATATCTAGATTAAGTAAATTAGTAGAGCTAAAAAAACAGATAGAGATTAGCAGGGGCTGGGGAGAGCAGAATGGGAATTTATTGCATAATTGGTACTGGGGTTCTGTTTGGAGGGATGAAAAACTCTGGATAATGGTAAAGCAACATTGACAATGCAATGAATGCCAATTAATTGTACACTTAAAAATGATCAAAATAGGAAATTTTGTGCTATATTTATGTCACCATAGGAAGATTTTTAAATAAAATGAAATGACAAAAAGTTTGTTGCCATGGCAATACGCTTTAATGGAAAAATGTAAGCATTATATAATTGACTTACATAATAGCCTATATTTGCTTTGTAAATGTTATTATGGAGTTTTCTGGAGCATATTTATATTTATTGTTTCACTGGGGTTCCATTCTTATATTGATAAGCATGCATTGATATTCCATGCATTGATATTTCCTTCTTGGAAGCTTCCATGGTATATCACAATATATGTGACAAATCCATGTTTTTGGAGAATGAAAGTTGGGTATGAATTACTGAAAACTGCCGTTACAAAGATGCTTTCTGTTTAAAATTCCTAACATGTTTCCTAATCATTTCAGAAATGGATAATAATGACTTTCATACAAAAATGCTTGAATTCTAGCAGTTATAATAGAAAAGTATTAATTCAATTTGCCCACTGCAATTAAATATGTCTTTCTACATTAATCTCTAATACATCATCACTGTTTGAAACATAACTCTCTTTTACACAAAACTAACATGTGCCAGATATAGTGCTACATTTTACAAATAGCAAATCCTTAGATAACTCTGGAAGACAGTTTTAATAAAGGAAAACCAAGAATCAGAGTAATACAATTTTTTTTTTTTTTTGCATTGGCAAGCACCGGAAATTGAACCCGAATCTCCAGCCTGGCAGGCGAGAACTCTGCCTCTGAGCCACCGCGGCCCACCCAGAATAATACAATTTTAATGGTAAAAAATTTTGATAGCACATTTGTCCTTAAATTCTTATTAAAGTGTCTTTAGACATATTTTTTATTTCTACTTTTGAATGTCCTTAACTAACGCCATTTTCATCCTTCATATCTAAAAAAGTGAAACAAAATACTTAAAACTTTTCCTTTATTTTAAATGGAAGAGCAAATTGATATCCTTCAAAAATAGCTCCTGCATCCTAAAACAAACTGTCTGTATGGGAAGTCAGACAGTCTAACCATGAAGTTACCTTAAGCAGAAGAATTTTGTCTAATGACATATCAGTTTTTCTAGGGAGCAAGATTCAGAACTGGATTCACAGCTTGCCTCTACTATACATTAAGTCCTTCAACTCTCTAAACCACAGTTTCTTTATGTGTAAAGGGGACAAATAATAGTAACTACTTCATTTTACAGATAATAACAAGAGTCAGAGATATTGTACCATCTCCAAGGAAAAAGGAAAAAAAATTATATTTATACAAAAATTCTCTATCTGAAAAGTTCATATGTTTTAAATGATATCATGCTACTAAATAATAAGAAGGAAGAAAAAGACTGAGGAAGAGTGGAGGAAAAAGAAAAAAAGACAGAGGACAAGGGGAAAAAGAAGGAAAAAAAGAAAGGAGAGTAGGAGAAAAAGGAAGAGTAAGAAAAGGAAGAACTTGTGTATTTGCATACACATGGAATACTTAAAACTGTCATGAGGTCATTTTAAGGCAGCTGCTGCTGTCATTTTCAGATGAAGGAGTTGAGGCATATGTACACTAAGTAGCATGTCTATGGATGAAAATTTAAAGTGGCAATGTTGGGAATTAAGAACTGTCAAAATGTCTAGTTAAATTATTAAAGGTGGAGTTTTTATGAATGAATTTATTTATATTCTTAGAACCCTACAATTTTTTCTACTTTTCTTTCTGGTGAAATTTGGCAATTTTATCATTAGAAGAATTGGATACTCATTGAGTGTTTTATTTTATTTGTAAAAAGAAGTGTTTAGAAAGTTTTTGAGTATTTAACATAAAGAAATTAAATGAGAAGAAAGGGGACTCTTGAGGTTAAGTTCAAAGAGAAAAGGTTAGGATAATATTGGAAACATTATCAGCTCTAGCTTTTAGAGTTCCTGCTGTGCTCTTGAACTACTGACCTGTCACCAGATAAGCTTCTGATATTTCACTAAATAGAAGTGAGTTAAGGCTGATCAGAAACTGGAAATAATTTAAAATTTATTTTTTTCTACAACCTATTTTGATTTTCCAATAAATACTTACAAATCATATTTCATAAATTTTGTCTGTTATCCATTTTATCATCCTTGATTTGCATTATTATTCTAACCATTCATGGGGAATAATAAAATTAGCTAAATAAGTATCTACATATTCAATGTCTTCTTTATGAAAAGCATGTGAGCTTTTGCAGTCAGAACATGAATAATTGCTAGTAAATTATATGCTAGTAAAAGTTAAATCTATATATCTTTGCTGGAAGAAAGTGAAGAGGAATTTGTGTACGTGCTACAATGGTTTGAGGTAATGTCTTTTCTTGGGAGTGTATTTATATTTATCCCAGCATTAAATTTATTAAGAAAATAATAAATAATAATTAGTGTTTTCAAATATTATAAACCCCCATCCCCAAACTATCACTACTAAACATGTATAGAGTCAAAATCATAGATCTCTTGACCACATCCATTTATTCAACAAATACATACTGTATTTGTGTCACACTTTGCTCTAAATGCTGGAGACAACAGCAGTGAAAAAAACAAAATCCCCGACTTCATTGCACCGAACTAATTGTAACATAGTCCAATTAATAAACAAACAAAAAAGAAAATATGCAGCATATTAGATGGCAATAAATACTAGTAGAAAAATAAAACAGAAAAGGAAAAGTCTGAAGGAAAAAAGTGTCAGCTAAGACCTAAAGGATGACAAAGAAGATATTTGAGGAAGAAGTGTCGTTATCTGACATGATTTAACAAGCCACAACTGTCTGCTACGTAGAAAATATATGGAAGGGACAGAAGCAAAGGCAAGATTGAAGAATTGTTGAAGTAAGGGTGGAGAAAGATAGTCAGAGCCTGGATATATTTTGAAGGTATAATCCAGATAGTGAATGGCATGTGGAGTGTGCTATTGAGAGATGAATCATGATGGCTCCGAATCTTTGGCCTGAGCTATTCGATGGATGTGATTGCCACGTATGGACTTGGACAACTCCGTAGGAGTGGCAGATTTTGGGGGGAAGACTAAGTGTTCACTTTTAGATAAAGTAAGGTTAAGCTAATTAATAAATATATAGATATTGAGTTGATGATAGATAGATGGCAGAAAGATAGATAGACATAGATGGACAGGTAGATAGATAGATGGCTGTATTTATATATTTTTGATTCATGAATAACCAAATGATATTCAGATCTATGGGACTCAATTAAATTACCAAGTGAATGACTACAGATGGAGAAAAGTTGTGAAAACTGAATGAGTGACATTCCAAACTTCATAAGTCATTAGTAAAGAAGAGGAAAGGAAGAAGCCAATGAGGTGGATAAAAATATATATGTTTGTATTATCCTGGAACCCAAATAAGGGGAATGTTGTAAAGGGGAGTATTATAAACACTGGCAAATGTTGCTAATATACTAAGACAAAACTTAGAACTGACCTTTGGGTTTAGCAAGAAATTTTCCACTGCCTTGCTGGTGACTTCAGCATGTTCAGATTCTGAGAGGAGGGAAAGGCACATGTCTGAAAGAGTGGGGGATGCTTAGAAGAGTTCTGGAGATAACGAGCAGAGACAGATGAAGGAAGACAACATCAACACAGGAGAAAAATAAAGAGACCTATGCGGCAGAAGTTGGAGAAGGTAATGGAGACAAGAGAGGGTTTTGTTTGCCAATTTGTTTGGATGGTGTGTGTATAGGATTAAGTAAAAGAACATAATTGAATTTATTTTCTTTCTATATCTAAGAACGTTACAGATTTTTTTCTTATGAATATATAATTTGAAGACATAGTTGAGTATATAATTTATCCATTTAAAGTTTGTTTTCTAATATCTAGATGCAAAAAAATCTCCACCATAGCTCAATTACATAATACTAAAATACATACATCCCCAGCCAAGAGAAATTTGAAAATATTATTACGTATAGCCTATGCATTATAAAATTATCTTAATGGTAAATTAAATGCCAAGAATGCTAGAACCATAAAGCTCATCCCTTATTTTTTCTTGGATTTTAATGTACAATCGTTTCAGCTTTCCAAATGATTAAAACTAAAATAAAATAAAAACTTTAATTGTGTCCTATTATGTTCAAGGAATAAAGCCAAGAATTTTACATATATTACTTGTGCTCTTAATTTTAGGTATATAAAATAGATGTTATTATCCTATAGCCTAAAAAAAAAAATCTGGGGTTTGACACTTCAATGTCATTCTTAAAGCTTGAGAGGGAATATGAATGATATAAAGAATCTAGTCTAGATATTTCCAAAATATAGATCTTTAACATTTATTAATGGCTTTATAACACTGTACTTACTGAAAGACAAGTACTAAATCATAAAAAAAATATTCATTTATATATTAGCTAAAGCAAGTACAATGGAAAGCACTTAACAAGACCATGATATACGCCTGTTAATTCATCCAAAAAAGAAGCAATATCTTAGAAAACAGAATCTAAATCTTACTTGCATTTCCAAATTTCAACTCTAGGAATCGTGAAGCAAAAACATGTAAGTGAATCCAATTTATTTTTTTCTCTTCTAAATGTCCACCCATCATAATGAAATAATTTTTCAAAAACACAGAAGTGAAAGGACAAAACAAAATCCAGTTCTACTAAGTCAAAGAACTGAATGTAGTAAGTTTCAAATCACATAACACTGGTTGTGCAATAAAGGATAGTGAGGAAACCAAAGTTAATCCCCTATTAAGCCTACTGAGTTTCTCTAAGAGTTTGACACTTGAAATGATAATACCAAGAACTCTTATAGTCCAAATGTGAAATTCCTAAGCAAAAATCCTTCTCTTGAAATAACTGTCTTTCAGAATGCCTAAACTTTTTGCAGATTAATTAATAATTAGAAATGCTAAACCCCATCACTTAACTTCAAATGAAATTTAAACAGAAAATTTAAATATTTAGAGGAAATAGCGAATGCCTCAATTTCTCTTAAAACAGTTTACATGCCAAGGTTTAGACATATGTTAGAAAGGGGATAATAATCGGACTAATTTTATAGTGTTGGCCTTGGAGAATTTTTGACTATTTTAATTCTTATTCATTCATTGCTATAGTTTTCATTGTTTTGAGCTTTTGATACTGAGATATTACAAAATTAAGCAACTTTTAATTTTTAATTTTCTTATTACTATATTATAAGAAAATCCAAAGGTTTTACTATATGCTGACATAGAAGTAAATTTTGTTATAAATGTGACTTACAAATTAAAATTGTATTAGCCATAATACATATTCATTAATTATTACAGCCCCACTGGTACTGTAGAATAAACACAGTGTTTTTAGTTGCATAGAAATGGTTTAGAATCTCTTCTCTGTCATTAATGATCAGTTTCAACTTTAAAAAGTTCTTAATCTTTCTTTTCCATCTATAAGTAAAAGTTAATATCAACTAACTGTTAGGATGCTCATGGCAGTATAATTACTAAATAAGGAAGTACATATAATCTGCTTAGCAATTAAAAGGAGTAAAAATTTCTTCTCTTTATATCAGAAACCCAACTAAAGTATGGTCACAAGGGATCAGTGATTGAATTTTCTTTTTAGAACATAAACAAAAAAAATTCAGTAGTTCTGCTAATCAAAATGAATGAAAACATATCTTAATAAAACTTTGTCTTTCCCAAATTAAATTAAATTATTAGTGTCTTTTCAAACTTGCAATAAGCTAAAAATGTTTGAAATATTGTACATATGTATGTATATCTGCAACATGCATACACGTGTTTTAATGTTCTTGCCTAATAAGTATATATTTTACATTTACCTAGTGAATCAACCGTGAGTATGAATAATGATAGGTAGCATATTAAGCAAGTCACTCTTTCATTCTTTTATTGGAAATTTCACACTGTAGTTTTGAAACAGGTGAAATGTTCACAAGAGGTGAGATTGTCTTTTCCAAGACATTGAAACCAAATCAAAATAAAACAGTATTTTTAAATGACCAAATGGTATCATTTTTTCTATATGTCCTCAACTTAGTAACTTCAGTGAGTCTAGCTTGCTATTTTTATAATACTATTAAAAGTTTATAACAGTTTTATTATGTAATGGACTTCATAGAAAGAAAATCTGGAGACTTTCTTTCCTGTAGGCTGAGAAGTTGAGCACTAGAAAATTTACCTATGGACAATGAGAGATCTTAACAGGAAAACCAGGACCTGACTACTATGTATCAATTACGTTGAGTATAAAGATATAGTGACTATCTTCTATTGAAAAAAAAAAAAATCTTTCTTCCTGATTATAAAATTAAGTTGAAAAGTCAGGAATGCTTTTAACAGTCCTGGCAGCATTTACTTAAGTAATCAAAAATCTTGGAGCAGAAAAATAAAAAGTTAAATATAAGTACATAGAACTCACCTTATCCACAATACATATCTGCTTTCTTGTTACAGCGTCAAGTATTTCAATCTCAAAGTGAGCAGTCTTTGAATGCTTGACCACTGGAATTGCTTTCAAAGGGCCTGCTAAAAGTACAAGTCGTGATAAAGAGTGAAAATTTCTCAAATCATTCTTCCATATGGACCGTGTTGCTCCTTGGGAAAATGCTTCTCTCTTGCGTTCTGAAGCAAGGGACCTGTGCCTTCTGAACATTGTGTAAACTAACAGGAGAATCTGTCATGTCAACAGGAGCCACTTGCAAATGTGTTCCCTTTGCACCAGTTAAATACCACTGGTGAAAGCCTGAAAGGTCAAGTGGCATGCCATTCCAAGAGTTCAGTTTTATTTAGCAAGCTTGAAAACAATGACTGATCTTATTTCTATATATAACATGCAATGGTGAATTTGGTGAATTACTGCAACTGAAATATTTCTACTTTCTCCTCTTATCTCCACTTCTCAATATGATCACTAGTATCAGAATTTCCAGAGCAAAAACATTACAGAGTGAAGTTCTTATCTCTGAATTCTGAACGCGCTAACCTTCAAACACATGTACTATCACATGGATCTTCACATCTAGATGTATTTAATATTGGCATAGTGCTACTTCTAGTTAAATCTAATGACAACTGATACATTCTTACATAACAGAATCTGAAAAATGCTGTCTAAGATGGAGTTTTGTGGCATATGTTAAATACATAATTAAAGCATTCTAACATAAGAGTTTATTTTCACATGCGCCAATTATAAACGTCAAATAATTTATCAAGATGCACAGAGCTGGGAGGGGGGCGGGTGGAGTTAGGTGACTGCATGGGTTGCGGGTGGGTGTGGCCTGAGTATGAAGGAAGATGGGAACAAGCCAGAAGACAGTGCACCAGTTATACTGCAACGAGCAGGCTGGGGAATTTCTGGCTCATGAGCCAACTAACGGACTTTGATGCCATTGGGGAAAGAAGTCAAAGTTATGCAGTGTTAGCATAGTAAATGGCTTCCAAACAGGCGGGCAAAGAAGGCCCTTTCTTCATCAAAGGTAACCAACAGTTAGAGCAGTTCAGAATAGCACATGACGATCCCACGTGTGCTACCACACGAGAGAATGGAATACGTAAAAAGGCGGTACGCAGTTAAAATAGTTGCTGGAGGATTCCAGCTCAGGTGAAGATGGAAGCAGCTCTAGTTCATCTGATTGTAAGGAATAACATAAGAAGAACAAAGAAAAGCACAAGAAAAGGAAGAAAGAAAGGAAAAGTAAAGAGAGAAAAAAGCCCACGACAACATAAAGCTTCTCAGTCCAGTGAGAGTTCAGACGGAGATTACCAAGGGCTTGACGTGTGTGACATTCTTGTCTCAAAATGGCCCAAGAATAGAGGAAAAATGTAATCAGAGAGAGAATGTATTTGGTGTCACAGCTGTGAATTCTCACCTACCCTTTGTAAGTATGAGACCCACAGGAGTTATGTCTTCCCAGGTGCTAGCTCTGGGCAGTGTCCAGTGTCAGTGTCTTCCTCCTGGTTCGTCCCTGCAGTTTGCGTTTCATTTAAAATGCCTCTTCCAGGACGGCAAGGCTAAGGCACTCTCTGAAAAGGGCTTCTGTGGCTTTTCCCCTCCATGGGGGTCTACTTAATTTCATTGTTTTTAGGCTTGAATTTTCTCTGTTGTTAAGGATAATAAAAGCCGATTATTTTATTTATTAAAAAATAATTTATCAAGATAATCATTACGTGTTACAAAATTGATTAATTCATCACTCTCTTCTGGGAATGAAAAAAAACAGTCCATGATAATGGAATACCTAAGGAAAAAGGAAGTAAAATTTATTTCAACATTTCCTTGTATTTTATATCATTTGAAAACTGTTGAAATGACACATAATATCAGTACTAAACACTAGATTGACTTTATTAAATTATGGCAAAATCAATATATCAACTCAGAATTAAAAATGAAAGATAATAAACAACTTGAAAGGGGTGTAAAAGACCTTGCTATTCTGAGATTTCCAACTGTGCTAAAGAAACAAGTGAAAATATGCATATATAATGTCAGTGATACAAAAGAATATAAAGGAAAATATTGTGATATTCTTAATAAGCACATAAAAAGAAATGACTTAAATTGTGAACAGTGCTATTTATGTCTCTATACAACTTAGGTTTATCATTATTTAAAAATATTTGACTGCATTATGAACTGAGTATTTATTTGGACATTACTCATTTATTATTTTCATTCTATAGGCAACAACTACATAAAATATGTAATATTTTCAAAAACCATAAAAGATAAAGCTATACATTTTCATATGTGTGTGTGTGTGTGTGTGTATACGTCTGTGCATTAACCCATACATACTCAAATTTGCTATGCAAATTTTTCATCCTAATTGTTCTGGAATCCAAATTTTGAATCATCCTTAATTCTTATCTTTCTTTCACACCGCACATCTAATCCATTGAAATCCAGAAGACAATATTCCCATTCTCCCTTGAGATTCCATCCTAACATCAATCTCACCTCTGCTGTTTTTTCTAAGCTGTTCACTTTATTTCAACCTTGTTTTTAACATAGTATCTAGAGTGATCTGGATCTAGATTAAGGCAGATAATGTAAGTAATCTCAAATCACTGCAAGGCCTTCCTCTCTCAGAGAAAAAGTGAAAGTTCTCTACCATGATCTAGAAGGTTCTGCAGAATCCAGCACCCTGTGGTTTGATTTCATGCCCTAGAGTATATGGAGTGCCTAGAACAGTGTCTGACATACCTCGGGTGCTCAATAGCATTTATTAAGCAAACAAAAAATCATTAAACATATATCAGTTGAAGGTGTACTCTGGATTTTGTTTTGATGGGGTGCTAATTACAAGCTGAAGCGTACAGCTATGCATCACATTGAAATTTCATAATAGCAACCACACAATGTTTCTTCAGAGATAATTTCTATTTAGAAAAGGAATCGTCTAAAGAACACAGGAAGAAAAAAAAAAAAAAAAAACACAGGAGCTAATCTAAAGGCTCCAAACACCAAAGTTGAAATACTTGAAGCAACAGTACAAATGCTGATAATACTTGATTATCATATAATCTGTTAAAAGAAACTCAGTCACAATAGGAATCTATAATCAAAATACGGATTTATGGAAAGAAGCTGTTTGAAAAAAGAAATCTCAAACTGAAATAAGAGTATCAAACGGTTAGGAAATTACATCAGTTTATAAAGGCAATTAGGAGTATATAAAGGGGAAGTTAACGCTGATTCATGGACATTTAAGTTCCTTATTACAAAAGAGGGCTTTACAAAGTGGGGAATGATCACAGATTGGTCATCATAATATAGTTGTTTATTTCTGACAGGTCATCTCTAGTGGACCACAATGTAATTGTGGATTTCGTAAATCACTGGCTCTCAAATTTGAAAATCTATACACTGACAGTTGATAATCTTAAAAGGTAATAGTACTGGCAATTTCCAGAGTTGACAGACTTTTGCTCTGGACCACTGGCAGAAAGATATAATACCATCACTGAGTAAGTGGTTCCTGGTCCTCCCACTAGAGAGTAGTTCAATTCAATTCTACACAATTCAATTCTAAACTTATCATTGTAATGAAGGAATGAAAGTTGTGATCATTCATTTAGGTTTGTGACATTTAATCAATGGAGCCCTTCCTCGCACCATACCAGAGTGTCTATGAAGGCAGAGGCCAGATTTAATTTTGCCCATCACACTATCCTTAAGGTATAATGTCCTATTTGGTACATAGTAAGTACTGAACATTATTTGTTGAGTGAATAAATCAACATATGAATACATTTCCCTCTCTAAACTGATATCCTAATAAAGCTATATCACAATAAGCTAGTCCCAAAAGTTAAATTACATCTTTGATGATAGGAAGAACTTTATGATAAAAGCTATAATTTTAATCTGGGATAAATAGTGTCTTAATAAATCCTGGAGGACACTGATCCTTAAGATGGGTGGGTGAAAGACAAAAATATAGGAAGCCAAAGATGAACCACCGGCCATGGATATTTTTGTATCAAGGTTCATGAAAAAATCTTAAATATTAGCTGCAACACTTTGAAGCATAGAGAGTGAAGGACTGAATATGATATCAGTATCTTCATCATGATCCACTATCCTTGAAACTAGGCAAATCTCTAAAGAAAGTAACATTGTAGAATGGAAATAATGGGGATTCAACAAACCTCTTTTTCTAGTTAAATAATTATGTGATCTTGACATTTCCTTTATCTATCACATTGTGATGACATTTTGAATCTCACAAGATTTTATTTTTTTTATTTTTTTTATTTTTATTTTTTTTATTAACGGAAAGAAAAAAAAAAAGAAATTAACACAACATTTAGAAATCATACCATTCTACATATGCACTCAGTAATTCTTAGCATCATCACATAGATGCATGATCATTGTTTCTTAGTACATTTGCATCGGTTTAGAGGAACTAGCAACACAACAGAAAAAGATATAAAATGTTAATATAAAGAAAAGAAATAAAAGTAGTAGTAATAGTAAAAAACAACAACAACAAACAAACCAACAAGCAAACAAAAACAAAAAAAAACCCTATAGCTCAGATGCAGCTTCATTCAGTATTTTAACATGATTACTTTACAATTAGGTATTATTGTGCTGTCCATTTTTGAGTTTTTGTATCTAGTCCTGTTGCACAGTCTGTATCCCTTCAGCTTCAATTACCCATTGTCTTACCCTGTTTCTAACTCCTGCTGGACTCTGTTACCAATGACATATTTCAAGTTTATTCTCGAATGTCCGTTCACATCAGTGGGACCATACAGTATTTGTCCTTTAGTTTTTGGCTGGATTCACTCAGCATAATATTCTCTAGGTCCATCCATGTTATTACATGGTTCGTAAGTTTATCTTGTCTTAAAGCTGCATAATATTCCATCGTATGTATATACCACAGTTTGTTTAGCCACTCTTCTGTTGATGGAGATTTTGGCTGTTTCCATCTCTTTGCAATTGTAAATAACGCTGCTATAAACATTGGTGTGCAAATGTCCGTTTGTGTCTTTGCCCTTAAGTCCTTTGAGTAGATACCTAGCAATGGTATTGCTGGGTCGTATGGCAATTCTATATTCAGCTTTTTGAGGAACCGCCAAACTGCCTTCCACAGTGGTTGCACCCTTTGACATTCCCACCAACAGTGGATAAGTGTGCCTCTTTCTCCGCATCCTCTCCAGCACTTGTCATTTTCTGTTTTGTTGATAATGGCCATTCTGGTGGGTGTGAGATGATATCTCATTGTGGTTTTGATTTGCATTTCTCTAATGGCCAGGGACATTGAGCATCTCTTCATGTGCCTCTTGGCCATCCATATTTCTTCTTCTGGTAGGTGTCTGTTTAAGTCTTTCTCCCAGTTTGTAATTGGGTTGGCTGTCTTTTTGTTGTTGAGTTGAATAATCTCTTTATAAATTCTGGATACTAGACCTTTATCTGATATGTCGTTTCCAAATATTGTCTCCCATTGTGTAGGCTGTCTTTCTACTTTCTTGATGAAGTTCTCTGATGCACAGAAGTGTTTAATTTTGAGGAGCTCCCATTTATTTATTTCCTTCTTCAGTGTTCTTGCTTTAGGTTTAAGGTCCATAAAACCACCTCCAGTTGTAAGATCCATAAGATATCTCCCAACATTTTCCTCTATCTGTTTTATGGTCTTAGACCTAATGTTTAGATCTTTGATCCATTTTGAGTTAACTTTTGTATAGGGTGTGAGAGATGGGTCTTTTTTCATTCTTTTGCATATGGATATCCAGTTCTCTAGGCACCATTTATTGAAGAGACTGCTCTGTCCCAGGTGAGTTGGCTTGACTGCCTTATCAAAGATCAAATGTCCATAGATGAGAGGGTCTATATCTGAGCACTCTATTCGATTCCATTGGTCGATATATCTATCTTTATGCCAATACCATGCTGTTTTGACCACTGTGGCTTCATAATATGCCTTAAAGTCAGGCAGCGCGAGACCTCCAGCTTCGTTTTTTTTCCTCAAGATGTTTTTAGCAATTCGGGGCACCCTGCCCTTCCAGATAAATTTGCTTATTGGTTTTTCTATTTCTGAAAAATAAGTTGTTGGGATTTTGATTGGTATTGCATTGAATTTGTAAATCAATTTAGGTAGGATTGACATCTTAACTATATTCAGTCTTCCAATCCATGAACACGGTATGCCCTTCCATCTATTTAGGTCTTCTGTGATTTCTTTTAACAGTTTTTTGTAGTTTTCTTTATATAGGTTTTTTGTCTCTTTGGTTAAATTTATTCCTAGGTATTTTATTCTTTTAGTTGCGATTGTAAATGGGATTCGTTTCTTGATTTCTGCCTCAGCTTGTTCATTACTAGTGTATAGAAAAGCTACAGATTTTTGAATGTTGATCTTGTAGCCTGCTACTTTGCTGTACTCATTTATTAGCTCTAGTAATTTTGTTGTGGATTTTTCTGGGTTTTCTACATATAGTATGATATCGTCTGCAAACAGTGATAGTTTTACTTCTTCCTTTCCAATTTTGATGCCTTGTATTTCTTTTTCTTGCCTAATTGCTCTGGCTAGAACTTCCAACACAATGTTGAATAATAGTGGTGATAGTGGACATCCTTGTCTTGTTCCTGATCTTAGGGGGAAAGTTTTCAATTTTTCCCCATTGAGGATGATATTAGCTGTGGGTTTTTCATATATTCCCTCTATCATTTTAAGGAAGTTCCCTTGTATTCCTATCTTTTGAAGTGTTTTCAGCAGGAAAGGATGTTGAATCTTGTCAAATGCCTTCTCTGCATCAATTGAGATGATCATGTGATTTTTCTGCTTTGATTTGTTGATATGGTGTATTACATTAATTGATTTTCTTATGTTGAACCATCCTTGCATACCTGGGATGAATCCTACTTGGTCATGATGTATAATTCTTTTAATGTGTTGTTGGATACGATTTGCTAGAATTTTATTGAGTATTTTTGCATCTGTATTCATTAGAGAGATTGGTCTGTAGTTTTCTTTTTTTGTAATATCTTTGCCTGGTTTTGGTATGAGGGTGATGTTGGCTTCATAGAATGAATTAGGTAGTTTTCCCTCCACTTCGATTATGTTGAACAGTTTGAGGAGAGTAGGTACTAATTCTTTCTGGAATGTTTGATAGAATTCACATGTGAAGCCGTCTGGTCCTGGACTTTTCTTTTTAGGGAGCTTTTGAATAACTAATTCAATCTCTTTACTTGTGATTGGTTTGTTGAGGTCGTCTATTTCTTCTTGAGTCAAAGTTGGTTGTTCATGTCTTTCCAGGAACCTGTCCATTTCTTCTAAATTGTTGTATTTATTAGCGTAAAGTTGTTCATAGTATCCTGTTATTACCTCCTTTATTTCTGTGAGGTCAGTAGTTATGTCTCCTCTTTCATTTCTAATCTTATTTATTTGCATCCTCTCTCTTCTTCTTTTTGTCAATCTTGCTAAGGGCCCATCAATCTTGTTGATTTTCTCATAGAACCAACTTCTGGTCTTATTGATTTTCTCTATTGTTTTCATGTTTTCAATTTCATTTATTTCTGCTCTAATCTTTGTTATTTCTTTCCTTTTGCTTGCTTTGGGATTAGTTTGCTGTTCTTTCTCCAGTTCTTCCAAGTGGACAGTTAATTCCTGCATTTTTGCCTTTTCTTCTTTTCTGATAAAGGCATTTAGGGCAATAAATTTCCCTCTTAGCACTGCCTTTGCTGCGTCCCATAAGTTTTGATATGTTGTATCTTCATTTTCATTTGCCTCTAGGTATTTACTAATTTCTCTTGCAATTTCTTCTTTGACCCACTTGTTGTTTAAGAGTGTGTTGTTGAGCCTCCATGTATTTATGAATTTTCTGGCCCTCCGCCTATTGTTGATTTCCAACTTTATTCCTTTATGATCCGAGAAAGTGTTGTGTAAGATTTCAATATTTTTAAATTTGTTAAGACTTGCTTTGTGACCCAGCATATGGTCTATCTTTGAGAATGATCCATGAGCACTTGAAAAAAAGGTGTATCCTGCTGTTGTGGGATGTAATGTCCTATAAATGTCTGTTAAGTCAAGTTCATTTATAGTAATATTCAGGTTCTCTATTTCTTTATTGATCCTCTGTGTAGATGTTCTGTCCATTGATGAGAGTGGTGAATTGAAGTCTCCAACTATTATGGTATATGTGTCTATTTCCCTCTTCAGTGTTTGCAGTGTATTCCTCACGTATTTTGGGGCATTCTGGTTCGGTGCGTAAATATTTATGATTGTTATGTCTTCTTGCTTAATTGTTCCTTTTAATAGTATATAGTGTCCTTCTTTGTCTCTTTTAACTGTTTTACATTTGAAGTCTAATTTGTTGGATATTAGTATAGCCACTCCTGCTCTTTTCTGGATGTTGTTTGCATGAAATATCTTTTCCCAACCTTTCACTTTCAACCTATATTTATCTTTGGGTCTAAGATGTGTTTCCTGTAGACAGCATATAGAAGGATCCTGTTTTTTAATCCATTCTGCCAGTCTATGTCTTTTAATTGGGGAATTCAGTCCATTGACATTTAGAGTTATTACTGTTTGGATAATATTTTCCTCTACCATTTTGCCTTTTGTATTATATATATCATATCTGACTTTCCTTCTTTCTACACTTTTCTCCATGTCTCTCTCTTCTGTCTTTTTGTATCTGACTCTAGTGCTTCCTTTAGTATTTCTTGCAGAGCTGGTCTCTTGGTCACAAATTCTCTTAGTGACTTTTTGTCTGAGAATGTTTTAATTTCTCCCTCATTTTTGAAGGACAATTTTGCTGGATATAGGAGTCTTGGTTGGCAGTTTTTCTCTTTTAGTAACTTAAATATATCATCCCACTGTCTTCTAGCTTCCATGGTTTCTGCTGAGAAATCTACACATAGTCTTATTGGGTTTCCCTTGTATGTGACGGATTGTTTTTCTCTCGCTGCCTTCAAGATCCTCTCTTTCTCTTTGACCTCTGACATTCTAACTAGTAAGTGTCTTGGGGAACGCCTATTTGTGTCTAATCTCTTTGGGGTGCGCTGCACTTCTTGGATCTGTAATTTTAGGTCTTTCATAAGAGTTGGGAAATTTTCAGTGATAATTTCTTCCATTAGTTTTTCTCCTCCTTTTCCCTTCTCTTCTCCTTTTGGGATACCCACTACACGTATATTTGTACGGTTCACATTGTCCTTGAGTTCCCTGATACCTTGTTCAAATTTTTCCATTCTTTTCCGGATAGTTTCTGTTTCTTTTTGTAATTCAGATGTTTCATCCTCCAAATCACTAATTCTATCTTCTGTTTCTTTAAATCTGTCATTGTAGGTATCCATTGTTTTTTCCATCTTTTCTACTTTATCTTTCACTTCCATAAGTTCTGTGATTTGTTTTTTCAGTTTTTCTATTTCTTCTTTATGTTCAGCCCATGTCTTCTTCATGTCCTCCCTCAATTTATTGATTTCGTTTTTGAAGAGGTTTTCCATTTCTGTTCGTA
Organism: Tamandua tetradactyla; assembly: GCF_023851605.1. Taxonomy (NCBI): domain Eukaryota; kingdom Metazoa; phylum Chordata; class Mammalia; order Pilosa; family Myrmecophagidae; genus Tamandua; species Tamandua tetradactyla. Next base: position 65,666,676 of record NC_135345.1, read on the forward strand.
TATTCAGCATTAGTTGTTTCAGCTCCTGTATCTCATTTAAACTATTGGTTTCTTCGTTTGACTGGGCCATATGTTCAATTTTCTGAGCGTGATCTGTTATCTTCTGCTGGCGTCTGGGCATTTAGTCAGATTTCCCCGGGTGTTCGACCCCACAGGTTGAAAGATTTTTCTGTGCAATCTCTGGGTTCTGTTCTTCCTATCCTGCCCAGTAGGTGGCGCTCGTGGCACACGCCTGTCTGTGGGTTCCACCAGCCAAAGTTGCTGTGGGTCCCTCAACTCTGGAAAACTCTTGCCGTAGGGGAGGTTCGGCAACCGAAGCGTCTTGGAAGAGTGCCAGCCGGCCCGGGGTTCCAAACGCGGGGAGGGTCGCCGGCCGTCGCAGCACAGGAGAGCGTCCAGCCAAATTAGCCAGTCGGCCCGGGGCACCAAGCGTGGCGGGAGGGCGCCAGCTGTCGCAGCCCGGGAGAGTACACTGTTCCCAGCCGACGGGGGAGTCACGTGTTTGGAAGGGATCCCCTGGTCACTGTTCTCCGCAGTCTGGGGATTTCCGACCCAACTATCTCAGTTGTTCCGGGGGGCCTCGTGTGGTGGGGGCACCAGCCGCCGTGGCCTAAGGGGACCGCCTGTCCAATTCTACCAGCTGGCCCAGGAAGGTGGAAGGGAGGGACTCCGGTCGCTTGCCGTCCCACCCAGGAAAGCCCGTGCCCCTTGGTGATCTCACCGGAGCTGGTTCTCCCAGATAGTCAGCCGTTCCAGGATGGGGTATGATGTCCCTTTGATCTCCCTCGTGGTTCCGGGAGCTTCTCTGTATTATCTCCACTCCCCCAGTAGCTGTTCTGGAGGAGGAAAGGTGAGGGCGGCAAGGCTGTCGAGGCTGGTGGCGGAGGAGCACGGTGAAGGCGGGGGAAGAGGGCACCGTGGTGGTTGGAGAGCAGCCGGAGCAGGAGGGGAAAGAGAGGGGAGAAGGAGGGCGGGCGGCTCGGCTGCTGCGGGGCGTGGGCGCTGCGCGGCGGAGAAAGAGAGGGGAGAAGGAGGGCGGGCGGCTCGGCTGCTGCGGGGCATGGGTGCCGCGCGGCGGGCCGGCGGAGAAAGAGAGGGGAGAAGGAGGGCGGGCGGCTCGGCTGCTGCGGGGCGTGGGCGCCGCGCGGCGGGCTGGCGGAGAAAGAGAGGGGAGAAGGAGTGAATCTCACAGGATTTTTATGAAATCTAGTTAGACCACACATATAAAATTAATTAGAAAAGTTCATGGAGAATAGAGGGCACCTAATACATACAGTTTACTTTCTCAGTGTTGGCCCACAACTCAAGTTCAGATCTCCCTATGTCTTTCTCCCCCAGTCAAGCATTCAGATTCTTCCTCCTCTGCCTTTTAAAACCTAAATGGTTATAAAATTAGTTCACAGGGAAATGAAATTTACCTATAATAATCACACTAACAGACAACCAAAGTCAATTGAGGCCAAAAGATCTGTAAGTATCTAACCTTTTCCCTTATACAATTTTTTCTCCAATTTTCCTATTTGCAATGGTTCCAATGAACTATGAAATGGGCTCTGAATCTGCAGGCTAAAAGCAGATGGAAAGGGCTTTGGTAATACAAAAATAAATTATTTTCTGAGTCTCTAGAGGATGTTAGTATTCCAAAAAGAATAGTTTATATACTGCTCCATTACAAAGCTTCTGAAAGTCCTAAAATTTTTTATTGTGTTTTCTACCAATAAAATTGAAACAACCGATGTTAAGGTTCCAACTAATGTATATTAATTGAAAAATTATGTTGGTTACATGAATCCTATCACCTGTAACAGCAGGAAAGTGAGAGGAGGGCAAAATAAGTGTTGTTGCTGTGACAAAAATCAGTTTTACATTTCTGACCAAAAGGTTAAAATTGGTGATTTAAGACAATTATCAGTAATAATTACTGATTAATAAATCGATTCATATTAGAGAGAAGTGATCGTTACTCTACTAAAAAAGAAGGTTCAGCTGCAGTGTAGGCCAAACAGCTCTGAATTCAACATCAGAGATGTAGATTCTTGTTTTAACCCTGGAGAATCCTTGGTAAGCTCTGAACATTAGTTATATCATTCATGATTACTCTCATTGTGATCTCTAATAACACATCTGCCTATAACTTCCAGCCAACATTTGAAAGTTTGTTTCCTATTTAAAATAAGCCATGACAAAAATGATGTAGAAATAAACCCTGCATAATAATCCTTTCTTCAGAAGGTTATTATAAAGTTAAAGTGTATGTGATAGTGTGTTATGAAATTTTATGATCTTATTTTTAATTAATAAGTCATACTTAGATAAAAGCCTCTGTGCTTTGCCAAGAATATGTTATAATTAAATTGCTTCCTGAAGATCAAACCAACTGGACGGATTTCACCTCTTTTTTAAGAAAACTGATTTAAAGTCTCATTTTTTGTGTATATGTTTCACATTCCTTAAAAATTAAGACATCCACAGAAGAGTAAAAAAATAAAATAAAATAAACAGGCCACGTATTTCTATTTATCTTATCTGCATTTACCTTTAAGATTTTGATTAGAACGTCTACTAAAATGTTCTCTTTGAACAATTTATACAAACACCACAAACCATTGAGCCTTAGTCTTTAACTCAGCTCTGCTTGCTTCATTTCCTTTAATTACATGCTATTCTTTAATTGGGGCAGTTGGCTGCCCTCTCTCGTGTTCTCTGAATCATCCCTGGAGATTTCCAAGATTATTCAGGCCTGCCCATCCCTAGAGTCAGAGGTTTTGGCAGTTGTTCTCCTATGTGTGTTGGCACATACTACCCTTTATTTTGGCAGCTGCAGCCAAGCCTGTTTCCCCTTGTCCTTCAGGGATTTCTTGCCTCAAATGGTTGTGGACTCTCGAATACATTTATCAATGTTGAAAGAACTTTAAAATGAAATAATCCCAAGGCTCAGGGTCTGCCTATTTCAAAACAAATTTTAACACTTCCTTTGTGGCTTTCTCTCTAAATAGTTTGTAAAATGTGCTAAAATTATGCTCAAACAAGAAGCTAAGGTTCAATGTAAGAATCAAGGTCTTAGTTTATTTGTTATTATATTGAGTTGCTTTTTCAATGGGGAAAGGGGGAATTGGGGTCAGTACATTCCCTTGGTTTTGAGAGATCTTCAGAAAAACTTAAAATACATCAGAGAGAAAAAATGAGACAGAATGAGTGAATTAACTCTTCACCCACCATTTAAGTGGCAGTAATATTGTTTTTATTCAGGTATATTATGTACATTTCAAAGAATTTTAGTATGTCTGAGATATTTCAGGTTCATTCCCACCTGGAAACAGAGAGCTTGACTGTGTGAAATAGTATCTTTTCCTATTTTTCTCTGGAATTGTCATATTGGGTTTCATGTTGAGATATAGTTTATACACAGGATTTGTGTAGTTTAATCAACGTCAAAAAAATAAGAGTATGTCCATACAAAATTACTTGGTAGTCACATAATAGCAAACACGATGATGCTCATTATAGGCCAGGCAATGTACTCAATGCTCAAAAACATAACACCTCCATGAGATGGGTATTATTGCAGATATGGACACTGAAGCATAGATAGTTTACAGAACTTACCAAAAGCAATATATACAGGTGCAGCAAAATATATATGCAATGTCCATTTATTGATCATTGATACATTTAAATTTATATATTTGAAATAGATATATGCATAGACTATAGGGAAATAATTGGGGCTTCAAAAGTGTAAATACACACATACACACACAAAACAATGAGAACTTTCCTATATCTAGGGGTCCTTTATGCACAATATCATACATCTGTGAGAACATTAGTGTATGTGTGTATGTGTGTGTGCTTTGTGACTTAGATCAACTTGTGTTGCTCTTAATGAAATAGAAAAACATAAATAATTCCCTTGACAGGAACATAGGCTTATGATTTTCTGGCTTTCATTTCACTCTAAATTTGTCCCATGAATCAGGTTTCCTGATTTCTAGATCCCAACCAAGCTGGCACTTATTTGGGCCATAATTACACCCAGAGTTATACAATTTTCCTATTATCATTATTGTGTACTATAAAAAGAAATTAATTTTCACTGTGATAATCATTATTTGCTGTAATTAATTAATTAATTGTATTTTTTGACTTAGTATATCATGCAATTTTAATAAATGGAGCCATATTTTTAAAAATTTCGGTTACTCTATTTTTAAAGAGCCCTACATAGTCGTTTGAACCTTGTGTGGAAGACAATGAAGTTAATGAATTAAGAATAAATGACAAAATAGAAATTATGCTTAAGACTATAATAAAAATTGATGAATAAAATATAGTTTTGCATTCAGAAATACAGTAAACACCAGGGTTGGTCTAGAGAGTGCATGTGGGACCAGAATATGCCTTTGAGTAATGTTGGAAAGAAATATCCAGCCATAAATAATCATACCCAGATTCTGCCATTTCTGTCTCTTGGCAGAATGACTGAAAAAGAATCATATGGCAGGAAGGTATGAAGTCCAGGTAATTAAAAAAAATTCCTATATTCCTGGTGTATGCAATAACATGAATATCGAATAATGCAAGATATTATTTACAGTAGCATACCAACTAATAAAGAATAATAGAATCACAGAGACACTATTTTGTTACCATGTTAGCAAAAAACTTTTTCAGGTAAGGATCTTAAGTGGATGACAAAACAAGATGTCTACATAGTTTCAGAGGGCCTCCTCATAGAAAATTACTAATTAGAGAGGAAAAAGAGTAATGTTTCCATGAAGAAACCTGGGGTTCACCACCGTAACCAGGTGATCTAGGTTAATATTGCCACAAATATGACAGATTGACACCTTACATAGCCTGCTTGATGTGCTTGAATACAACATCAATTCTTTGGTAGTTTTGCCAAAAAGAAATACGTTCATAAGAAAATATCAGACAAAAACTGATATTCTGGAATAAATTCTTTTAAAATGTCAATGCTAAATGTTGTGTTAATTTCTTTTCTTTTTTTTTGATTAACAAAAAAAAAAAAAGTCAATGCTAAAGAAAAACTAAATAACTGTTCCAGACTTCAAGAGATTAAAGAAAAAAACTCAATCCTAATTGGATCCAGGATCAGGTATTAACTTCCATAACGATATAAAGAATGTAATTGATATAATTGATGAAACAATCAACAGTATATTATATAATATTATAAAAATAGAAAATATTATGAGTTGGATAATTTTATTATCATATATTATAAACTTCTTCTAAGGAAATAAATGCTGAGTTATTTATGGAGAAGGGGCTATGATGTCTGGAACTAAATCTCAAAGGGTTTAGGAAAAAATCCATTCATACACTCAAAAAATGATAAATCTGGGTTAAGAGTTTTCAGAAGTTCTTTGTATTAATATTACAGTTCCATGCTAAGCTTGTACTTACTTCAAAATGAGAATTATTTTCTTTTACAGAATAAGAAGTCCATGATAAATTTCAAAAGGGATGGGGGATAAATAAATAAGGATAAACATACTTAATTTGTGCTTTAAAATGTATTCATCATTTGTCATGATATAAAGCTCAAAATAAAGTAATAATCTAGAGTTTTCTTGGAGAAATCAATGACACCTTGCAATCTTTATCTAGCTGATAAGTATATCAGTAGCTTTCCTTTCTGGCTAGTCTTGAGAGCATGGAATTTCACTGCTATAACATTCCATCGTTTATAGTTTAGTGTGGTCTATACTCAATTCACTCAAATTATAAAATGAATAATTGCTACATGTCCTATAGAATCTATTTTGCACCAATTATTTGTACCAGAAAGTATGAGAGAATGCTATGAGAGCTATCCATACTTTAATCCTTATTTGGCAGTTATTGCTCCTGACTCTTTTCTTTCTTCTCTTAATATTAGCAAATCAGTAGAATGACTTTAGAAACACCTTAAAACTTGATTCAAATTTAATATAGGTCATTTGACAAGTGATAAATATTGGAGTGCTTATTTTATAATTCCTGATTGACATAATATGATATACTTCTCTGAAAATATCTGTTTATCTTATTAATTTAACACTATTTAAGTTTGTATGTAAAACAAATGTCATTTTTATTAACTTCACTCTAATAATAAGGCCATTGTTCCCATCACTCTGAAAAATCCTTAAGCACAGAAGTCATTGTAAATTAAATTGAAATTTTTGAAAATGAAATACCAATGAAACAGAAATATATATCAATGCACATATGAAAAGTTTTCACACATATCGAACTATCGATAGAAAATTGATTTATTAATAAGAAAAATTAACATAAAATATTTAGGTGTTATAAAATAATTTCCCCTCTGTCCCGTATGTATAGGAAGAAAATTTATTTGTTTGGAAAAGACTGATCCTTACACTTCACCATCCACTCCTTGAATATCTATATTTAGCTGACCATATCTGAATGCCTGAAGCTTTCTTTTTCTGCTTTTTCCAACACCTCTACCCCACTCCTCCTTTTTAACTCTGTATGCTCTGTACTCACAATTCAAATCACAAGAATGTATAATCCAATTTAAGGGAAGTTCCATATCACCTACTAAACTTTTATCTCTGTCCATACAATATTAGTTCTCTTCTCTCCTACTGTATAAATTGACCATTTCCCACTTAAGTACAATATAAATTGACCATACTCCAACTTAAGATTAAAGCCTCCAAGTTTTACTCTGAATTCCATGTCCTTGTACCTGCCTAAAAACATTGTTCCAGCCATTTAATCCCTCTTTCCTGCATCATGATTTAAATAAAAAACATTATTGTACCATTAACATGAGTGTACAAATGTCTTACGATCACATATTAAGAAAATAGATCTCCTTACTCCATTAGCTATTTGCTCCTTATTTCTATATTCTTCTTTATATAAAAATTCTTGATACTTTTATCTAGAAACCCTGTATCCTTTCCTCTACTTCTATTTCCTTTTGGATCATTTGAACATGTCTCATTCGTATCCAATTATTCTTATAAGATCAGCAGTGATAGCCTTTCTTACAAATAAAATTTTCAATTCTCAAAGTCTTTAGTGTTTGGACAAGTCTAAAACATTTAACCCATTTAACTCTTCAAAGCATTTTCATGAGCCAGTTTCTGGTAATCAGTCCCTCTTGCTTCTCTTCCAAATCACTTGCCTCTTCTCCTCAGGATCATTTTCTAGAATTCCTCATGATTCCTACATGTGGTACCCTTCCCTTGGTTTACTCCAAAAACTCTTGGTTTTTCCATTTACAACCACTGTCCAAATAATCTTATGTTGCCCAGTTTTTCTTTTATTCAACAAGTATTTATTTTGTTCCTATCATGTGCCAGGCACTATGCCAGATGGTAGAGATGCATCAATGAACATAATAAACAAATACTCTTTCCTCTATAATGCACATTCTGTTGGTCAAATACACAAGTTACACAGTAGACGAGGGAGTAATAGACAATAAGGAGAAAAATGGATCAGCACTAAGAAGATTGCAATTTTAGATAGGGTTAACATGGAAGCCTTCGGAGGCGGGTAGCATTTGAGCAAAAGCAGGAAGAAAGTACAGTCATGAGCAAAGAATTCCCAGGAAATTATATAACTTTAAATAGAATCTATCCATGGAAAAAAAATCCAAATTTAGATCACTAATTCTGCCCTATGCCCTGAACACAACTTTCCTCCCTCCATCCAACTAATTTCTCACATTTCATTTGGGTAGCTAATCTAAGAGGCATCTCGACCATAAAATGTCTAAAAACAAAATAAAGGGAGAAGTTCTGATTATTTGCAACAAATCTTCTCCTTGGCAAGTATTCACTTTTCAGTGAATAAGAAATCTTCTAGTTTGTTTGGTCAAACTGCATATAATCACTCTTGCCTATCCCCTTTCTCTCAAAGGCAATGTATATGTAATTGTCACTGATTTTACTCTTAAAAAATCTGGAGATTGACCATTTTATAGCCTCCACAGAAACCACTATCATCTCTCATTTTATTTTTTTATTTATTTTTATTTCCTCTCTCATTTTAAATACTGCAATAGGCTGCAAACTATTATCCCTCATTCTAATCCTGCTTCCCAATAGCCAACTATTCTTCCAAGGACCAAACTGTTGTTGTAAAACTATGAAATCTCAAAATAGATCATATCACATCTCTGCCTGTTAGCTTCCTAAGAAGTTAACAAAAAGATAATATCATAGACTACAGTGTCTTTTTTTTGCCTGGGCCCCAATTGCCCTATTGTCTTTTTCCCACCGCTCTTTGCTTCCTCTGCTCAATCACGCCGGCCTGGCTATGTTCTAGAAAACAACAAGTCATTTCCCACAGTTTTGCACTTGTTCCTCACCCTTCCTGGGGTACACTTACTCCAGATATTTATCAGACCTAATTTCTTCATTTTTTCAGGTCTTTGTTTAAATATCATCATAACGAAGAGGAACATCCCTGACCACTTTGCTTATATCGGCATGTTCCCGACAAATGTGTGTCCTTCACCTCCTTTATTTCTTCTTAGCAAACATCACTATTTCACATACTGAGCATGTATTGCCCTCCCCACCCCACCATTAGAATGCCAACTCTTTAGAATTGGTTTGTTTGTTGACTGTTCTATTTTCAACAAGAAAGATTTATTGGTATATAGTAGGCATTTGAGAATACGTACTGAATGTATCTTGAATGAATTTTATATGAAACAAAGTAAGCAGTTTAAAAATTATATGGGCTACTGTAGCTGAAAGCCATCTAAAATATAGTTCTTTTACAATTATCTTAATTAAAATAGGCAAAAGAAGAAACACAGTTCTTCTTTTACATGCATATTTTGTGCCTTCCCTCCTTCCTCCAGAAACCCTTTCTAGACCAGAAGCTTTTCCTTTCATACCTCTGGCCCTTATCAGAAGGGATACCTAGGAGTTTCTCTTGTTTCTTCAGGCAGACCATATTAAGCAAGATTTATATAAGAACTAATTTTCATGGATGTCAATTTAAGTAGATCACTTGAATTCTCAATAGAAAGAGAAAGAGATGTGATATTAAACTATGCCACTTTTGAAAACAGGCAAACATTGACAATAGCTAATGCATTCAGCATCAGTTTAAATAAGTGCTTATTTTTCTCAATCTTAAAAAAAATGTTTTTATTAATTATTAAAATAGATATCTCAACTAAATTATACATATTTTATTTAATGTGTTTAATTCTTATAACTTATCTCATTTTCTGTAGTCCAGACCATAATAGTACAACAGCATTCTCCTCAAATTTTTAAATGTTTGTTTTTCTCTCATAAAAATCAACCTTTGCCATTCTTCACTATTTTGTGTTCTCCAAGTTGATGCTTAGTTGCAAAGCATCTATGTGGATTGCAAAGCATCTATGTGGATTGCTAATCTGATAAAAAATAAATATTGAATGGAATATTGACATGAAACTAAATTGCCTTAAAATTGAAAATATAGTGATTGGTACAAAAAGAAAGGCGTGGGGACGGAAAATCATTCTCTCCCAGCGTTCAAAAGTATTGTGCTTGTTTTTAGTGTGCAAACTGGAGTAAGTGCCTACTTCAGAAGACTGACTTGGAGTTCTCTCTTTAAAACTGCTTTCTCTTATGCACTTAGTCAGTCCTACTATTATGGTTTATAGAATGAATGTAGTTTAAATCAGTGAAACATCATGCTCATCATACATGCATGGCATTCAAAAATCACACTATGGTTTTATGTTACTTTTCATTTTAAATTTATATTTATATATATCTAGCTAATCTTTAAGATATTCCCTATGTATTACTAGAACAATATCCCCTTATATTGTTTATAATAAATTCATAATTTTTGTGTCTGAAGACATTTCAGGAAAGGCTGTCCAAAACCACAGGATCTTGCACTCCTGCTTTAAATTTGATTAAGAAAAACTAAGTTCATTTTTTAAAATATTGCTTAATCACTTGTTGTACACTCTATTTGGTTGAATATAATTTTGAAAACATGAAGTGCATATTTTCTGACTTTTCTCTTTAACAATTACTATTTAAATGAATAACCTATGTCAAAATAAAACAGATTAATTGACATTTTAATTAGTTCTCTATTATTACCATTAGTCATAACCTTAAACAGTTCATGGGTGGTGGTGGATCATGTTGCACTTCAAATGCTCCCTTGAATGGAATAGCTTCCAGCACATTGTGTTATTTTGATGGTGTCATCACTAGATTAGCAAATGCCTAAATCATATGCTATGAGACAATCCCTGCTTTGAATACAAATAGAAGGAGAATAAGTATGTTCTTGTTGCAAAAGACTTTAATACAATTTCAAAACGTATTTCAGAAAAGCATTTAGGTTTGCATGCAGGTTGCCTAGCTACACAGATGGTGGAAAATAAATAGCAAATCAGATCACTATATCTTCTGAAATTCCAATTCATGCACTCTCCAATACATGATCTTATTTACAATAGAATCATGTGCAATAGATTTTAATCTTAATTAAATAGAAATAGATACTGTGGAACAGGGTAGTTAAGCAATTTCACAAATTCATAAAGAGGGCACATCTGGATTCAACCCCAGGTCTGCTGAGAAAGAATCTGTTTGACAGAAATTTATCAAACCAATAACTCTGTTCAGTAGTAGATGAGAAGAAAAGTGAAAATATTTGTAGGTAGATTGGAAAAGTTTTTTCCCACATCATTGGAAGGCTTATATTAAGAATTTAAATTTAGCCTATAATTTCAGTGTTTTTGTATGTTTATATGGGTATTTATGCATATAAAAGGAAACACATTTAAACATATGATTGAGTGTGATTGTGATTTCTGTATTCTTTATTCATTCTTAAATACATTATATGTACCAAATATGTGTTTTTTTCCATGTTCTCTGAAGTTCATAGAACATCAATAAAACACAAACTCATTTATCACTACAGACCAAAAATAAGAACATTTAAAGTCCTCTGTGCTTCTGAAAGTGCTCTTCAGCTGGCTCTTTTGGTTTTTATTATCCAGTTTTGATAATAGGAACACTGTGTTAGTCTTTGTAAAAACTCCTGTAATTAAGTTCCCCAAAACAGTATACTGTTATCTTTAACCTCTCCCAGCTACATGACTTTTCTGAAAAAGGGAGGGTCAACTTGAATAGTAAACAGACTTCCAGGCCTGGATCCAATGTTCCCTGAAGAAATGTTTAGCCCTATGCATCCCAGTTACATTTTAGCAAGCCAAATAGAAAACTGGATTACATCCTCCCAAACTTTTGATTACACTCTCTAACTTTTCTCATTTCCTGAAGTATGTCCATAAATGTCATCTCCTTGATTTTCTTTTGTTCCTCTCCAATTCTCTATGTTACAAATAATGCATGTAAACCTGGCTCTTGCCATCTTTCTGGGAGGAAGATTTTAGACCGAGAGATTCCTGCCTTCTCAGGCTATTAAATCACTTTCCTTTGTGACCAAGCCAGTGTGACATTTCATTTACACTGTACCAGGCAGGGACCCCATAGACTGCAGGGTCCCCTTCACTTCACAAAAGGATAGAAGGATCTCCCACCCCTTCAATTAATACATTTCCTTATTTATTTGATGATTTAAACCAAAATAATAAATTTCATGTATTTGGGGTTTTTATTTTGCCACTTTTTGACATTTACACTGTGCGTTTATTTTTCTCCAGCTAATCAAAAGGCCACATCCACAACTGGGTGAGCCACTTCTCCATGGAATTAATCTATTCAAACTGTCACCCTCTCAACCAGATGTGTCATATCTCCATGGAAATAATCCAAGCAAAGTTTCCCAACTACAATATTAGATATGGCCACACAAGATTAGATCAGGATTAAAGCAGGGCTTTTCTGGGGTACATATAGTTTCAAGCCAGCACAGGGAGAATCTGTTACATAGGTGTGTCTTATATTGAGGCAGGATAGAATAGGGCATCAAAGGGGTGCCCTAGTCTTCTCTCCAGCTCCAAAACAGTTAATGCACAGCTGCAAGCTTCATAGGACAAAAATGTCTCCTAAGGCCCCCAAAACTTCCCAAACCATAAAGTCTGTGAAATCATGGGCCCAAAGCAGACTTTTGGTTAATGACAGAAAACCCAGGGTCATACAGATTGTTAAAATTTGCCCCAAAACAAATTTTGTGTACCAATGGAGCTCCACAAGAACCAATAGTTATCTCCTCCTGAAACAAAAAGACACTTGGTGTTCAGAGGTTAAGAGGAAAATTTTTTCCTGAAAATCTCCCTATATAACAAACATGTCTGCATTAATTTCTTTAATGTGCACCCTCTCTTTCTTTAATAAATTTCACTACTTCCTCCTACTGGCCCTCTTTTGTCCTTAAATTCTTTCTTGTGATGAAACCTCTGAACCAAGAGTGGGACTTGGCTGACTCTGGTGCCAAGACAATTACAAAATGCCTTATATTTATGATTTGATATAAGGCATTTTGAATAAAACATTAGAGACTTTCTTGTAGAGATGAGGCCTTATGTTATAGGTGATATATAGATGGCCTTATGTCTTTTTCAGAATTTGGAAAATGTCTAGATGTAAAACCAGATGTAAATTTGAAATTCCTCAGGTGTCCAAAATATCATACTAGTTTGACAGGATCACCAACAGTTGTGACGGTTCTTTTCTTACCAGCAGTAACCTGCTGCCTGGGCTGAACTCATGTGGCTCTCGGCCAAGTCAAGAATGAGATAAAGCTGCACAGATAAAGAGACTAATTCAGTTTATTCAACTCTGAGAGTATCTTCTCTCTTGGGAAATGTATGCCTTGCAGCCTAAATCATTGCTTTTACAAGTGATGATGCCTTTAAACACTGGATTTTTATATTTTAAATAGCATTTCTGGTTACTCTGTTTTTTTTGTATGCTGTACGACAGGGCCACATTTCATTCTTTTTCCATGTGAGTATCCCATTATTGCCGCAACATTAAAAATAAAAATGTTGTTTGTTTTTGTTGGTTTCTTTTGTTTGTTTGTTTTGGGAAGTGCATGGACTGAAAATCGAACCCGGGTCTCCTGCATGGCAGAACCTGAGAATTCTACCACTGAGCCACCCTCACACCACCCCCATTTCTGGTTAATCTTAGTGGGAAGATTAGTCTGCCATAAACAGCACCATCGCATTCTGAATAAGAAATATGATTTTTTATGTCATATCTGACAGTAGTTTTCTCTGAATGGATAATTTAATCCATTTACATTTATCATATATTTTAATGTATAAATATATCTTACCTGATTAATTTCTATTATTTTTGTACTTCCTCTTGCCTATTCTAACTCACATTTGTTTATATTACATTATTTGGATTGCTTTTAATCTCTGCTATTTTTTGTTCTTATGCCATCCATTTTCATTCCACTGATATGAGGAGTTTACCCACATTTTTTAGGGGTTAACCTTATAATTTCAGAACCCATATTCAACTTAACAAAGAGAAAGTTATTTGATAGGCCTTCTCCATTATGAAACAAAGTAATATTGTGACAATATTTGGAAATACAACATTTATACAATATAGCATTTATATTGATTTCTTAACATTTGTGCTATTGTCATCCAGTATGATGATCTTATATTGATTTATTATCTGACTCATTAGTTATTTTTTTGTGGTATGGCTAAATAATTACTAATTGTTTAGATTTTTCAAACATTTAATCTACTGGGTTTTTTTCCTCACCATTTTAGATCTTTCTTCTTATATCATTTTCATTTTTTCTCTAAAGTTCATCTTATAGCTATTTCTACAATGGTGATCTACAATGATGAAACCAATCATGTATGTTACTGTATATCTGGAATTAATAATTCCACCTTGTCACTCATGAGACACTTTCATTGGATATACAATCTAGGTTCAGGTATTCAAAGATATTATTTTGCTGCTTCTGTTTTCTTTGTTAAAATTAACATGTCACTTGACTGTCTAATTTCATTTTTCTATATGTATTCTCCCTTTCTTTTCTTCTCCCTCCCAGGCTGCTTTAAAAATCTTCTTTGTTTTTGAATTTTCTGAAGTTTTACAAAGATATATTTGGCTCTGTATTTCTGATTATTTATCAGTCTTGATATGCATTGGTTGACAGAATGTACTAATTTGTGTCATTCTATTTTGTATAATTCATATTATTTTTCCTTCAAATATTCAACTTTTCTTGAAAATAATAGGTAGTTCTTTAATTGCAATTACAGCTCAGGTTTATTTTATCAAATATGAGGCATATAAAATTTTAAAATACAACTTCAAAAAATGATTACTGCTGGGCGGACCATGGTGACTCAGTAGGTAGAGTTCTCGCCTGCCATGTGGGAGACCCAAGTTTGAATCTCCGTGCCTGCCCATGCAAAAAAAAAAAAAAAAAGATTATTGCTAACATTTCAGCATATGCAACTACTTATTTATTATGGCTTATTAAGAACATAACATTAAATTATATCATATAAGGTATTTCAAAACTGATTTCTCAGGTCAATAAATACTCTCAACAATAAAATTTTAGTGACTCCATGCTGTTTTATTTCAAGACTGATTTAACCAATCACTTATTTTTAAATATATAAAGACTATTCAACTTGTCATCTTACAATTTAAACTGGGATATGATATTGATCAAAACAGACAAGAACTTCTCCCCTCATAGAATTTACAATCTAATTGGAGAAAATCAACATTAAATAACATAGAGAAGTAAAGATTTAGTTTTCAAAAATACGACAAATGCTTAAGGACAATATATACAGTGGGGAAGGTGGACACAAATCATCACGGAGTGTTGCATGAAATATTAATTAGATTCTCCAGGGAAGATTTCACTGAAAACATGTTTTGACAAAGACAGGGAACAGAAGCCAGTCATGTGGATATCTGGAAGAAGAAATGCTAGGAAGAGAAGACAGTAAGTTCCAATGTCCTGGAGCAGCGTTGTGCCATGGGGAGGAAACCTGTCTGCAGGAAGGAAGTCAGCCTGGGAGAGTAGTGCCAGATGACAGCACATAGTTAGCAAAGAATCAGATTATGTTGGGCTCAGGGGTTTTAGTGAGGGAGTTAGCTATTGCTTGGAAAGAAATGAGCAACCTGTGGTAAATTTTGAGAAGACTAACATGATTTGACTTACGGTCATTTTGACTACTTTGTTGAGGATAGACTGAAGGATGTACAAAATATAAAAGCAGTGAGACCAGTTAGGAGGTTGCTTCAATGTTCTGGATCAGAGAAGATGAAATTGCACTCTTAAGTGTTAGTGTGAATTGAGCTTGGTGGTAAAATTCTGAATCTAGAGAAAACAGGAATCATGGACAGGCTGGTTGTGAAAAAATGAGACACAGAAGACTACTGGGAGGGTTAACAGGGAATACTAGGAGATCATATTTATGCATAAAAATGTCTGTGAGGCTCTACTTATTTAATCATAAGTCCCTGAAAATGAAATGATGAATCAAAAGAATTATACATTTTAAATATTTTGCTATTGTCAAATTGCTTTCCACTGTTTATTGTCCTAATATATGTAATTCTGACCAGTACATGTAACTGTTTTCCTTGACCCTCCTGAACACTAAATGTTGCAAATTTTTAATTGCTCTAAATTTTGTGATTAAAGGTTGATCTCAATATAGATTTAATGTGCTCTTTAACTAGAATAAATTAGGAAGTCTTTAAGCAAGCTTCATTAAAATGTTTGACTAAAAAGTCACAGTTTGTCTTCTTTTTGATTTTTACCCTTGTTTTATCATAACTTGTTGTTCATTTTTATAATTTGTATAATAAATAGTAGTTTGGACATTTGTCATTTCTTGCATGCTGGACATTTGAATCCACTTTCAAGTTTTGGAAATTCTATCTTCTGAAACTTAGCATGGGAACCTGAAAGGGGGAAATACTCCTTATTTTTTCTTTGTTTATATATCTATTTATTGTCAGACAGCATATTGGCAGGTGGCCTAGGTTTAGCTTATTGGACTCTGTTGCTAACAACTTGGGTTCTTGAGTGACTTAATTGGAAAGAGACAATAAAAGGTAATTTTCAGAGGGATCTAACAAGGGCTGGTACCTCCACTGGGATTTACAGGATTGGGTAAAGTGCAATGATCGCCTGTTTTGATTATTAGCTTCCGCAGCCTTCTGAATGTGGCCTTATTAAAAATCTGACCTTCCAACTGTTTTTGACTCTTCTCCAGCCTCCATGTCTTTGATAGGGGTGAGGATATTTCTACACATTCAAATTACACTTAATGAGAACATTGCACTCACTGAGAATAAAAATTTTGAGCCACTTCAAACCAAGAACGAGATCCTCATTTAATTGATTAATTAAAAGACAAAAGAGGTTTGAGTTATTCTTAAAAGCAAAATATGAAACAGACCAAAAATGCAGTCAATGTAGTGGTGTAGTGGATGTAAGGCTATGTGCTGGATAATTGATTTGATTTCCTTCATTAAAAACAGAACAGATGTGCCTGCCCAAGTGGAAAAAAAAAAAAAAAACAGAACAGAATAAAACAAAAAAAATAAAAAATAATGATGCTATTATCAAAATGGGAAATGTGTGAATCGATTTCAAATGTGGCAAGAGGAGAATACACAGACTCAAGATGATTATGTTATGATAATATGTTTGTAGTGTTACAAACATATTATTTATAAATATACAGCTAACCCTATAGGAACCATGATACCTTTGTATGTTTTATTTAATGACTACCTGGTATCTAACTTCAAAAACCCGAAGAAAGAACATGATGGACTTATGGTTGAAAAAAGACCATATGCCTATAGACTTCCATTTGAATTCAGGAATTATCTATAATTTCTTAATTCCACTATTTGCTATCATTTGGTGATCAGTATTAACTTATAGTGTCCCTAAAACCATAATGTATCACACATGATATATATCCTAGGAAGTACAGCAGTGGGATTCCCAAATAGATTAGCCACACACAAAAACCTATAAAATACCCTCTACCTTATTTTTTCAATACTCCAAATGCATAGAGAAAATTCTTAATAAATATGTATGAAAGAATAAATAATATATTTCACTAAAAATCAGCAATTTAGCTGACTTAATTTTACTGAGCATAAGCTGACTAGAATTTATTCAAAGTTCAGTTTATCAAACTTATACTTGATTTATGGGTTACTAGAAAGTTTCACCTCTCAACAAATTTTTCCTCTCCTACATGCTTTTCCTAGAGCTAAACTTCGCTACCCTCAGATACTGAAAGATTGGGTTAGCATAAATACTGTTATTTCACTAGAAGTGGAGTATCCAAAGAAGTTACTGGGTTATAGAAAATAAGGCAGAGCATGTGGAATCAAGATAGGCACCAAGAAAAATAATGGAATCAGTGAAAATTGTCTAGAGGAAAAAAAAACATGCATTTAACAATCTAACCAAGAATATAGTGCTGTCCTTATTTCATTTTATCTCTTTTGCCGCTTGAATGCAATATGCATATTATAGTCCATAACAACAGCATATACATTCTAAATCATAAGCACAAGTACATATTTATACTAATATTCCTTTAAATAAATTAGCTTTTAATTAGTCACAATTTTAACTGATGCTTTTAGGTGTCAAAGCACATCTCACATTTAAGCATGCCTTCTATCAAAACTCCTATTTTAACATAATATCATATTAGTAAAAATTGAAAACCTTACTTTAATTTCTAACTACCTAACTCTGTAGCACAAGATTAAAAATTCAAATAAGCTATCAAGAAACGTAGCACTAAACTTCTAAAATTTTCTTTCTTAAAATATTATATTTTTCTTTAAATTTAAGCAAAATAAAGCAGCACACATGTGTTTCATATGGCTTTTCATATATGCTTGTACAATTGTATTAACAAAAATCCAATTCCTTTTCATTCCTTTATTTCTTGACAAACAGGCTATTTTCTGGAGAAATTCACAAAATTAGTCGTCTGGCTAAATTTTCTGGCAAAAATTCAAGTTGTGAGAGAACTGACTACGTGCTTTAAAAACTATCTTTTTATTCATAACACATATATGGGTTATTTTTTCCCATCTGAGAAAGCTTTTTTCCCATCAAATTCTCAGTAAAAACAATAGAGAAAACATGATTCAATGAATATAAGGACCAAAAAGTCCCTCTAACATAGCCCTTTCAAAATTATTATGAAACTTTTCAAAATTAAGAAAAAAAAATCTTCTGTGGTTCAGATAAAAATGTACATTTCAGATTCTAACAAATTAATTTGAAAGTTCCTGTTATGGGGTAAAAACTCACTTTGCATGCAAACTTTTTCACACCTATGTCCCAGTTATCTTCTTTTTGTTTGAGTGGTCACAAGGTCACTCATCTGAGTTTACCCATGCTTTGGGTTATCAGCATAAACTGCCAATTTATTAAATAATTGTTAAATTATGTAATTCTATGTAAAGTTCTGTAAGTTTGTTCCAATTTATTGATAGAAATACATAATAAGCCCTAGAGATGAAGGAAGAATATTACCATACCAGAAAAGAGACAATTTATAAACAAGAAATAAATTTACCAAAAAAAAAAAAAAAATGCAAAGAACAAAACTCTATACTCAGTATTATTATTTGGAATAGTTGAAATAAGGTTAATATTTATTATTATCATGAAATTCTGAGAGTCATAGAGGTAAACAGAAATTACCAGGAACAAAAAAACCATTTTGTCTCACTCAGGTTGTAGTTGGAAAAACTTTCTCAGATGGGAAAAAAATAATTCATATATGTGTTATGAATAAAAAGATATTTTTTAAAGCTTGGAGTTAGTTCCCTCACAAACACATGCGCTTTTTAATATTTAACAGTCCATTAAATATATCATATTTAGATTGTGGATATGAAATAATTTCCATTGAAAATCACAAGCTGGAGATTAAAGAGCATTTCGTTCATAAATTGTGTCCTGGGTCACTGAGACAATCCCTACCATCTCAATGCAGAAAGGGAGAGTGTTATTTTCCCTCGCACCACAAGCCTCGTCTGTGGGATTCGGGAGGGGGACACATAGCACAGGTTACTTCTCCCCTGCAGTCTGATAACACGGTCAGGAGGATCAGGAAGGAGTGAACCAGGAAAGGTAGCTTCATGAGGGCAGATCCCAGAGCTGCTTAGAGCAAGGACCCCGTAGAATTCATTCCAGAGGTAAATGAGAGATGAAAGGCAGACGTGTTTAAATTTTGCCCCAGGTGACAGCCTTGAGGTGGCATGGAAACCTATCAAAAGATTTAAGCGAAGAATTTTAAGTGGTCACCTGGTGAATATATTACTCCTCATAAGTGAAATATAGATCAGGGATCCCTAGTGAACAGCAATCCAGAAAACATATTCTGATTACCCACTAAATTTAGGGAACGTTAGTGTCTGGTCATGTTTGTGCGATTCAGCCGGGCCCAGGCTTCCCCTGCGTCAGCACTGAGTGCATCATAAACTATGTTTGGAAAGTCAGTGAGGTCATGAGGAGTAGAAGCACAAGACTGGTAAAAAATTGGGAGGAAAGCAAGCTGAGGCACTTCAATCTTCCATGATCGGTTAGGGAAAGAAGAGAGTTTAACTTGGAATAAATTCAGATTTGCCTATTTGATGGGTCTAGGTATATTAGACATTACACTTAGTTTTTTTTTTTAATTAGAAGTGATTTGAGAATTTTATTATATGAAAGTAAACAGAAATGTTCCCTAACCCATCCTAAGTTTCGTCAAAGAGATCGGGAAAAATGCCTCCATATGTAAAGTCAGTCCTGGGAAAGAATAGTTTTACTTCAATCAAGATTTAAAATAATCAACAAAAGCAGTAGCAAGAGAATAGGATTTTTTTTCCCCTTCCTTTCTCTCTCAAAACTGCTATAGGTTCAAATTGAGGAGAAAGGAAATCCTATCTACTCCAGCAAAAACAAATTCAATTTTAATAAAGGAAGAATATTAAATTCCATTTAGTTTAGCCTAAAAACAGTCAGTTATAAGTCAAGAGTGCCCATTTAACAATTATCATAGCTTCTGGGGAATATTATGGCAAGGGAAGGGGTGATGGTGGCTTGAGAATAATGTGTTCTTCACTGTTATGGATGGCATGGAGGAGAGCTGGGGTATATACTCCAACTCCTAATTTCATTACCCTATTTTATAGACTGTTTCATCCAACCATCATACCTGAAACAAAATCTGTTACATGATTCAACAAATCAGAATCATAAAAAGTAATTTTAAGTCCGTTATTTTTATAAGATTATCAGTTCCAAACAATATGTCCAATATTTCATAGAGATGGACAATGATGTAGTTAAAATAAGTCTTTCTATCCTATACATGAACTCTTACCTTCCCATGTCCCTTTGAGCTGCTTAGTTTTGCTGTTCAATTGACGCAGGCAAGGCAACCGGGGCCCTCAGGGAAACAGAGACATACTTAAATATCTGAGAATTTTGTAACTGTGAAAGGAAATTTTCCACTTGTGTCCTTTCCCTATTTCATGCGTCACAATAGTAAAATTCCCCTTATTTAAGAAGAGTAGCATGAATCAAAAGCAAGTAAAGAGGTACCATATGTTCATTCTTACTTCAGTTTCTACTCATGCCCCAATCTACCCCACTGTTTTACCTCTCTCACACCCTTATACTACACGTTTGATGCTTCCACTTTTATGATTCTCATCTTTTATTCTTCCCTCATTTTCAAAGCCCTTCCCACCTGTGATCTGAATTGTAGATGTATCATCAGCAAAATTCTTAACGTTTTCAATCAAGTCTCTTAATGTTCCCTTCACTGCTCATTTTTGCCAACATTGAGTTCTCACCGTGTAATGGCTGGCGCTGCAATACTTTAAAGCTAGTGGCTGCTTTTCTCCCATATACTCCATTCCTGAAACTGGAGATAAACCAGATGAACTTGTTGTTTAAAATTTATCTTAATTACGTATTTAAAACGATTCACTGTCAATGTCTGGAAGACCACTCTTGTCAAACATCTTGACAGTTAACATTTTCAATACCATGTTTTTTGATTCTTTGACATCTTTTCCTCTAAGACATTTCTTTCACTGTCCCTTAAACACCTAAGTGAATACCTTACACATCCTCATTACTAATAGCTTTACCTTCATCAATCCTTTCTTTAAATTATGTTGCTCTTCATGTACCAATTCTATCTTGCGCTTCACTCCAAAGCATCCTTATTTAATCAAACTGAAACATGTTCCAACTGAATTTTCATCCATGTCCTGAGCTTTACTTACTGTTAAGATGGGCATACTTCCTGGGCTCCTTTCTAAGGCCATACTTCTTTGTAAACTAGACATCATTCCTTTTTACATTGCTATAGGAATATATACTTCCTCTCATCAACCATAGTATTTACACATAGAGTCATTCTAATTGAACCCACAAATATGCTATAACATCTTCTATTTAAACAAAAATCCCTTTTGGAACCCACATTCCCTTTCAGCAGTTATCTCATTTTATGTTCCTCTTGACAACAAATAAATATTGAATTTATTTTGAATAAATCTGAATAAATATTGTCACACTCACCGTCTCCATTTCTTCATCTTTCATTATCTCCTGAATTCAGTCAAATCTAGTTTTCATGTCTACCAATTCAAAGAAACTTGTTGTCAAGTTCCCAATTTGGCTTCTGTGTCAACAAATCCAATGCAAAAGCTTTAGTGTTCATCTCACTGAAATTTTCAGATGTATTTGATTGAGTTCATCACTCCCTTCTTGATTCATAAAACATCATTCTCTCTTGGTTCTGTTCCCGCTTGAGTAATGTCTACTCAATTTCATCTGTAGACTCTTTTCCAACCCCTAGGATCTAGACCTCTAAACATTGGAGATACCCAGGGATTAGGACGAGGCTTCCTTTTGTTTTATTTATGTTCAAACGCCTTTGTAAATACCATACTGAGTATAGCAAACTATTTCTTCAACCCAGACTCTTCCTGATACCCAGGATCAAATTCAAGTATAAAATTTTAATACTACATGATGTATCCATTTGGATTTTTTCTCAAAATTAACATATACAAAACAGAAGATATGCTTTCTGTAAAACTTTTTTCTATCAGTCTGCCATTTCAGTTGATGGAAACACCATTAACAAGGTACTCAGGCATACACACACATACACACAACCTAAACATTTCTACTCTGATACAAGTCAAGGCATTGTGTCACTTGGGTAATTTCAATGTCCTCTTAAGTGGTCTCCCTGCTTCTCATGTGCAATCTCCACATGGCAGTCAGAGAGAGATTTTTAAAACAAATTTCAGCTCCTATCACAGTATTCACAAAACCCTGCAATAACTACCCATCTTATTCCGAACAGAAGTTAAAGTCCTTACAGAAGCTTACAAAACTACACATACTTTTCTCCCTGCCACATACATGATTTTCAGACTTCATTTTCAGCCTTACTTCCTTTTTCTTCATTCTGTTTTCCTCCTTTCTTGGCATTGAACATATGTAGTAGGTTCCTATTTTGATGCCTCAGTACTTGTGCTATCCTCTCCTAAGACTTTCCCATGCCCTTCCCCCCAACAGTTGCCAACTCCCACACTTTGAAAGAGAAGATATTATCCCAAGTAAATGATAAAGTT
Source organism: Tamandua tetradactyla (assembly GCF_023851605.1). NCBI lineage: Eukaryota > Metazoa > Chordata > Mammalia > Pilosa > Myrmecophagidae > Tamandua > Tamandua tetradactyla. Next base: position 65,689,328 of record NC_135345.1, read on the forward strand.
CACAGGATGAAGCAAGACTCCAGAGAAAACTTGGATATATATGCATTTATGAAGAAAGATTTGAGCCTTGCAATTACCTGTGCTGGGTTAGTATAAAAATAATTTTCATCTTAAGAAAAGGAAAAGACAACTTTTGGAACCGAAGTGGTCAGAGAGATGACAATAAGAGTGATCCCATTGGAGTCTGCGTGTTTATAAGACAGGAGTTCTGAAAATGGGGCTATGAGCAGGTAATGGATTTTCATGTGTTGATAGTATTAAGTACAGCTGTGACTCTTTATCTTCATTCTTTGGCACAATGAACATATTTTTCCAGAATATAGGGTGAAATGACAGACAACTTGTTTTGCATTCTTTTTTTCTCTTCCTATTAAATTCCAAAACTCTATTTAAAGTCTTGTCTTATGAGAATGTTTTTTGAATTGACTTGGTAAATTAAATAGGCTTCTAAAGCCCAGTTATAGACATACTCAACCTTGATAGATTTTATGACATTGCAAAGATAACAAGTCAATACTACTATTTAAGTATTATCTCATGACAACTAAAATTTGTCTATTATCTTCTCAACCTGGCTTTTGTTACAATCTGCTAAATTAATCACATTACCTTTAACAGTATGCAAGTATCTGGTATTTTCCTGTTTTTCCACTTTGCAAATCACAATGATTTCTATATGGACTTAAAATAAGTCATATACATATGCAATTTAAACATTTTAATGGAAAATTATGTTTATAATCAGATACTGTATCCTCTTCATATTTGAATGGAAGAATTCTGATCAGTCTTTCCCAAAAATAAAGACAAGAGCGTGTAAGAGTTTACAAGACAATTAACCCAAAATGAGGGTGCCCTTACAAATATTAGATTTAATCATTTAAAGGAAATTTCTAAGTTTTTTTTTATAAACCATAAATAATATTCTTCCCACCAAAAAGTACTCTATTAACAGGAACGCATTACTATAATTTTCACCAGTTATTTTTAAATATGGTTAAATATTTGGGATAATATTACGCCCTCTACTTTAGAAGTGTGATTTTCTTAAATGTATTGAAAAAAAGGGAGCTAAAAACAGATTGCACATTGGTTTTCAACATTCTAGCCATTCTTTGAGGACAGTGAGTTTGTCTTCTTGAAAACTGAAGAAGATTTTATCCAGGGTCACTTGATTTCATAACAGCAAAGATAGAATAATTTAATGAATGAAATCTGACTAAATGAATTAGCTTCTTCATGTTAAAATTTATGCGACAATCCCAAACTCGTATCAGGCTAAAATTAAAATTGCATATAGGGTTCAGAGGGACTTATGATTCATTTCATCTTCATTGATTAACCAAGTTCTCATTTTTGCTAGGAGATAGCCACAAAATTGCCATCTTATATGAGTAAATTAATCGCATACTCTTGTTATTTTCCTAACAGGAATGAACAAGTGACACTGAAGCTTAGATGGGATAAATCGACTTCTTTTTATCATCTTGGTAACATTTTTCCACTATTTTTTTTCAATTAAGATGCAAATGAAAATAGCTGTCTGATGCTACAAAACAGATTTTATAACAAAAGTGACAGAGAATAAACATGTTTTCTGATGTTCATGAGAAACGTGATTTTTTTACAACTTAGAGAAAATAAAGATGTTTATTTTTCCCAATTTAATGCAAAGACTTAAGAGCAGATGAATAAAGAGGCAAACTTTAAGTTCATTTAAAAATGTAATAAATATTTGACTCATCTTTCATTTAATAGCATATAGAGCATTTTGATATAAAATGTTTTCCTGAAATTTTATTGATGAGAGTCTTTCAGAATTAGTGGGAGTCAATATTCATTTAATTAGCTAAAAATATATATATTTTTTCAAAAAGTATTTCTTGAGGAGACCCCATTAAACAATTAAATATGTACTGCCCAGTAATTTCCAAAAGTTAATCATCTGACATTAGCACACTTTTGGCCATGTGTGTTTTTTACTGTACATGACTGTCAGTTTCTCTTATGTCATAAATAAATAAATAAATGTGTGTGCATATATATATAATATATATGGCATCTATATTTTATGTTACAAGTATCAGTTTTCTAAGAATACTTGATCAGATGTAGCTGAAAACCACTTGTCCAAATTTACGGCAATCTTTAAATGAAAATATTTTATTAATTTTGTATTAAAATGTTTATGAAAATATTTTTATTTCTTTGAATTCATTAAAAGTTTAAAATGTATTTTAATATGTATTTTTAACAATGGAATATTGCAAAAAGGCAAACTGAAAACTGATGGCATGTAATGTTCTTGAGGCTAACTCAAGCAAAACTTTATATTTTTAATATTTTGTTGTTACATGACATCTATGTGGTGATATGTGCAGAAATTATAAAAATTGGGCCGTGTATGGAAGGATGAATGTGCAGAAGGGTGGATAGTTATAACCACAACTAATCACAAAAGAAACTTTGGACAAAGGATCAGGGCCAAATATGGCTACAAATAAAGAAGTAAATGTCGTGTCTCAGTTCAAGATTAAAAATTGGAACTTTCCAGGATATCATTCATCATCCACATTAGTAAATAAAGATGTGCTAAATAAATGCATTTCAGAAGAATAAATAAATGAATTCATGAAAGTTTGCAATTGTATTTCCTCATCTATTGATTCATAATAAAATGCTAAAATCATAGCATATCATGTTTACATTTTTTTCTGTGAATAGTTACTGAGATCAAAAGGAATTAATAAGGCCATTGTAGCTCAGTGGGCAAAGTTCTTGCTTGCCCTGCTGGAGACCCGGGTTCAATTCCCAATGCCTGCCCATATCAAAAAAAAGAAAAAGAAAAGTAAAGTATTTATATTGCATAGATTTGCAATTGTTAGAAATTGGATTTTATGCAAATACACTTTCTATTTTTTGCTTTTGATAATTTGTCTTGTTTGTTTAAAAACAAGCATGCAAACAAGCAACATGCTTATGTTGATATGCTATGTGCAAGAGATTTGCCATGAGGGTTGGATTCTATTTCAGGTAGCTTTAATATATAAAAAAAAAAATTACATGAAAATTTGGCACTATATTATAGGGGATTTTTTTAAAGGAGGTTAGGATTGTGAGTAAAGACTCTGGAATTTATATTCTCATAGTTAAATGGACCAAGTCAAGAGCCATAACTCGGTTGAGAGGTATGCTAGGAGCTGTCTTTTAGGCAAACAGAGAAGAGGAAAACTTCGGTACTAATTAGAAATAAGGTTTGTGAAACTGAACTAACTCTTGGTTGGCCCTTAAGAGGAATAGCCAAAAATCCTAATTTTTTAATCACTTTATTTGTGTACTTGTCTTTAATTTCTGTGCTTCATTCATATCCCAAAGTTCTAATTTAGGTATAGAATGATAATAGAGCTTACAGCCGGATGGCAATACTAGAAGTAAGATGATTGGTAGTACAATTAATCTTAATGATCAAAAAAACTGAAATAAAGTTTCAGCCTAGAGTTAACAGAATAACTAGGGCATGGGAGAAAAGACAGCAAGAGCTAAGCAGGATGTCAGGATCAAATAAAGAGGGCTGGGGTTCATGGCAAAATGCTATTACCAAAGGAAACTAAAATGTAAATGAGAGAAGTGAGATGAACACAAGTGAATTGATCAGAACCACAAAGGAGGCTTCAGTCATATAACTTTCCATATATTTTCAAATACACAAAGTACCGCATTTGCTACATTGAGGCTAATGCCACCTGTAAATCAGGATCACAAACAAAACCCGAAAGACAGTGTGCTCCTGATTAGAATTGTTTAGGAACTTGTAATGTTTGAACCAAGTTGAAATTTTCCTGTTTTCTATAAATAAAATTAATAATCTATAAATTACATAGTGTATTAGTTTAGATTAGGTAAATATTCAGTTTCTAGCCATTCTCAAAATGTGACCTGTTATTTTCAGTTTAGTTATTGCTTTCTCTTCAGTCTTAAAGAAATACACTAATGTAATTTATAAATGTCCTAGTTTGTGACTAATAAGGGAAAGGCTGTCAGACCCTGAATATAAGAGCATCATCATGTCATGTGAAAATCCTTTTTAAACGAGTAACTTTCCATCTAAATAAGAAAACATATGGGGTTGCTAAATTGACAAAGGATTGCACATTACTTGTGTTTTATTTTACTACATTTGCTTTCAAAGTTTACTAGAACACAAACAGAAAATATTTCAAGGACTTTATACAATATACAACTTAGCAAGAAAATGTAAGCTCAACTTCATGAGGATTGTACCACTTTTTGTCTGCTTGCCAATTGACATAATGGAGAAGAAAGATTGCATTCTTGCATTAATCTCTGTGTGATATACTGTGAGAAGAATGTTGGCAATAGGAGACAAAAGAAGTAACAGACAGTTGCCATAGCACATTCACAAAACACTTCCACAAGAATATTTAAGTAGACAGTGTCAAATGACAGCGCTTGACACTTGCTGTGCTAGATTAGTAGCCTGTCCATCACTGCGTCTGTCCTGAGATTATAAATGTGAGACCTGATAATTATACATTAGACCAGTTGCTTTGAATTGCAAAGTGACAACGTAAACTATTAACTTAAACTGGAAAATATAGGGAAAAAATTGTTGATGTATATTTTCTTTTCCTTATTGAAAACTCTAGTCAAGATAACCACTGAAAACATATATACATGTCTCCTCTTCTTTCAAAAATTTCTATTGAAGTCATCCTCAGAAATAAATAAACACAATTCAGAAAACAAAGCCAAGCAAAAAAAATTGACAAAACAGAATCATGACTGGAAACATCAAGTTGCACCATAAATCTCCAAGAATCTTTGCAGAAGTTATTTAAACAGTCAACAGATGGGACTAGACTAAAAAAGAGACCTTATCATGAAAGAGTAATGTACAGTGTCAAAATGGGAGGCATACATTACAATTCATTGCCTTCATAGTGCAATTAGGGTGCATGCTATATGACAGCCCCCCACTGATACTCTATTCAAATAGCAATTCATTTCCATTAGCACCATTGGGAAAAACAAGACTCTATCATACCAATCTCTCAAGATAGGAGAAGGAAATTAAGTGTTTGCTTTAGTATTAAAGTCACACCAAAGCCAGAGGTATATAACAGTTATACTTTACATTGAGTACTTCTACTATTACAGACTTCTCACTCAAGAACCTGTTTAATCTCTCAATGAACATTTTTACTTTAATGAGAATATATATTTCCTCACCAACTTCAATGTTTGCCCAATGTGACCCAGAAATAAAAAAAATCTAAGCCAAAATCATGCAAACACCTGATATTAAACCAACTCTAGGTAAGCACAGCTCTCTCTTATTTAGTATGAACAACAAAGTCAACAACTATTTTACAAGACCATAATTCAAAAGAAGTCTACAATAAAGAATTAAATAAACTGCACCCATGTGAAATAAGAGTATGAAGATAAAACCTTGTAAAATGTCTAATTTTATTATTAAAAGGAATTAAAATGATTAGATGCAAAAAGAATCTACATATGCACATACACAGACAGAAAAGATATCCACATTCCATTCATAGTAGTAGCAACATTATAAATAAATGGGAAAAATGTAACCAAAATATGGCTAAACACAAATAAACAAAAATAAAACCCTACTAGATTATGAAAATGACTTTAAAATTTACATGAACTCTATGTGCTCCAATTAATTTTTTTTTAAACTCTAAACACCCATATTTGGTATTGACATAAATGTTTTAACAAAAGCAAATGTGCTTTTTCCATAAAAAACAAACAAACAAACAAAAGTTCTAGCTTAGTTTACCAATCAGTGGAGGACATGACTCTAAAATTATAATCCCAAGGATCTGACTTGGAATTTAGCACATCAAGCTCTTAATTTAGGAAATAAAGCATTCACAGCAGTATGTGCTAAAAAATGTCCCTTAATAGTCAACAAAACTGGCAAGAGTCATTGCTTGCTGATAGCTGGTAGATTTTCAAATTATAGAATTCATTTGTCACACTCCACTTAGCATATCTATAACTTTCCAGCAAGAAATGCCATCTTCAAGCAGCTATTTAAATGAGAAGTAATGGGGGAATGTGAAAGACAATTATATCCTGTCTCTCAAGACAGAAATGAGGATCACCTGGAGGTATATGTATTTCTTCCCCAACAGCAATATCTTTATTCAGCAAGAAATGTAAAAATAAAGAAAAATAAATAACACTGGACTAAATGCAGACTTGATTTCAGTTACATCTGTGGATAAAGATCTTTGCAGTGGTAGTGAATATTTATTATAATTAACCTTAGATTAGCGTGCAGAGACATTAAATCCTACTAATATTTGCTTATTGATTCAATAAGATTTGATTAAAAGTTTTAATAATTTTTTAGAAGGTATTCTTATAGCTATCTTGTTACTCACTAGACATAGAGTGAAGTCGACATACATTATACCACCAAGCAATGCTAAGGGCCGGAACAAAATCCTTTTAGTAACCCTACTGTTGTTAAGGTTGAAATGTCCCAGTTGAGGCATTAGTAGGAATATACCTTCTCTGCAGAAAGGCTGCTGGCATCTGAGCTTCCTCTGCCATATGGAAAGGGATATGGCCAATGTCTACTGGTCCTTCACTCCCAGGTCCATTGCTTTCAGCTTTTGATTCCAGTGGCTTTCTCTCTATAATACTATTTCATCTTTTTATTCCAGTGCATCTCTATAATACTATTTTCTCTTTTAGGATCTCTAGGGTGTTTTGTCTAAAACTCTCTCTTTCCATGTTTCTGCCTTCTGTACTTTCATAACCAGTGTCAGTAAAGGATTAAGACCCACCTTGAACTGGATGTGTCACATCCCATTTGAATGTTCCTAACCAAAATGTTCAATCCACAGAAGGTATGTATTCACAAGAATGGATCAAAAGAATATGACCTTTTTGGGGGTTCATAACTACCACATAAGGAATAGAGGATATAACAAGTTTTCTGATGGCCAAAGTAAATGGGTAGACTGGAAAATTGAAGCTAGCCCTGCACACATGTGTCAAAGACACATTGGAGAACTAGATATTGTAATTATATTGATACTACTAAACTTAGTCCCAGTTCCTCTTTTTATTTTACAGCACATTATATAGCTACATGATTCTAATACAATTGCTGAATCCAAGCAACATTATTTTGCATCTCATAGAAATTGCCACTATCACGATCTATCAAGAACATTTTCCTCCTACATATTCTAATTATTATTTGAAATTTTAACTTCTTACCTAGAACAAAATATAATGTTTCTTTTGGTTCATGAAGTTTGTTTCTATAACTTTGTTGTCTAGAAGTTCTCTACCAGGTTGATGAATTTTTAAAATACACAGATGTTGTTCAATCTGCTGATTTTAATTGTCCTATATTCTTTAAGATGGGCAAAAAAGTAACTGGTCCTCTTTTATGTTTGTCACATATATTTTTGTCAGCAGTTTAAAATCTGTATAGGTTTAATATTCGGTAAGGAAAGCAAAATAAAACTTTATTAAAGCTATTTCTTTCAGTAACTATTTACCTTTTTTCCTAATTTACCTGATATACCTTCTTTTACAACAAATCATAATGTCACTTCCCACTTCTGTGCTGTGCTTCAGTCCACTAATTATGGGTTCAAAGTTCTTATTGAAGTAAATATACCTGTAATTCAAAGGAAATAGTATTATAGAGCTTATCTCTATATAAATCAAAGACAAATTACACATTTAAGATTAAACTTAGATAAATAGATTTTAGATAAATAGATTGTGATCAGACATGCTAGCAAGGTAATCTGAAGGGAAAAACCTATTTCCATGCAATTTTACATGCCACATCTGACGTTTTGTGGCCTTTATCATTTCTTCAACTTTAAATTCTAATAAATTGTCAAGTAATATTAAATAATAACTAAATAATTTCATTTGGAATTGTTCACAGATAGATGTTTTCTTATGTAAACATTTGGGGGGCTTATATTAAGACTAATGTGTCAGTCAGGGTTCAATCAGAGTTGCTGAACAACTAAGAAGGATAGATAAATAGGTGGTAGATAGAAGATAGATGTTCGATGAGATAGATGATGGATAAATAATAGATTGATAGATGATAGATAGATAATATAGAGAAAGAGGGATGGGGGTGGGGGAGGAAAATGAGGGATTTGTCACAAGCTTTTGACAATCACACAATTGTGGGGTCTGGTTAAGCATTCTTTGTCACGTTGTTGTGATCATGCCTGATCCCTGAACCTGCAGGGCAGCGAGTGAGGAAGAGAAGATGTATGTAAAGTGGGGGAGAACAAAGACAAGCAGGAACTCATGTGGAGGCTTTTTGCTACCTGTCACATTGATGGCCTGGGTATACTGAAGGAGATGCCAGCACCATTCTTAATAGAATCAGATAACCGGCCCAGAAATGAACAGTTCTAAGGGGATTGCTGGGGAGGGTGAAAGAGTTTGGGGGCTGACTTGATTCATGACAAGAAAGTGAGCCAGCAGCGTGAACTACAAAGCAGCTGCTGCTTCCTCCCAGTCTCCCATTGGTTGCACAAGAACCTCTTATGTGACCCTTTTAACTGGAAACTTTGAGAGAGAGGAAATCTGGGATACATGCATCAGTATTGCCAAGCTGACACATTACAGTCACCACAGCCAATAAAATCTATGATCCTACTTGTTGCTCCCTGAGCTTTGAATCCCCAAATCATCTATTTTATTGTTTCAGTTTCTGGTTTATTTCTCCAATAAGTAATGTATGCATTCACACTTCTTGAAATTATTCTGTGGGGTATACAGAGACGATGACACTTTTAAATCTGAAAATATCATTGAATGAAACTTCACTGATACTTACTAGAGTGACATAATGGCTTATACAATGTTTAGGTGAGCGTGAAAAGAAAGGTAACACGGCTTTCATTGATGAAGGTGGTAGATTTAAAAAGAGCTTTCTGCAACAAAGAATAAATTAAAATAAAACTATTCTGAAAAGCTAAGCATAATGAAGCAGAAATTTTGTTACGCATATCTTAAGTGATCTGTCAAACAAATTCTAAAATAGTGTTACTTTTTAAATTCATCATACGCTCTGATTCATATACGCCATAGTTAATGACCTATCATTTGTTCAAAAATAGAAAGAACATTTACTGTATTTTTCATAGTAATTTTCATTTTCAGATGATTAAATGAATATCACAGGATACTCAGTTTAAAAGAGGAATGATTTTAATCCATGAAGGGAATATCTATTATTAAGTAACACTCAGTAAATGGAAAGTATTTAATAGCGACCACAGGAAATTACTAGTGAAATAGAAACTTGAAATGCCCCATTCTTTATATCTCTACGATATTAAAAAATTCCATGAAGGTTGATGTTCATAAATTTTCTACTCTTAGAGAAGTTTTCTTTTGGGTTTATAAAAAATATACCATAACCTCTATTGTAATTTTACATTTGAGGCCACCAGATCAGAATGAACATATCAATATTGAAAATGCCCAAAAGCCTCGCCAGTGTGTGGATATAAAGATAAGGTCAGGTGATAACAATATTTAAATATTGTTCAAAGCTCCAGTTTTAAGAGCCACTGATAATTAATTCCTCAATCCATAACTGGAAACCCACAAGGTTAGAAAACAAACTTGGCTTTACCTGGGCAATTGGTGGCCTCAATTGTTTCTTTCCTTCTTCTTTTTTTTTATTTCACATCCTCTATGCCATGTGCAATCCTGAGATTTCCTTTTTATCACTTGCCCTAAGTGCTCTGCATAGATTTCTGTCTCCAAGTTAAAGATTTCTGCTGCTACCTTCAAATCAAGCTGATGCCTACAATATTTATGGTTCCCCAAAAGCCAGGCAATCTTTTATAAAGATTTATAATCAGTTATGGTGATTCCATGAGGTGGTTCATAGAATTAAATGAATTAACACACGTAAATTACCCACCAAATGCTTATAATATAATGTAGAATTTTAGATTTGTTATTTATTTTACTATTTTGCAGGAAAAGAGTGAGTAAGGGACCAATCACATTAGAAATATGATTTTGAGTTAGTTTATTCACTAAGCAGATGTTTCTACCACATGAAATAATTCTGACTTAGTTAATTCACTAATCAGAAATTTACAGTGTGAAGCAGAATACACAGTGGTTCAACATTCATCAGATGAAAAATTCATTGAAGATGTGACATCTGATCCAATTTTCCTAATTGTTTTGTATTTCAATGAAATTAGTTTTATATTTCAGTGAAATTTATTTAATGAGTCATACATTCTAATTGAAAAAGAATTAACTTCTCATGCGGACCCAATTAAAATAACATGGATTATCTATATGAGCATTGATTATTCACAAGAATAATCTGGTATTATTACCTTTATAGAAAATATTATGAATTTGTGAGATATTATTTTAGTATTGAAGTATGTCATTTAAATGCAAACCAGTTACTATTAATAAAACTAGATAAAAGAGATATTAATCTAGTTGTACAATAACAAACAGCAGTTATAATAGTGATGGTATTTATATTGATAATGAACTTAACGTTCCAGGAATTGTTCTAAATATTTCACATGTATTAGTTTATCATTTCATTCATAAATGAAAGAACTGAGAACCATGGAGGTTAAGTAGCTTTCTCAGAGTCTCAGAGCTGTGATGTAGTAGAACTGGAATTTGACCTAAGACACCAGGACTCCAGATTCTGTGTACTTAACCACTGTATTCAACTACCTCATAAGCACATTAAAAATATAGAATCATACTCCAATTCCCATAAAATGTATATTTGGGAGATATGAAGTATAAGAAAAGTATAAGAATTAGAGCCAAGGGTTATTTTCTGTTAATCTATGTATCTTCAGTGCCTCACCTACTCCGGCATCGAGTTTCTAAGGGGTTTTAATACAAAGAATTGAGACTTGCACAACTTTTGTAAAACTGAGAGTGCAAAAGTCCAGAACTTATTCTTAGAAGTGGGCCCCTTACAAGTTCTCACCCAGAAACGGCAGAGATTCTCTAGGAGGTCATTTGTACCTCTGTCACCGTGCACAACTGCCAGCAGCAGCAGACTGTGAATCCCAACCATTCTCCTGGAATGAGCTCTGAATCCAAGGTCTTCAGGCTTCCCAAGTGTCTGCTCCCAGCTGTCTCCAGAGATCAGTGGTTCTTGTCTTCCAGATCTTATGCCTTTTGTGAGCAAACTAAATGCGGATATATGAGAAAAAAAGCAATCTTGGGAACAATTCCATAAATCTCTCTTCCTATACAGAAAATTCAGAAGAGGATATAAAAGAGATGGCATGTTTATAACATACTAGAATACTCAGGACCTAGCATAGATTTAACCCTTCATAAAGGATTTTTAAATATATTAAGTAATCATTAACACTAAATTCTACCCCCTTAACATACTATCTGAAAATTATGTATATATATATATATATATATATATATATATATATATATATATATGTAGATGCTTTTGCTGTAAGCTTCCATCTGAGTATGGGTTAATAGGGAAGAAGATAAGATATAATTAAAAATTGTTAATGCCCTTTTCATATCCTTTTTAAAGTTCTGATGGTGCAGTCACATGCCATTTTGCATATTTACGTTAAGTAAAACTGGGATTTAACACCAATAATTTAAATGTCAAGTGGGTATATTCTGCAGAAAAAGTTCATCGTAGCTATTATCAACCAAGAGTTATTGAATCTTCATAGGATGCATTGAAAAAAAAGAAGGTGGAGATTCTGTGTTTGAATTATTGTCCAGTTGGAAAATAAACTATTTTCCTTTATTATTATCATTGCTGTTGCTGTTGTTTGGGAATGAAAATGAAGGCTGCAGTACAAGAGAGACATAGATATTAACAGAGACATTGTGCAGAGGCAAAAAGGGAGCAAACAAACAAAAGCAAAGACAATAAAAAAACAATTCCACTCTTCTCTGTGCCTCCCATCTCCTGCAGGTGTCTCTACTACCCACACATCCAGGAAGGAAATTGCCCATGGAACTCACAATATATATATAGGGTCTTTGGGTTTAATCCACCTCTGAATCTCAGTGGAATGTTGCTATTCAGGCAGAACAAAGAGCAGGAAAAAGAAAGTCCAGAATTGGGTGGGGTGGGGGTGTGTGCAAATGGAGAATAACCAACAGAGCACTCTTGCTGATTTCTAGGGCATTTCTAGATTTCTCTCCTAAATTTTATATTTTTGCTTAAACACTTGGATGCTAATTTAGAAGGAATAGTAGTAACAAACAGGGATTTAAACCAGCATGTAGAATTAGATGAACCCTCCTTCCCCCAGACACACACATGCTCATTTTAGGCATTAAAATAAATGTCCTTATTCATTATTCCTTAAACTTTAGTTAGATAAAATGTTTATCAGTGTCCTTTTCTCTTCCTTAGAACAGGACTAATATTATTATTCAACAGTGTACATCACAGTTCGTAAATACCATGAACTCTATACTTTCCAAGCATGTAGGATTAACAGAGATGAGGCTTATATTTCATTTTTTATCTTTTTTTCATGAAAAGAAAAAATAAAATACACATGACAGCGTGCCAAGTTGCATGATAAAAACTTTATATTTTTAATTTAATTTTATCATCTAAACTTTGATGCTTCTGGTTTCATTTTATCTCTATTATATTGAAGAAGAAACTGAGGGTAACAAATTGGTCAAAGAAGATCCATTGTCATCAAGAGTCAGAGCTATTTCTTAACAGCAGTCTTAAATGAAAGCTCATTTTCTTGACAATTCCTTTCTGTCTTGACAAAGAAAAATGCTGCCATACACTTTAATTCATTCTGTGATCCTGATCACAACTAAGGTAGATTTTATTATTTTTAACTTAAGAATTAAAAAAAAAATACTGTCTAATAGAAGCGATAATACATCCTAGTAAATAAAACTTCACAGAATCTGATTGTCACTTCTCTTCACTATATACTCCGCAATCTATAAAATAATTGGCTGATTGCCAAAAAAAAACACTATAAAGCAGGCACGTATATGCTCAGGGATGAAGGCTTTTGGGGGGAGTAGACAGCAGTTTTGTCACAGGCCGTGTCCTCAGGGAAGCAAACTCTGAGTCAGAGGTTAGTGCTTCGCGACATTTACTAGGGAAGACTCTCGGTAGGGAAGCAGACCCAACCGCCTCAGCTGACTCCGAACGGCCCCTTCGCGAACGCCACCAAGTTGTCCTGGGTTGAGGAGGAAGGGAGACACCCTGTATGCCCTCTCTACCTCTATCAGTTATGGATACAGAGAACCCCAGCAAGGGCATAAACTTGGGCAAGGGGGTTCTTTACACCCAGAAAAATCTTTTTCATATTGAGTGACATAAAGCTTTTCTGTCTGAAAAATCAAATTGTTAGAAAGAACACCGTACTTGAAAGAGACGGGCGCCCCCTCCCCTGCCAAAAAAATGGTGGTCATTGCACAGAGCAACTAAAAGCAGCGATATTTATCTAACCTGCAGTCCCGCCCCTGCTTCTCCGCTGATTGGATACTCTAAAGATTACAGCCTATCCGGATAATCTAACTAATTCAAATTTCCGGTGGAAGGTTCCCATTTTTTATTACACTTTTTAATTCAATGACCCTGGCCGTTACTTATTTAAACTTGCTTCTACCTGTTTGGCGCCAATTCTAGGCTTACATCAGGCAAGGGGGTTCTTTACACCCTGAAAAATCTGGGTGGCTGAAGGCTATCAGGAGACAGGATTCCAGCAGCTGGGGCAAAACATTCTTCCTTGAAGGGGAATCTGGCAGGACATCTCCACACCCATCCTGTGAAATATAAACTAACTTTGGCAATAATTCTGGGCCTTATTTTTTGTTCTTCCAAAAGTCGAGTAAATTTTGCCCTAGAAGTACCAAATCATATGATATGACTGCCTACTTTTTTTGTCCATTCAATTGTCTCCTTTCTGTGCTTTAGCTAATTTGTTATATGTGTGTTTTTCAGTCAGACCATTTCAAACCAATTTCTGAATTTGTAGATTACTTAAATATAGTTGCCAACTGCAAAAGTTCTTCTTTACTTTCTGCTTTCCTAAACAAAAGAGAAAAAAAAAACAACTTTCAGATATAACCTTAACTTTTGTCAAAATATGATTTTCTTGTAACCATGGTGTTGCACCAAAGCTTCACTTTCAACCACAGCAGTTGAGGAGGCAGCAGGCCACTCTGATTACCGGGGCCTGGCAATCCTATGCACCACTGTTTAAAACAACATGGTTTCTCTCTGCAGAACAGGCTTTTGCCTTCTTCTCTCCAGCCAGCTGCAACAGAATGCAATTAGGTCAGAGAATGTAAATCTGAAGTGCAAACAAAAAGCTCTATTGTTATGAAGTTTAAAGGTGAGTTTGTGCAAATAGCAAAAACTAATTAAGTAGAACAGGTGATATTTAACTACTTCGAAACTTAGAAAAAGGAAAATTGATTTTTGTCTCATTGGATTAAATTACATTTTCATATTGATTGACACAACGCGCTTCTGTTACTACTCTTCCAGACAAGGTAAACATGCTGGCTGCTATTTATTCATGAAATCCTGTCTCTCAAAATTTCAGAGAATGTTATTCTAGCATTTTATTATTGAACAAATATTTTGACAGATGATGATATTTTGGAAGATAAACAGCTATATACATCCTACCACTTCCACTAAGTAATTACAAACTAGAAAATAAGTCATAGGAGGAGTAGAATGTGTTCACAGGTCAATCCTACCAGTGTCTGGTAGATCAAGATTAAATAATCAATATATCTTAATTAAAACTTAGGCCTTTTAATATTTTGACAGTCACTACACTTAACTGTTGAGCTAAGAACTGCTAGTATTTCAGTAATTATTTCCTTTTCATTTACTTCCTCAAAGTTATGAAATGGCTAAGGATAAAAAGACACATGTTCAACAGAAGATTTAAGAAGATGCAACTTAGATGGGTCAGGAAAAAGCATAAGAATGTAGAAAGAATCTTACTCTCTGAACCACACACCCTACCCTCCACAGAAAAAGCGCAAGTTTTAATTGATTTGTTGGTTCTAATTTGCATTTTGTTTTCGCAAAGTAAATAATGTGATAAGTGATAGGAGGAAGGGGAAGGTTTAGCACACATGCAGTGGTTAAACATCAATAACAAATTAATGCTTATGACCATGGTTCTTTTCATTGTGCTGGTAGAAAATGTATACTGAATACAGTGTAAATTTCCTTGAGACAAGAGAAAGGATTTGTAGAGTCTCGGTGAGATAAGATTCAGAGGAGCTATGGAATGTATTAAGAAAAAAAATTGTGAAAAGATCAGAATTTTATCATTATTCTATTTTGCATCTTCAACACACTAATCAGGCTTAAACTTCAAATGGCTTCCTCTCTTCCACTGCATGAAATCAAGATATTTAAATATGTCCTAAAGGCCCATAAGTGATCTTGCCCTCAAACAACTTTTTGATCTCATTTCTCACCACCCTCCAAAAAGGTTCATTCTGCTCTAGCCAATTTGGAATCACTGAAATTCTATGAATATTTCCAGCACACTCACATCTCAGGCTCACTGCAAAGCCATGTCCTATAACACAGATATCTGAATGGCTTCCAGTTTACTTTCTTCAGTTCTCTACTCAAATGTCAAAGGGAACTTCCTTGACCACCCTACATCAAATCGCACCACCACTGCAGTCTCTCTGTGTCACCCTCACTTTGCTTTATTTTTATTCATAGCTGTTACTACCATTTGTGATATTATATTAATTTACTTATTATTCTTTTTTTTTTGTTATTGTCTGTCTTCTCACATTAAAATGTATTTTTCCCATGAAGGCAGCCAGCTTGTTTTGTTCACTTCTATAACTTTACCACCTTAGTGAAATAATAAATATTTGCTAAATGAATGAATGTAACTTCGTTAACTCCTCACTGAAACTTTTGTGCCTTATGGAATTGGACATCTCTTGAGAGAGAAAATGAATTACAGAGTAGTCCCACAAGATAAATGCAGGGTATCATCTGCTCCCGGATGCCTCCACGATAATTTCTGAACTATTCAATCACTCTGGTAGAGCAAAAAAAGCATCTTTGAAGGCTATATATATCCTAGTGCTATTGAGGTGTGGAGAAAAGAACTTGAAGATTATTCACATTCTCATTACTTATTGAAATCACACCTATGTACAAGGTGTTTGATTAAATCCTCTACATTGGAAACTTTATTATGTGGTCTGGATATATAGCTCTGTGGTAATTTGAGATGATGAAAAGCCAGAAGCTAAGAAAAAAAGTCTAATATTGATAATTTTTTAATCAAAGCTATTCTATTTCCCAGGTGATCTCTCATTGAGAAATACATAGAAAATTATTTGAGGATAAAAATGCTAGAGTATGAAATGATGAACACGGAAAAAAGTGGCCAAGAGAGGCCACTATATCATTGGTTCCATCCATCAAATAACTTGAAAGCATCTAATTATTCTAAGCTCAGTAGTTTTCAACATAAAATGTATGAAGAAAAATGTGAGAAAGAGATTTAATCCACCTCTGAACCTAAAGCCTAATCTAAGCAAATATTTGGCATATGAATTTCTGTGTTCATTATTCTCTCCTCCTAGACTACAACACAACTCATCATACTGTTAATGCCTTACAAAACAAGTTGATGATTAATTAAATGAGTGACACCAATGCTTGGATGAATGAGTGAGTTCATTAGTAAAGGTTATATTTTAAGTGCTGTTCTACTTACACTGACAATAAAAAGTTAGGAGACCATTATAACCATGTAACACACTAAATAGAATTGGGCATTTTGAATTAAATTTCTTGAATTAAATGAATAAAGATATCCAGCCTGATATTTCAAGTCAGTTTCCTCTAACACTTTTATTGTAGAAACTGATTAAAAGCAGTGGCTATCAAACTTCCTGCTATGAAATTTCTACTCTGATCATGTGACATAGTTAGAAAAAATAAAAATACGGTTTAGACCAGTAGGGTTTCTTATGGTGATCCATGTATCACCGTCCTAAGATTTAACTAGAGATACTTTGTAAAAAATGCAGGTTTTTGCTCCAACCCCACATCTAGAACGCCATTCAGATACACAAGGTAATTCTCCAGTAGCACATGATGCCTAGTTTACAGTGGTTTGAGAAAACAGGTTAATTTTGTTCACGCTACATATTTAACACAGTTGTCACATGAGGAGGGGCTCTGACTCAGTTTAATATGAGGGGAGGAGAGCACACTCTCAATTAAATGAGACAAGAAGTATGACCTTCGCTGAACTGGTCATATTTCTCATCTAATATTTCTCACCTAATTTTAAGGCATAGAAAGTTATAATTCTCCATGTACCTAAACCAAAGACCTAAGCATGGGTGAGCACCAATCCTACTCAGTCCAAATTTTTGGGAATTGGGCCTGAAAAATCTTTTTGTTTAAGCAAGTTCCATAATGTGAGGAAATTTGATGATTATTGCTCTAAATCAGGTTCTACTATAAAAATACCAGTGAAATTTGACTTGAAATATTAGGCTTGATTCTTTATTCATTTTATTCAAGAAATTTAATTCAAAACCTTCAGTTCTGTTTTTCAGCTTGTCACATGGTGTTTGATGCAACTGTCAATATAAGTAGAGCAAAATGTAAAATACACCCTGTTCTTACTTCAACAAGTTTATCATATAGCCACAATGCAGCACTCATTTTTTTTTTTCACTCAGCTAATGGGCTGTCTGAAAAAATGGAGTAAAATGTAAATAGTAGAGGAAATAGAGTTCTGCTTGGGAACCTCTTGAAAGAGTAAAATTTATTTGCATAGCATTTTGGGATGCACATCTTAATTGCCACAGCAAGTTGAAGTTGCATTTATATTTTCAAGATTGTGTCAAGAGCTAAAATTAATAAGGAACTAAACACATTTTAAAAACATCTCTTAGATCTAAATTTAAAGATTAGACTTACTAAAGAATTTAGGCTGAATAAATAAAGTTCTTTGATTATACAGTTCCATTTGTAAGATAATATAATGGGTCAATTAATAAAGAAGTAAAACACAAAAAGTGAAAACTGTCTAATGACAATCATACTGAGCAATAGCTAAATCTGTCATTGTATAAGGTGAGTATAAGAAGAAAATACAGTATGAAAACAGCTTTATGTAAATCACCAGAATGCATTACAAAACTTAGTGACTTGGTGTTTTTCTTTAGTGAGGAGAAAAGAATGATATACTGATTTTTTTTCATACTGAGTTTTTGATAGAGTCACTTGACAGGATAGATGGCAGGTCACAGCTGAAAAGACATCTGCTGTTAGGCACTACCCATCACTCATATGCCAAAAAATATTGCGAGCTTAACTTTGCAGTGTTCAAGCACATGCTGATGAGGTTCTGTATTTAACATTTTTTCAGAAAATAGAACAGGGTGTTTTCATGGAGTAGAGTAGGTTCACAACCATATATGGGATATTTTGGGATAAGCTGTCAGATCAAGATTCCCTGAATGGCTTGATTAATGCTGACAATAAATTGAATAATGCAGATATTATTTTGATATGAATGAGGAGAGAATATCGAGGCATCCAGTTGAATTGATTTAATTAGCATGATGATTGCCAGTTTTCCATTTCACTTTGTTACTTTATCTGCCCAATTATACGTCAGTGAACACTAATTTCAGAATCATGAGGATGCATGCATGTATATGGAAACAGAGAAAAAAGAATGGGGCATGTATTCCAGTTATTATGAAAATATATAATAATTTCTTCTGTATAGTTTTCTTGGCATGTTCAGTATGTTATAGTTTTTGGTTAATTTACTTTATTTATTTCTTTTTTTTTAAATATAGGCCAGAACATAGAAAATATTTTAGGAAGAAATTATTTTAAAGGTTGTTTGACACTTTTAACTAGCATAAAATAAAAACATTGCCTATAAAGATACAAATGTTGTTTACAAAACATTGTTCATTACAAGTTATTTCCTTCTGTAGGCTATCATGATGGAGTTTTCTAACATAAGCAAAGACAGACACATCGAACTTTATTGTGACTAGAGTTTTAAAGTAAAAAAACAAAAAGATAAACAAGCTGTCATATATTGCCATAAATTGCCAAAATTTGGAACAAATAAAATTTTAGTTTATGCCAGGTATAGAGATATAATTTTAATCACATATGGAAAAGTTAATTTATAATATTTTAATGAAGAATAAGATATTTATTTTGAATAAAAAGCAGACATTTATTTCAGATTTTTAATTAACCTTTTGGGCAAGTATCTGGCATTAGTTCTATATCTTATTTATTATGTATAGAAAATGCTTGCAATCAATCCATTTATACTTTACTTTGTATGATACATTGTTTTGCAAGTCTGAAGAGAGTAGTCACTTAAATGTGTTGATTAAGAAGATTAATTGAAAATGACGTCACTATAGTAGAGAAATTAATGTTCTAATTAGTAAGAAGGTGATAACCTTAATTACCCAGCCCTAACAATTACTACTACATATTAAAAATATGGGAGTTACTTTGATTTATAGTTCCTTGAAGGGTCTGTTACAGAAAATAATTAAATCTATTTTTTTGCTATGAAGCTGGAATATTTTGAAATATGGTTAGAAATTGTTATTTAGTTGGAGCAGTCTTTAAGTTTCTTTTTTTCCTACAGCCTCAAGATTTGCAATTAGCTTGTCTCATTTGCATATGCATGGGGAGAGTGCCATCCTTTGATGATAGGGCCACAGAACCTGTCCTGGGGTTTGTAGACTAAACGTCAAAGTTAATTTGTACTGAAATGTGCACAGCTCTCATTACTGTCATTCTGGCCAATTTTGTCAGATGTGATTTCCTCTAGGCAAGTTGTAGATAGGTAAGGAACTCTGGAAGGACTCGGAGACACATTCTACCATTTCACTGAATTCCATTCCTGCTATCAAAGGAAATTTGATTTTTTAGCTTATCTGCACTAACTTAAAGTGCATTGATACCCACCAAAATGTGTGAGACATTCCAGTAATAAACTACAAGCTACTTTTGTGTGACTAAGAAATCAATAGTATTTTATCTTGAATCATACCACCAATTGTTTACTCTAAGTGTTATTTCTCCTGTATCATTGTTTCTGATATTTCTGTTCTTGCTTTAGAATTCGTAAATTCCCTGCTGTTCTGTCATACGCAAAATGCATTAGTTGAGTTTCAAAATTATGACATCTTGGAACTAAAGAGATAAATATGTAATTTAAGTTTTAACCTATTTTATTTTGAAATATTAGCAACCTTAATATTAAACAACTTAAGAAGAATAATTGCAAGACTAATAATGAAAATCCCATATACCCTTCATTCAGATTCACCTCTTGTAAGTATTTTGCTACGTTAAATTTATCATTCTCTCTCCTTCTCTCTCTCTTTCTCTCTTCAACTTTCCTCTTGTATATATGGACATACCTATATGTATATTATCCTTATTTTCAGAGCCCCTTGATAATATGTTGCAGACATCATACCACCTTTGCCCTCAAAACACCAATGTATATTTTCTAAGATTAAAAACATGATCTTAGATAATCTTATCCAATTGTCAAAATCCGGAAATTTCACACTGATTCAGTGCTATGATATGTCCTAAGCATTTACTCAAATTTCTCTCAAACTAACTGTAAGAAATATGTTTCTTGTACAAGATCCAACCCAAGACCACATGTTACAATTAAATTTCATGTCTCTTTTGTCTCCTTAAATCTGGATTGACTCATCAGTTGTTCTGTCTTTTGATATTTTTAAGACTAGAAGCCATCATTTATTTTGCACGATGTTCCTCAGTTTAGACTTGTCTGATGGTTTACATCATTTGGTTCAGATTATGCATTTTGAGCAGTAATACTTCATAAGTACTGCATCTCAGCACAGCACATCAAAAGACAATTGTCAGCTTGTCCTATATTGACCACTCTCCATATTTTACCCTGTAAAGTTACTGTTGTTACTTCTGTAATGACTATGTAAATTAAGGAAGGAAGGATAATTTGAGTAAATGTGAATATTCTGTACACCATCAAAATTTCATCCACTAGTTTTAGTATTCATTCTTGCCTTAATCATTTGTGATTGTGGTGGCTATACTACATTAGAGTGAGTGTTCTTTTTTACACTATTAGCTGATATTCTGCTATAAGGAAAGTATTTTCCTGTTCTCCTATTTATTCATTTTCTGAATGGGCCCAAAGGTTCACATTTTATTTGTTGACTTAAAATCCATTACTATCATTATTTATTTTTATGCCAAAATTATCCAAATTTAGTGTTTTTGAGACTATGCACTCTAACTCTTAGGAATTTTTGACAGATTCCCATCATTTTTGGCATTTCTTTAATTCTTTGAGCAAAAAAGATGCTCTGGACTCATCTTGATCTTTTTTGACCTGGTCTTGTGTGCTGGTTTGAAAGGATGTATGGACCCTAGAAAAGTCATGTTTTAATCCCATTTCATAAAGGTAGACTAATCCCTATTCAATACTGTATGCTTGAAGCTGTAATCAGATCATCTCCCTGGAAATGTGATTTAATCAAGAGTGGTTGTTAAACTGGATTAGATGACGACATGTCTTCACTCATTTTGCTGGGTCTTGAGAAGTTTCTGGAGTTCTATAAAAGAGGAAACATTTTGGAGAATGAATAGACTCAGAGAGAGCAGAGAAGAATGACATAGCCACAAGAAGCAGAGTCCACCAGCCAGCGAACTTTGGAAATGAAGAAGGAAAATGCCTCCCAGGGAGCTTCATGAAACAGGAAGCCAGGAGAAGAAGCTAGCAGATGATGCCGTGTTTCTCATGTGCTCTTCCAGCTGAGAGAGGAACCCTGACCGTGTTCACCATGTACCTTTCCAGATGAGAGAGAAGCTCTGACTGTGTTCACCATGTGCCTTCTCACTTGAGAGAGAAACCCTGAACTTCACTGGCCTTATTGAACCAAGGTATCTTTCCCTGGATGCCTTTGATTGGACGTTTCTATAGATTTGTTGTAATTCAGACATTTTCTCAGCCTTAGAACTGTAAATGAGCAATTTATTAAATTCCCCTTTTTAAAAGCCATTCATTCCATTTCTGGTATATTGCATTCCAGCAGCTGGCAAACTAGAACATCTTGGAATCATCAATTTCTTTTAGAAGCCACAATTATTTCAATGGTGGTATGGTATTTAAAGACTAAGATTAGTTTAAATAGTCTAATTTTAAAATTATTCATGGAACTTCAAATTTATATATTTAAAAAAATTGTGACATGGGATTTCTTATGTTTACACATACAAACATACACAAACAAATCATATAACCATTAGAAATATAAAATATTCAACATTTGTTTTTCAATAAGCCAGAAAAGGATTGGTTCTTTTCTTAGGAAAGTGTGACTTAGAGACCTGTACATGTTTGTGCCATTAAAAATTGATATTACATTAATAAATGCATAGGCTAGCAATGCCAAAATGTTAGATGAATTCCAGCTTCCCAGATAGACTTGTCACAAAAAGACAAAAGTTCTTGTCCAAATCCTACCAAGAGAATCCCTAGAACTTGGGTGGTTTATAGGTTCTCCTTATCATGTTATTTTCGAACTCAAGCCTATATAACCTATAGCTCAGGCCCTAGATACCATGTGCTTAATCTATTGATGAAGAAACAGAAAACAAGTGTAAGAAAAGACAGAATAACTGAGAAGAATGAAGGAAAATGAGAGAAGGAATATTTTACCAGTGATCCAATTTTGATAGGAAGATTTCCACCTTTACTTAAATGATGTTTTGATAATCTCAAATCAGGGTAGCTGCTGAGCCATGCAGGACAGGCTGGACTGGGATGCAGGTTTCAAGGGAAGAGGAAATCACTCCATAAAATGAATGTGAAATATCTAACACAATTCTTGGTCAGGAAAGAAGGTTGGACACAGTGGTGAATAAGAAATATGTGGTCTCTACATCAGATCCGTGATAATGTAAGAAAGAATAAATGGAGAATAAATATAGTGAGACTTAAATTGGTTTTTGAAGAATAATTAAATTTGAATCTGGTTGGCAAAAATTGAGAAAGGCATTGTAGACTCAGGAGATTTTACAATCAAAATGCATAAATGCATGAAAACATAGCACAGGTTTTGGAATAACAAATGTTTCAGTATATCTGTAGTGATGGCTGAGATTATGGAAAGCCAAGCTGAATTCAAATTTTGCCACAGGAAAATTAATCAACCTTGAAATTTTACTAAGTCTTTGTTACTCAAAAATTCTTCAAGCCCATTTTTCACTGTAGGTTAAAAACTTTTCTAGGACTGTAAAATATTAAACTTCTAAACTCTCTTTAAACCCTTTGAGTTCTGGCAATTCAGTGAATTCATTCCTGAGCCTATCCATCTTTTTGCAGCACCCTGCCAAACTGTCATTAATAGCCAGCACACAGTACTAAAGTTCTATTTTCTAACTCTTCTCTTAGAGCTGTCAGGCAAGTGAGCACACTTTCTGCCTCCAAAATTATTTAAAATGACCCTTTCAGGAAATGTTTTTACACTGTATAATAGAGATCACAAGGTTTCAGCCACTGGTGTCAGTTCACTAGCCACCCACTGCCTAAATATTAAGCCAATGTTGCCAATTTTAGGTTTTGGTCAATATAGCACCCTTATTCTGATAAAAATGTCTTTATTAGTCAGACTATTCTAATCTTTGTTGCAATAACAAATTAACACCCATTTATTAATGAGTTAAGTGATAAAGTTTATTGCTCTCTTATGTCAAAATGAAGGTCAGGTCGAGTCCCAGACATTCTTTGTGAAAAAGATGACGAGGATCTAGGCACCTCCATATTATATCTCTATGATCCCATAATCCTGTCCTTCCATTATGTTGAATAAGCTAGAGAAACAGAAAACATAGAAATTTTATGGGTCAATTAAGAATCCAGTCCTTGAATTTGTATATGCCATTTCCTTTCTTGTTCCGTTGAACAGAACAATTGGTCATGAATTACTCGTAAAGCGGAAAAGTAGAGAATGTAGTATTTATTTATTCCTAAAATGAACTATTTGATGAACATGTAACACTGATTCTATGACTTAGAGTAAGGGAAAACATACTTTATAATCTGCATATTAAGAAACAAGCTACAGTGTTAAGCAGAGGAGTAACCTAAGATGGAGATGAAATGAATAAGGAAAATAATTTGAATGCCATCATATCTGTGTAAAAAAAGAGAGAAATAAAGTTGAAGCTAATTATGTAATAGTGGTTATGGAGGTGAAATAGATTACAACAGATCGCAAAGGTATCATTGAAGAATAAATAAAGACAATGGAAAATTAGGTAAAAGGTAGAAAAAAAGCTGAAAGTTTTTTTCTGATTTGCAGCTTGGAAGTCAAGGTGAATGTGTAAGTTGTTATGACAGTATATAAAGTGAATCCTATTTTCTTCGATAGATAAATTTAAGTTTGAATCTGCTGAGTTTGAATTCCCTGAAAAAATATCTTCATAATGAAGTGACAGTGGGAAATAGAATTTCAAAATTATGGAGAGAAAACAGAGCTAGAAAATACTAAATTTTTGACACATAAGCATGTAAACATTAGCTAAATCAGATAATTGGATAAAATCTACAACTTCAAAAATTTATTTATTCATCAAATATAATTTATCACTACATTTTTGCTTGGGTTTAAGCACTGAAGATTCAAAACTGCATGGAAAAGATTGCTGGCATGGAGAATGCTTTCTCTACTGTTATAATAAAAATTCTTTAAAAACTAAAATGTAGTGTGATAAATACCGAAGTTGAGAACAATTATTATTGCACCAACATTGTGCTATTCGCCAGACTACTATTACCACTGGTGCTTATGGAGGCAGGAGATTATATGTGAGCTGGATTCTCTTTTTTAATGTGTATCTTCTAAATTAACAAGAAAGAAATATGCAACGAACAAAAACTATTAAATAAAGTCCTATAGGACATATCTGAATGTGTATCATTAGTTTTGGAGGATTGTTTACTTCTATTTTTGCCTTTTGTGGTTTTTATTTCACGCAATGTGAACTCAGAGTAAAGAGATTTTTCAAAGATTGTTTGTGGTGTAAAACATTCAGAGGTCTGAAATAAGACCATGGGAAATTCTAGGGTTTATGAGTAGACAGTGGAATCAGCCAATGTAAGCCACAATTAGATGGTTGTTGATTGAATTTTGAATTCACTATAGTGCAACTACAGGCTAGTAGTAATTATAGGCTAAACATATGGGATTGAGGACTAGACTGAAAATAAGGAAGAGAGGTAGTGCTTGTAGACTACCTAATTTGCAGAAAATGGAAAAAATGGGCAAAAGAAGCAGTAGCTGAAGGAAGGGTGTGGATAAATTGAATTATATATAATTATTTTTATTCCATGTAAAATTTGAAACAGATGTGGCCTCTCTCTCCAGCCAATACAACAAGCAAACTCACCACCCTCCCCCTGTCTAGGTGGGACATGACTTCTAGGGGTGTGGACCTTCCTGGCAATGTGGGACAGAAATCCTAGAATGAGCTGAGACGCAGAATCAAGGGATTGAGAAAATCTTCTTGACCAAAAGAGGGAAGAGTGTAATGAGACAAGGTGTCAATGGCTGAGAGATTCCAAACAGTTGAGAGGTTATCCTGGAGGTTATTCTTACACATTAAGTAGATATCGCCTTGTTATTCAAGATGTAATGGAGAGGCTGGAGGGAACTACCTGAAAATGTAGAGCTGTGTTCCAGTAGCCATGTTTCTTGATGATGTTTGAATAATGATATAGCTTTCACAATGTGGCTGTGTGACTGTGAAAACCTTGTGTCTGATGCTCCTTTTATCTATCTTGTCAACAGACAAGTAGAACATATGGAATAAAAATAAATAATAGGGGGAACAAATGTTAAAATAAATTTAATTTGAAATGCTAGTGATCAACGAAAGTGAGAGATAAGGGGTTTGGTATGTGTAATCTTTTTTTTTTCTGTTTTTGCTTTATTTCTTTTTCTGTTGTCCTTTTATTTCTTTTTCTGAATTAATACAAATGTTCTAAGAAGTGATGAATATGCAAATATGTGATGATATTGTGAATTACTGATTATATATGTAGAACGGAATGATCTACATAATGTTCTCTTAAAGTATCCTAAATTTCTATTGTTTTGAGTAGTTTTGCTGTTAATTTCTCAGCTGATAACATCAAGTTTATAAATACCTTTATTAATTTTACAGCAACTTCTTCAAAACAAAAGTTTTACTTGTAGAGCTTCTTTTCAGGGAGTTATAGATAATATTCATAGTTTATTCAGAAGGAATCCAAACTAACAGAACACACCTGATCATATAGAAATGATAATTGGTTACCATATGTCTATTCTAGGGATTTTTATCATTTTGATGTATTGCTCTTTTAATTTTATCAATTAAGCTTTAAAAATTGCATAAGTTTCAAAACATTTCAAATAATTTATAAGCGCTTAAAAACATTCAAATACTTTCAAAAATCTATGGGATAAAATCTAAATTCGTAATCTGTAGCCTTTCCATCTCTTAGTCTCTCTAATGGAAAACTATGAAATATGCCACTGACATGCTGAAACTTATCAGAGAGAAAAAGGACAGAACACCTTCCTATCAAATTAATGGTGTTCACTATACTGACATTGAGACAAGGTGTCTCTTAACAGATTCCTTAAATTTTCTATTCCCACCTGGGAGTTAATCTTTCAGACAAGACCCTGTTCCACAGTGCTGGCCTCTGCAAAGATAAAATACTATTAGATCAATGTATCAGTATTGTATAATGATTATTTCCTTTAATTCTTGAGATGGAATTTAAGCTTGAAAAAAATTGTGTATAGTCTGCTCATACAATGTTCTCAGTCAGAAGGAAAATAAGAAAGTGGCCAAACAGTAACCAAAATACCATCTTTAAGAGATCTTATCTATAAAAGGTTCATACCCACACAAATGTGAGTTAATAATGGAATCATGTTTTTCTGAAGTACGTAAATCAATCTGTTACAGGGTATGTGGCTAGTGATACTGTTGATTTAACCAGAAGAAGAAAGATGTTTAGTCTGATGTTTAGTAAAGAGGGTGATTTTCTTTGTGGAACAATCTTCCAGTCAAAATTAATTAGAATCTCAATCAGAAACCTACCGACACATGAGATAGACAAAAATGGTGTTGGGTAAGATCTTCTCCCACAAATTCTGAATTTACATTTCTTTTACGCTTCCACCTAAATATCAGTCCTCAGGAAAAGTAATAATGATTTTACCTAAAAACATATGATATCCAGTAAGCCTTGTGTTCTAGTTTGCTAGCTGCCAGAAAGCAATATACCAGAAATGGAATGGCTTTTAAAAGGGGGAATTTAATAAGTTATAAGTTTACAGTTCTAAGGTGGTAAAAATATCCCAATTAGAACAAGGATATAAAATGTGCAATCTAAGGTATCCAGGGAAATACACCTTGGTTCCAGAAGGCCAATGAAATTCAGGGTTTCTCTTTCTACTGGGAAGGCACATGGCAAACAGGGTGACAATGTCTGCTAGTTTTCTCTCCAGGCTTCTGGTTTCACAAATCTCCCCGTGAGGCATTTTCCTTCTTCATCTTCAAAGGTCACTGACTGGTGGACTCTGCCTCATAGCTCTCTTGTTGTTTTCACAAGGAACTCTTTCCAAAATGTCTCCTCTTTTATAGAACTCCAGTAAGCAATCAAGACCCATATAGAACGTCTCCGTTTAAACAAG
Organism: Tamandua tetradactyla; assembly: GCF_023851605.1. Classification (NCBI taxonomy): domain Eukaryota; kingdom Metazoa; phylum Chordata; class Mammalia; order Pilosa; family Myrmecophagidae; genus Tamandua; species Tamandua tetradactyla. Next base: position 65,717,198 of record NC_135345.1, read on the forward strand.
TTTAATACCCATAATTGATAGAGTCATACCTCTGTGGAGATAACCCAATCAAGTTTCCAACCTATAGTACTGAGTAGGTATTAGAAGAAACGTTGCTTCCATCAGATTGATTAGGATAAAAACATGGCTTTTCTAGGGTACATAAATCCTTTCAAACTGGCACAGCTTGTTTAAATGCTTAGACTAAATAATATTTAAGGAAGAGGTAAGCATCTGTCAAATTAATGTAAAAACCTAATCCTGTAGCTATTAAATTGGAAAATATTCTGGAATAATTTTCTGTGCAAATGCTATTGTAGAAATATCATGACAAAAGATTAACCACAGGGGTGTAAACCTTTCTTTTCTTTTGTAATCTTAAAACTTTATCTTCTATGCCCATTTCTCTTACTAATTAATATGGCAAATGTTAAGAACTAAGTCCAGATTTTCACAGCTGCTAAACATCAAGAGTAGCTTTACTTATTTCATTTCCTTTCTTCTGCTTATTTGCTAATGATTATAGGAATAATTTTATCAGTGTCCATATGTCAAAAATATTCAATAATGATTGTCACCCAAACAAGGGCTTTAGAGCTTTAGTTACCTTCTCAACTCATGAGACACTGGACTCATTTTTGTTGGTACATAGATACATTTCTGGTGAGAAATGCTTAAAACTTTTAGTGACAATAAGAGGACATAAAATTTTTTACTGAAAGTTGGCTAAACCAGAACATGTGTCTGCTGATATGTGGAATGTTTTCTTGTTTAATAAGTATCTATTTACTAAAATTAATAAATTTCCTGTAGAATAGGTCTTTTCTTTATTATCTAAACCATCAGAAGTAAAGCTAATCGGAATCGGATGAAGTGGGCAAATACACAACATAGATCTAATCAGTCAAGCTGGGTCATGAACAGTATATAAAATATTCAGAATAAATGGAAAAAGATATATGTATGCAATCTAGTTTACCATATTAAGCCACTTTTTCAAATCCTAACCTACAAGCATGGATTGATTAAATGACTGGGTTTACATAAACAGCTATTATAGAATTTACTTGATGTTTCTTTGTAGTTCATTCTCCATCAGATGCCTCACCCATTAGGAATACTTCAGACATACCAAGCCTTATATCTGGGTTGAGTTCACTGATTAAATATCAGGCCAACTGTTCAGATATAGTTATTCAAGTATAAAGAAATTTATAGTAATCTACAAAGAATACTTCTCTTTTCCTTAATATACATTTTGACATTCAGTTGTTTTTGCCGTTTTTTTTTTTTTTTTTAGTCAGAAGTACTTTTTCATTGAAAGCAATAAAAGCAGACCTTAACTAGCTTAAGCCAAAATGCATATACGTATCTGCTGGTCTATGTTCTTGGGGACCACTGACACACATAACTAAATTGAATGAAGGGTAGTGATAACTACATTCGAGTTGAATGTCATCCGAATTTTATTTCTTGATCTTTTTTCTAAATGTTAGTTCTATGTTGTATTGCAGCTTTATGTATATTGATAGGAAAGTGTGCAATGAAGGTTATAGTGGCTAAAGTGGATATATGACCAAAGGAAATTTAATTGTTACAGTTCAATTATCAAATATTAAGAATTCTACCTCCCAAACTCATTTCAGAATAACATTGCATGGTTAATTTCAAGTGTCAATTTGTCTAGGTTATGTTTTACAGTTGTTTGATCAAGAAAGAATTAGTCTGATTGTTACTGTGAGCCTGTTTCTTTGATTTAAATCATTAGTAAGTTGATTGCATCTAAGGTTGATTATATCTACAATCAAACAAGACTGACTTCAGCAATGAAGGGTTTTTCTTCATTCAATCGCTTGGAAGCCTTATGTGGAGAACTGATTATTTCAGCTGTGAAAAAGAAGAATTTCCATCTCTACTTCCACCAGCCAGCTTATCATGGGGAAGTTAATCATCTATCCTAATTTTGGTCACAACTTATAGCTCCTTCTGTGGAATTCAGTGTCACCATCCAGTTCTCAACTTGCCGCCTCCCCTATGGAATTCCGATTTGCCATGCTCACAGTCACATGAGCCACTTACAGTAATACATCTCTTCTTTTTGGTTCTGTTTCTCTGGAGAAAACTGATTAATACCCATGTTTCATTAGCCAGCCTCTGAACAAGACCTGGTGGCAAAACGATGAAATGGCAAGACTGGCTTAACTGAGATCAGCTACTCACAAATATTTACCCCATCCTGGGATGGAGAGAGCATAAAGTCCTGTAAGATGTCTTAGGGTGGAGAGGAAAAGAAGTCATGTCAGAAGTCGTCTGCTCCAATTTCACAAAAATAACAAAATTACGTGTAAAGATCGTTTCTCCAAAGAAGAAGTAGCACTATTACTTGCACACGGGTTGTTGGGCAATTAGAAAAATAAATGCCCAGTACACAAATAGCTGGCTATTGGCAATGAAGAAAAATATTGACAAACCCCCTGAAGTTGATCATTTGAGGAGCATTGAGTGCGAACGTAGAAAGAATGAAAAAGAAAAGGGAAAAATGGCTTACACTAGATCTTTGTTCCACAATTTTAGTCATTTATTATTAGATAGTAAATATTTCCAACATTCTATGTGTTCTTAAAATATGAAATGATTTCATTGACCTGGAAAATTTTTTTTTAGTTCTGTTGTATTGTGAGGATTTCTAAAGAAATGATGCAAAAGTCAAAATCATTTGCATACCTACATTTAATGTGACTTTTCTAAATCTGTTTTAAAATACTTATTAATTAGACTCTTTTTTATAGCTTTTGTGGAAACTGGAACATAACTGTATTTCTCTTTTACAGACGGATGATCCAGAGGGCTGAGAGTTTCAGCTTGTAAAATCATATAGTCATTCACGTGTAGAGGCAAGCGGTGACAAGAAGGATGGATACTCTGTTTCTTTAACTCTCCAACTTAACTGCCAGCCCTTAAGTAGAAAAGCTACTGATCCATGCCTTCTATTTCTTGCCACTTAATTACCTGGAATCAAATTGGTCTCTGAGTCCATTTGCCTTCTGAATTCACTTTTAAAAAGCCCTTATTGGAGATGTATTACAAAAATCCGTATCAAGTAAAAGAAAATTCTATTTTATATTTGGAACAGATTTATGTCATTAAAAGAAATAAAATTCAGGTAGTAAGTGAAAGATAATATACACTTGAAAAATGTTTAAATGCCTTGAAATTGATCTCACCAACAAAATAAAACTTGTTTCAAAGAAAAACTGACTTGGAAGAAAAAATGTTGGGTACATAAAAAATGCATTAAAGGTACTTATACAAAAGTAAACTTGAAATGAACTCTCTATAAAACTGCAAGTGCAAGAACAGACTTTTAAATCAGTTCAACATTAAGTAAGTGCAACAAACGTATGTGTCAGTATTGCACTGGTAAGAGTTTAAGGACCCATGTTGAAAGTGTAGGACATGGCGGAATGGCAGCTAGATGGTCGGGAAAACCTTTTGGAAACAACAGCAGAACAGCTGCCTTGGCAAATAAATGAGATCTATAAATCTTTGATTCGGGAATTGAGTGTTAAATCCAAACCCACTGTATTTATTTCAAAGGAGAGGAATTATATTCAAAATACACTCCATTATTGTTTCCTATTTTCATGTAGGAAATTTTTGTTCATTTTCATCTAAGATTATTATGAGTAGGTAAAGATCTACCTTAAAGCATTTCATACAGGCATCCATCACTCTTAATTTTGGTTATCATACTTGTTTTAATATGATTTCTAATACTAGGAAACAATATCCTGTAACACCTCAATAAATTTCTTAAATGATAATGTAATTACTCACATAGTTATAAAATAGAACTTGTATAATTCTGTATAACGCTCTTTTCATTAAAAAGCTGGAGCCATAAGCACTCCTGTATCACTGCTCTCTCTAAGGGAAAACGATGAAAGGATCCTGAAAAGATAAATTCTTTCAATAGAAGTACTGGAAAAAATTGTTTTGGCTTTGACTTCATGTTTAGGCATCTGAATTTTATAATTTGCCCCTATCTGATGTAGCTACTTCCATTTAATTCCTTTCAACTTGAATGCATATCATCTTTATAATGGGGCTAATAATAGTGGCCATTAAGAGATTAAAGTAGTTTCTCGGCAAAGTACCTAAAAATCCTTAGACATTTCTAGAGAATAGGAAAAATACTGTTAGCATATATTTGGGATTCTTATATGATTGCAGTAGTTGTTATTTTCCTATAAGCTTAAGATTTTAAAAAATACATTTTGGAAGCATATACCCAAGGAAAGAACATAGGATCTAGAGACAAAATTTTGGATGTATCTCTCAGCCTCAATCAAATTTAAACATCGGCCTATGGATTTAAAATGTCTCCATAATCTGCCTTCAATGTAACTTTATACACTTATAGGTCTTCCTTTACTCTAGTCTTCCATATTTTATTGCCTACTCCAATTGGTATCTCCTCATCATCTCCCCACCCACACATTGCTACTGCTTACTCAACAATTAACTAAGTTTACTTGAGAACATATCATTCTTAAGGAGACTTCATTATTCTGACTACTTTTGTGCTTATCACATATTCTATGTATTTACCATCTTTTTATTCCTGACTTATTATCAGTGACTCAAGCAAATCCTATATTTTCATATATTAATTTAGTTTTAACTCCTAATTTATATACATATAACTTCTAACCAATGATATTTTAAGATTTGGAGCTTAGGGTATAGATTTCTAATTTATTGAGTGCATATGACTACGTATAGTGTTAGATACAAAGTACCATGTTGGCCCCTCCCTCATTGCAATATCTTATCTAGAGCTATGTTCAAAGAAACGTTCTCTACATCTTCTTTCTGTAAGGAGAAGACACATAAAATTACACCAGATATTTACAGCACTTTTAGTTATAAAAATTCTGAGCTTGACATTGATTTTATAGTAAAATTCTAATAGACAATTAAAAACTTATTTTAAGTGATAATGTTAGAATAATGGTATAGTCAATGTATGTTCAAAGATATTTATTTGTTTATTTTTAATAGAAAATCCATTATTTTAGAACATTTCTGAGAGTCATAGGCATATTTAATCTGAAAGTTTCATTATTATTCTGATGCAATTTAAGAATTTATACACATTTTACAGTGGGTTACAATTACATGGGTCAATATTATATAATAAACTTGTAAAGATGAAGCATTTTGGGTGGGCACTGGAGGCTCAGTGGCAGAGTTCTTGCCCGCTATGCTGGACACCCAGGTTTGATTCCTGGTGCCTGCCCATGCAAAAAAAAAAAAAAAAGAAGCGCTTAATATGTTTCTCAAATATTTAAGTTTTAGTATAAACTAAGATACCTAATTCTGCTTAAATTTGGTAATGACAGCTCTCACAAATAGAATTACTATAATTGCATGTTGAATGCTGGAAACAAATGATGACATTTTTTATCTGTCTAATTAAAAGACAGGGCAATTTGCTAGATGTCATTTAATCTGCTCTTTTTATCAATGTTATAATAAGATATAGAAAGTATTACTTGTTTTCAAAAAGAGGTTATTTAGTAAGAAGAACAATTAGCCCATAAATGACAATCTCAGAAGGTGGTTTAATATTATCTAAAATGAAATTATATTTTTCAAACCTACTTTAATAACTACCAGCTCAGTCAAAGTTTCCAATTTATAGTTGTCATATGTTAATAGACAATATAGAACAATGTAAATCAGATCAATTCAGTTATTACTATCTGTATATTATAAAAATATTGCTCAGTTAGTTGTCAGGTATATTTGTTACATGCATCTTTTGATAGAGTTTTTTTATAAACTGTGAGATATATGGCCACATAGAGTAAGTAATATCTCCATCTTTATAAAAGAAAAATCAATAAGGAATGAATATTTTAAAATTGTTCCTTCAACTAATTAAGCAATGCAAATGAGGATACAACTCATCATAGCTATAAGAGAATGACTTTAAAATAAGATTTAAAAGTATTTGAAACTATGGTATGATCAATAACATGAATTTACAAATTATTTTGTTTCATTTAAATTTTCTTTTTAATTAAACATTATGTTTTTGCTTTTGAAATTTATTTAAAGGTTGGATGTGGCATGGCTATGACTATATTGAACAAAGACTGAGACATTCCAATGTTTATGGTAGTCTTTTAAGAAATAAAGCTATAATTTTGGAGATAAATGATATACAGCAGTGTTTCATTCACTCATCCATAGTCTAGAGATCTTATACTCATATACTCTACCCTCTGTAAACTGGTGATTAAAACAGACAAAAAGGGATAAATGTGGTAAAAATTTCATTTATTTATTCATTAATTCATCAACTCATTCACTAATCATTAATTCATCCAAATCATTCACTAATCATTAATTCATCCAAAATCATTTATTGAATGTTTATTACTACCAGAACTACTCTAGGCCATGGAAGTATAGAAAAAATCTTTTCAGTCATGGAATTTATATTTCAGAGGCAGGGGAGGGGGAGCAATTAACACAATAAGTAAAATATATATTAGATAATAATAATTGTCACAGAGAAAAATACAATAATGAGGAGAATGGAAATGGGGATGACAGTCATCAAAATATAAGGAGGCAAGGAAAAAACTTTACTGAGAAGAAGGTATTTAATAAAGGCTAAAGGCGAGTGCACAATTGTAGCTTGTGGAGAGTGAGCAAGAAGTAAAGTAATAGATGTCAAAGATGTAAATGGATAACCAAATTCAGTACAGGATTTTTGCTCTTATTCCAAGTGTAATGGAAAGTCACTGGAGAATTCAAAGCAGAGAAGTAACATAATCTGACTTCCTATTTTACAAGATTACTTAGGTGTCTGCTTTTAGAATAGATTGGAGGGATGCAGGGGTGGGAAAAGGCAGATTGATTAGTAAGCTTTTACAATAATTTAGGCTATAGAAGGTGGTAGCTTGCATTAACATGACAGCAGCTGAGAAAATGAGAAATGGTCAGGTATGGAATATATTTTCTATCTAGACCTGGCAGTATTTGTTGATAAATTGGCTGCATAATACGAAAGAAAATAGTCCAAGAATGACCCTGAGATCTTTGGCCAAGCAATTAAAAGATGGAATTGCAATATCTGAGAAGGATATGACTATGGGGAGGAATTTAAGGATAAGGTGGGGAAGAAGTTCAATTTTGGACATGGTTATTTGTTATACCTACTAGATATTCAAGGTAGCTATTGAGGATGCAGATTTAAATACCAACTTGGAGCTCAGAAGAGAGGTCCAGATTAGAGATATACATTTGAGAATCATCATAACTTAGTCTATTTAAGGTTATGGCATTGCTTGAGATCATACAAAGGAGGATCAATAGAAAGCAAAATAAATAAACGAGGTCTGAAGACTAAGAACTGATGTACTCCAGTATTAAGGCATCTTGCTGATGAAGATGGACCTGCAAAGAAATCTTAATAATAAGTAACCACTGAGGTGGCAGAAAAACAGGAGATTATGATTTTGAAAGTGAAGACTGTACTTCAAAGTTAAGATAGTGAACAGGGTCAAATGCTGTTTCAGCTAAGAAGAAAACTGACATTTTACTATTGGATTTGCAAAGCTATTTTTTGTAGAGTGGTCTGGGCAAAAGCTTGACTCAAAAAAAAAAAAGGTCAAAGGGAATGGCGGAACAGCCATTTGAAACAGTGAACATCAATGATAATTTTTAGCTTTATTTTTCTAAAGAAGGAGTTCTCAATTTTAAAATCTAGGGCAAGTCTAATACCTACTGTAATTTCAAAGTAATGGTGAGTGTAAGAGATATTTTTTAGATATGTCAATAAGAAAACCTGGTGTGCCAGTTTGAAACTCTTGTGTACCCCAGAAAAGCCATATTCTTTAATCCTGAGTCAATATTTTATAGGGTGGGATATTTTTATTAGGTTGTTACCATGGAGATATATCTTAAGATGAGTCTTAATCAGCTTACTGGGGTCCTTTTCTGTTTTGGAAAAAACTTCATAGCTGACAGAGATGTTTGGAGATGCAGAAAGAAAACACCCCTGGGGAAGTCACTTGAAATGAGAAGTCTAGAGAGAAAGCTAGCAGACGTTTCCATGTGCCTTCCCAGCTGACAGAGAAACCTTGAATGACATCGGCCCTTTTTGAGTCAAGGTATATTTATCGAGATGCCTCAGTTTGACATTTTTGTGCCCTTAGAGCTAGAAATTTGTAACTTAATAAACTACCTTTATAAAAGCCAACCCATTTCTGGTATATTGCATTTCCAGCAGCATTAACAAACTAAAATACATGGTAAAAGTATTTAGTAACAAAAAGAGTTAATGCTGCTCGTGGAGGATAGTCAACATGTATAACTGAAGGAAATGTTAAATATCTGTTAGCAATTATAAAGATCAAGTTTTTCTTTATTTATCCACATTTGTTGTCCTCCAGAATTCTTTTCACAGCCCTCTTTCCTGAACTTTGTATTGAGGACAGCTGCTTTAAAGAGAAGTTTCATGATGACTGGAGAATGAAATGGGAGAAAGTTCACTTTTCTTTTTTTCAGAAGATGACACTAACAGCACATCTGTATGATAGTGGGAAAGGTCAAATTATGGGGGGACAGCACTAATGATCCAGGAAAAGAAGGTGAGATTGTTGGAATTTTTTCCTGAGTGAGGAATAGGAGTTTGGATAAGGCACTCAAGTGGAGGAGTTGGTTTAATTTCCAGTGTTAAGTTAGCTTGATTTCCATTAATTTCTAAAAAGACATAACAGTAGGAAAAAAGGCAGAGTACATGGGCAAAGATGCAGGACTATTGATAATGTGTATAAATTCCCTTCCGATTTGTTCAAATTTCTCAGTGAAATAGGAAGCAAGACCAATAGTAAAGGCTCAAGAGAAGGTATTAGAGATTTGAAGAGGGAAAAAATATTTAATTTTTTTTCTAAGAGAATGGGAGGGTAGTGACTAGAGAAATATAGTATGCCTACTGTGTCAGTATTAGTAAATTTAAGTTGAGAAGTCTGAAGTTTTATGTTTTCTTCTGTAGGTTAAGCTCACTATAGTCAATGTTGAGTAGGTGAAGAATTGTATTTAACCAAGGTTGTGTATTTTCAAACATCATAGATTCATTCATTCAAGAAATGCTCATTAACTCCTCTCCTATCTCACTAATTTGTCTGGAAATTTAGAATATGCTGTTAAAAGGATGACATAACCTCTCTTCTCACAGTGCTTGTAATCTGTTAAGAAAGAAAAATAATCCCACAATTTAACAGTACTATGATAGGAACAGTATGGTAACATATGTTAAAATCTCACTGAGGATTTAGGAATGGAAAGCTTATGTATGGTTCAGGGAAGAGATCCCTAAAGGAAACATCACCCTTACTAAGACCAAAAGAATGCATAGTTATGTTTGTTAAAAGCTAGGGAGAGAGAGTGTCATTTAACAGGTAGAAGCCAAAAAACTTCGTTTGTTTGGTTTGTTGGTTTTAATTTTCTTCTATAACTTGCCATGTTAAATATTTTAAGCTAGCCAAGCATGATATTTGATTTAATTATTTTGAGACTATATAGACATATAATAAATTCTCCATTTTAATTTTTATTTCTATGTAGTCGCTCAGCTCATCTGCACAACTATCTTTTCCTCTTTATATTTTCACTGCACCCCCACTAAAACGTTCTTAATTATACTCTGGGGATAAGTAAGACAAAGTTTCTTCTTATGTAGAGTTTACAATATAATAGACTTACTCATGATTTAGTTCTTACAGAAATATTTATCGGTTAAAATTTCTATTTAATTCTCTGTGTAGCATTTATTGCAATTTGATGTTTTCCAGGCTTATGAATTTATTAACTTGTGTATTGTCTGCCTCTTTACACTAAATTGTAAATTCCTTGGGGAACAGGGACCAAGTCTTGATATTTCTGGCTTTATCTCCAGTTCTACTTCCTGAAACTCTCCTTGATACCATTAATGTTTTAATAAATATCTTTTCAATTAAGAGAAGAAAAAGCATCATTCACATTTGATGTTTGTAACTACAGAATCAGTATTGAAAAACTGTCATTCATTTTCCAATAAAGACAAAGTTTACAGGAGAAGAAAAGAGTCCATAAGAAGGTTGAAGGCCAGAATATACTCAGTGTCCACAGGAGTGCTTGCTGAGGCTACAGAGTTGCTGTTAAAAATTGCTTTGTTAGAGATGGAAGTTTATTTGTGATTTTGTATGTGTATGTGAGTTTATTGAGTGTCTACTGGGAACCTCCAAAAGTTTATGTCAAGTTTTTCAAATAACAAAACACCCACTCATCCCTTGGTGGCATTACTGATGATCAATTATTCATATAATCAACTTGAATTTGGCAGAATCAAGTCTTTTTCATATTATTCAGTTACTAATGTTATCCTTGTTTCCATAATTATACTTGATAACTGTCAGTTGAATTTTGTTTTGTATGCTGTATGGCGGGGGTCTCATTTCATTCTTTTTCCATGTGAGCATCCCGTAATTGCAGCACCATTTATTGAATTTCTGTTTTCTCTTTCTTTTGTTTGCTTGTTTGTTTTTGGGAAGTGCATGGACTGGGAATCGAACAGGGTCTCCCGCATGGGAGGCGAGAATTCTAAGTTTAATTTTGTAAATTATTTTTTTCTCCCTTGAATTCCTTGTCTGCCAGGATCTTTTTCCTCAAAATGATTCACCCATTTTCTAACAATTCAACAGTCAAATATCTGCGTTAGCTAAGGTTTACTGATATTCTAAGGTGAAATATTCTCTTTTATTTTTAGGGTTGATAATGTCCTGCAAGCTACTATTTTACATCAGCTTCTTTCAATGCTCTTAAATACATAAATATAATTTTATCTTCTATAAATTTATCTCTAGAAAGATTATAACATCTATCAGAGCTTGAAGTGAGTTTGTAATCCAAGGTACTATTCCTGGTTATCCTCTCCTGTTAAGATTGCTTCATAACAAAAACGCTGTTTAAATCGCATTATAAGATTATATATTTTTCACTTGTAACAGGTCCAAATCTTGCAGTCACACACAAATTTGGACATTCCAAAACTTCTCAAAGTTAAAGCAGTAGGAACTAATGTTAAATTATATGAAACAAATAGATAACAAATGACTTACTCCTGCATGGAAAAATATAGCAATTAATGGCTGCAGAAAATGATGACACTAACAATGTACAACAAACAATAATACCAATAAGAGAAATAAGATTTATCTACACACTCTGGGCATTATGGCACGCCGCTCTGTGTAGTAAAGCATAGGTTTTGCTTTCGTATTATTATACAAACATCGCTGCCACAGGAATCTTGAACAAGCAGAGAATAAGAAGACTAATATTGGAACAAAAAAATAGGGTTTGCTGGGTAAGAATTATTTGTTTTGTCAAGGCAACTCTTTAATGTTTTGCACCTGAAACTAAATTTTAAATTTTATCATTAACAATTGGGATTTATTGTTCATTTGGACCAAATCCCCATTTGGGACATTGAATTTGGCTGAAAAAGCTAAAAGAGCTTCCCAAGGTACAATGCGTTCTCTCAGAAAGCAGTTCATTCATTCATACATAACAAGTAAATGAGCTCATGAAATTCCCAACTCTTGTTCTAATGTACCTATGTATTATTTCTTCCTCAAATAGTTCTCTATTTAAAAATTTAAAAAATATGTGCAAACACAAATACGTACAAAAGTTAGTAAATGGATATATCTAAATAAATTATATGAAAATAATTTCAATATTTTTTTCAGTATTCAATAGTCAATATATATATATGGCCTTCAAAGCATTTTCGGTCATTGTTAAAGAAATGTTTCTTAGTCTATTTTGTTTTTGACCCTCTTGCTACACAGGTTTTTCATATCTTTAACATTTGAAACAAATTGTTTTAGAAAAAGAGAAAGTTCAAGTGGAAAATTATTCTTTAAGGCAAATTTGGCCCTTGGCTCATGCCAAATCCTTATATACCGGCTTTACTTGGCTCAATGCATTCCCTCACTGCTCTTTCCTCTCTTCCTTGTATCCCTTTGAATAGTATTTCCTTTTCAGTTGCAAAGCAGACATAAAGATTTTATAACATTTCCTGTAATACTTCAAACTTCTTCCAGCTACCCATCATTCTCCTTTCCAACATGCCAGAAAAGTCGCAGTTATTGAAATGTTACTACAGCTGTTTCAGTTCTCTTAACAAAGCCAGAAAACTAATTAAAGACAAATGTAAATAAACCCTTAAAGTTACAGTCTTTTTGGATCTGTTCCAACAGCTCCAATGACTTGTCTTAAGTAAATAACCACTCTGAATATTTTAAAATTAAGAATGGACAGAAAAAAATAAAAATAAAAAAATAATAAATAAAAGAATGGGCAGGACTGCAATAGTATTATTTCTTGGATTGTAGTGCTTAGCTCTCCCTGATATTGTTGACAATGAAAATGGAGGACAAGTAAATGTAATATTTCCCATTCATGAAAAGACAAACAATTTTCATCATTTGTTATCAACGCAACTATATTTTTCAATCCTGGGTCATCAACTGCAGAAAATATATGAAATTATATACAATATATTAACTGAAACAAAAGAGAAAGAACAAAGTATTAGAGTGAAAAATGTTTGAGTGAAAAAAGGGTTTCATTTGAATGAAACCTTCTCACTCTAGTTTATAGCTGCTCTAGTGTCATTAAAAAACCATATCTTTTCTTTTCATCAAGCAGGTAAATTCCTATTGGAAAGCACATTAAGCAGAACAGATGTGGATGGCATTTTGTTTTGTTTCACAATATCCTAAAGTGCTAGAGTAAGGCTGACACCTAGTGGAACAGCAACCCTGGAAAATAAAGAATACCTGCTTTAAGGCTATTAGCCATCAGTGGTTTTCACAGAGCTGCAACTGCTATAATTTATGGAAATAATAAATATAATAATAGTTAAAAAGTAGAATCATTGATGTGTCTTGACATATTAGGTGGTTTACCTTCTGTGAGAAGTATATTTGTTTGTGAGCAAGAGAAGTAGTATCTGTGAATTGACATCCTTCATTGAAACCACAGAGATTCAAATTAATTTGTCAAGTAAAAACAAGAATATAATATCTTTACTTATACTCTTGGTATATTTTCTACCTTTTTCAGGAAGTGAAATTATTTCGTTGCAAGGCCCTAGAGAATACTTACCCCCAATAAGAAAGAACATCAAAGAATCCCTTACCTAAATCATTTAACTTTATTTCTCTCCTACAAGGCAGTTTTGTTTAAGAATGAAGGTGTTTCTAGTGGAGTCTGAAAATAAGTATGCAAGTGTGATGCTAGCCCCTCAGGTGTAAGAAATGGTTTATTCATCTATAAAATCTGTAAAAATTAGAAATTAGCAAACTACTTAGCAAATTACTGGTACATGATACATGGTTTAACATCACTGTTCTAACAGATATTGTGAAATGACATTACAATATCTGTACATTTAAATTATATTTGGATTACATGAAGTTATCTATATTAGTATGATATATAAGAACAGCCAAAATAATATATTTTAGTGTGGCATTACGCATAAATAATTTTCACTCCCCAAATACCAAATTTCTGCAAATTTGTTCTGGTTCTCACTGTCTCATAAATATTCATTTACTTATATGTTATAACGATATGATAACCAAAGAGAACAGTTCTTATACTATATAATAAATCTTATAACAGATTTTGGAATTTTATTTGGTTTTATAAGAATGATTATATCTAAAGACTGAAGAAACCATGTTCTGAGAAATTTTCCAGATAAACTGATCAGGAATGTCTAATGTTATTTGGTGTCAGCAGTTAATGGTGAATTTGTGAATATTATCATCTATTTAATTATAATATATATTATTTTAATTATTTGATCATTTGGAAGAAGGGGGAAAAGTTTAAGTGGTTATGCCTGCATAATACCGTGGTATTTAATCTTTCTGAAATTCCAGATGGATAGTTCCAAGCCCCATTTTTGAGTCTTCAATGGCCCTTCACTGCTCATAGGATTGAGACCAAACTCCTAGGTGCGCCATGCAAGGGTTTTCATCGTCCGCTCCTGCCCACTTCCTCCATCTCCGCTCCTAAAACGCACAACGTTACACATACCACACTTGAGATCACCGACAGCTCTGCTCCTCAAACTGTGTTCCTTCTCCTATGTGCCTTTGTCCTATTTCACTCTCTGCCTCCCACTGCCTCTTTCTGCGTTGGGCAAAATCCAGGCTTTGTGTGATAGGAAAGGGGGGAACCCTGACATCAAACTAATGAAAGAGCGCAGGTTCCAACCGCAGTTCTTGGAAGCTGCATGGCCTTTGATAAGTAATATGGTATCACTGTGTCTCCATTTCTTCATAATGTTTAGAAATTGTTAAGATGAATATAGTATATGTAGATAAAGTTCTTGGCAGAAAGTAAATGCTTAATAAATATTCAATAGATTTGTTTCTGGCAAATCTTGTTTCCAAAGTAACTTTCTTAAAAAAAAAAAAAAACTCCCCGAACTGCTTGAGTATATAAATAATTTTACCAAACTTTTTTTAAAATTTTTCACAGTGTATTACTACTCATGAGTGTTATGATTTTTTAATTCATGTCCAGCCTAAATGTGTGCTCTAGGATTTTATCTGCAATCACCTACTCAGTATTTCCACGGTGTCCAATAGGCACAACAAATTTAACGTTCCAAAAATGTAATTATTCATACTCTTCCCCTCAGAATATGCTTACCTCAGAATTTACCTAGCTAGAAAATGACCTCATCATCCATTCTATTGCTCAAGTCACAATCTTATTTTCTCACAAACTGTCATTGAGCCAATAGTTGGGGATCCAGTGTATCCCAAACTCACATTTGTCCAGGTCACCTCAACTCTTGACTAGAACTGTGTATTAGACTCATAACTCTTCTCCTTGCCTAGATCTTTTCTGCCTTTAATCAAAACAACCCACAAAAGATTTCATGCTAATCCCTCTGGACTCTTCTTCGTTTGTGACAATCCAATCTCCTTGATACTGCTTGAGTATAAGAATTTAAATTCCATCTTGGCCCTTGAACATTTTATACATTCTGAATGAAACGTGGTTCCACACATATTAACTTTATTCTTTGTTTAAATGTCATTTCCACAAAGAGATTCCCACTGAAACATTAGCTCAAGGAGCTCTCAAATCACTATCTACCACATTATCCTAACAATAACTGAATCTATCTTTTTTTATTTATAATCAACTTAAATATCTTTTATGTTCACCCTCAAAGAGTTTTGAAAGTTTAATCTGCTACGTTGTCCTTAGTCATTAGCACATATTAGGTGCTTAACAAGACTAACTGTCCTCTCCTCTACTAAGTCACATGCATGGGGCTTCCACATGCTATGAGGTAGGTGGAAACACATCTTAGAAGCATTGTAAGTGGTGGTGAATTGTACTTACAATAAAATGAATCATAATAACAGAAAAACATGTCAACAATGGATTACAATTGTAAAAACGACTAAAGGCTTTGCCTTGCTTCTCACAAGGTATAAAACAGATAAATTAGAAAATTTGAACTTTAAAACCAGCCCAATGCACTCATGCTCCATAGAGCTTCCATTTTAATGTTGACTAGCAAACAACACTTGACTTAGACACAGGAATTACTCAGAATCTGTTCACTTGTTTTCACATTGCATCTGCCTTACGTCTGGTGTCTTTCACCTCCCAAATCTTGGATCATTATCTTTTTTTATAATTGTCTCCTTATAACTTTTTTAATAGGCATTTACATCTAATTTTTGCCTCCTATCATTAAACAAATCAGAACTATGCATTATGCCTGGCTTAATCTCTCAATTGCTGTACACCTTTAGTATGTACATCTGAAACAACCTTTTAAAAGAAAGTTAATTGTGATTCAGTGTCAAGGACTCCATGCGATAGGTCTTGTTGCTCCAGGACTCACTGTGTAAAACAATAGACTTTTTTGTTGTTGTTAATAATTCTCTAATTTAATGGAGAAATCCATGGTGTAGTAAAGCTAGAAACACCATGTCGTTAAGAGTTTGTGCTCTGGTGTAAAATAACCTGAATTTGAATGCCAGATTTGCCACTTAATAGCTTCATGATGTGAGGCAAATATGTAACTTGCCTAGTCCCTGGTTTCCTCATTGGTAAAAGTAAACATTAATAGAATGCACATCATTATTTTACTGTTAGGATTAAATCATAAAAAAATCCATAAAGAGTGTTTATTATATTGTCTGGAATGTAGTGCACACACAATTAACATTGGATAGGATTATTCTATATATTCCCTGCCTTCAATCTTATTTACTTCTTTATATTGCAATGTATGATTAAAATGTTGAAAACTTTTGAAGATTCTTTTATTTCACTTGTTTAACATTACAGGCAATAGTAACATTTTTATAGATTATTAATGTAATACAGAGTGCTTCCATATATATTCTATTACTTTAGCGGTCACCCTGCAAGATAAGAAAGGTACATATTAATATATTTTTAAAATAAATGAAGGAAGTTACCAGGAGTGAAGTAGGGTAGGGAATAGGGAATTAATGCTTAAGTTGTACAGAGTTTCTATTTGGGATGATGTAAAAGTTTTGTTAATTGTTGGTGGTGATGGTAACACATTATTTATTCAATTAACAGCACTGAATTATATATTTTAAGGTATGTTAAAATTGGAAATTTTAGGTTGTGTATATATATGTGTGTGTATATATATATATAGTACTAGAACATTTAATATATATATTACTAGAACAATTAAAAAATTCATGAGACCATACATCACAAGCAATGAATCCTAAGGTAAACCATGTACTATAGTTAATAGTTATGCAATTATAAAACTGTATTTTCTTCAGTTGTTAACAGACGTATCACACGAACGCAAGGTATTAATAATAGGGTGGTTTAAGGAATCCTGATTTTATGCATGACTTTTTGGTTAACACACAATTTCTTTAATAAAAAAAGATAAAATGTCAAAAACAAAAATAAAAAAATAAAAGATAAAATGTGAAATGATGTCTACAAAAAGAAACTAATGGAGGGAGGTTCAAAACACTTGTGCATCTTGCATAAAATCCCAGGTCAAAAATACAACATAAATTTCCTGTTCTCAATAGTCCAAACTGGTAAGTTCTAACACTGCATCATGATTTTTAACTTTTTAATGCAGGAGGTCCTTTGATGAACAACTTAGCATTTTTGAGCATTTGCTCTGTAAAATAGTGTGCTATGTAATTTCAATACATTAATTTATTCTCATAAGCCCAACTGATGAGGATTCAATTGTGTGCCCGAGTTTGGACATGTATTTGGTCTTGATCCACATCCTGGTGGATATGGACTCATTGTAAATAAGATGCCTTTGATATAATAATAATCAATTTAGGTGGGGCCCAATTGAATCAGGTTGGACTTTAATCCAGATTACTGGAGTCCTTTATAAGCAGAGTGAGAGTCAGAGAGTGAAATTAGCTTTGCAAGACAGTCAGAGGCTGAGGAATTAGCTTTGCAAGGCAGTCAGAGGCTGGAAGAGAAAGGAGGACTCACTGATATGTGCATTTCATATGACAGAAAACCAAGGCCCGATAATCACTGGCAGCCAGCCCTAGAACACCAGTCTTCTGGGAGAAAGGATTGCCTTACCGACACTTTTTGGACTTTCGCAGGCTTTAAAATCGTGAGCCACTAAAGTCCTGTTGTGTAAGCCAGCCCATTGTTCTAGTTTGCCAGCTGCCAGAATGCAATATACCAGAAACAGAATGGCTTTTAACAAGGGGAATTTAATGAGTTGCTAGTTTACAGTTCTAAGGCTGAGAAAATGTCCCAATTACAAGTCTATAGAAATGTCCAGTCACAGGCATCCAGGGAAAGATACCTTGATTCAAGAAGGCCGATGAAGTTCAGGGTTTCTCTCTCCAGTGAGAAGGCACATGGTGAACACAGTCAGGGCTTCTCTCTCAGCTGGAAGGGCACATGGCGAACATGGCGTCATCATCTGCTAGTTTTCTCTCCTGGCTTCTGGTTTCATGAAGCTCCCTGGGAGGCATTTTCCTTCTTCATCTCCAAAGTTTGCTGGCTCATGAACTCTCTGCACCTAATGGCTACATTGTTCTTCTCTCTCTGAATCTCTCGTTCTCCAAAATATTTCCTCTTTTATAGGAGTCCAATAAACCAATGAAGACCCACTCAAACGGGTGGAGACATGTCGTCACCTAATCCAATTTAACAACCACTCTTGACTAAATCACATCATCCAGGGAGATGATCTCATTACAGTTTCAAACATATAGTATTGAATAGAGATCATTCTACCTTTATGAAATGTGATTTATATTAAAACATGGCTTTTCTTAGGGGGCATACATCCTTTCAAACCAGCACATCCGTCCTACGATATTTGTTTAGCAACTGGGAAACTGAAACACTACCTTAACAGGTAACTAGTTTTACTTCCCCTATGTTACAAGTTGATACATTCTAGAGGTTAAATATCTTGCTCAAGATTATAGCAACTAAAGGAAGAGAATATGAGATTTGAGCCAATATAATCCAACTATGACCCAGCCTTTAAAGTATTATATTCGATTGCTTGTCATAAATCCATGCAAACTTTATTTCCATGCTAGCATTATTTGAAGTTAAAAATTAAATAATAGGGCTAAAACCAAAACAAAGCAGTGCCAACTTAAAATAAGCTATCTAAACTACATGTGCAAATTGTGCTTATGATTATGACCCCCATTTAAGAATTGCCGGTTTACAGAGGTGAGGTATGCTTAAATACAGGCTATATTTAAAAGTAGCTAACTATTATCTGTATTTTTACACAGTGCCAATTATTTACTACAACAGTGTACAATAATTTAAATGCTACTTTTGAGGTGTCTTGCACATGTCGTTGCCCCGACAAGAAATAATATAAATGCTGCAGTATAAACTAAAGGCACCTTTCAATCAAATGATTTACCATATGTGGTTTGAGTTACGCAATTCAGAAAAGTGTTCTCTGAGTACAAAATTGACAGAAATGAAAACATATTTTAATGTGAGAGTCAGCAGCCCCAACTTATATTATCCACAAGTACTGACAAGAAGCTGAGGGAAATAAAACCCTTCCTGAATAGTATAAAATATGGATATTAACTATATTAACTACAGCTCACATTTTTTAGAGTTTTTATATTCAGGCACTGTGCACAGTGCTTATATGTCAAATTTTACTTAATTTTCACTTAATAACCCTGGACTTTTATCACCCTTATTTTCTGGAAAAAGAAATTTTGACTTGGAAAATAATAAAATCTTTCAAACTCCAACAAATGACTGGAAAGTAATGAACTCGAGGTCTAAATCTATGTCTCTCTGCCTGGAGGGCCACCTTCTTTATCATAGTCACATTCATTTTTAACCTATTCACACCTCTTATATTCCCCAACAGACTTCCAAAAGATGACCCAAAGTGATCATAATGAGATAACAGTGTAACTTGTACATTGACCTAAAGTTTGTGTTTTACTTGAATGCAACCCAAATAGAGTTCGAAATAACCATTCTCAATTTACATGCTGATTATTTTGCATTCCTGGGTGTTTATGGTATTTTATTGAGTCATTTAATCAGAATAACACTAAGACTAAGGTATGCATCAAAATTTCAAGGGTAACAAATGGGAAAACAAATATAAATGGACATGGGATTAAAAATGTCAACCCATTGTATGTGTGTGCGGCGTATCTTTGACAAAGAGAATGGAAACTGTGTATATATGGTTTCCTATTTTGAACCATTCGCTTGAAGAAACCTGACTTGCAAGTTATTTAGAAATACATTTTAAACATTTAGTATTTTCTGGAGACCTAACATTTACCAGCGTAACCAGGAAAGCTCCATGTCTATCTATATAATCTGCAAGCATCAATCTGGATTTTCAAATTAAATTTTGTCAAAATGAGTAAAGAGAAAAGAACATATTCCATATGCAGAGAAAATAAATCGTGTGTGTTGCAGTAGCATCAATTTTCACGGGGTGTGAAATCTTGTTTTGATGGAGGAAAAAAAGATACTTATATCAAAGGAAATAAAACTACCTGTCTTGATGCAAGGGCATTTTATACTAGCTCAAGTAAAGCAAGATTCCAAATTTTAAAAACGCAGAAATTGAGACTCAAAATGAAGGATGCCCTTGGGTGTATTTTGGTGTTCTAAATATTGTACAGTATTGAGGAAAGAGCAAAGACTTTGGATACTGAAAAATGATTCAAATTGCAAGTTCTGATAAAACTCACTCTATGATATTGAGAAAATAATTCAAACCCCCTCAGCCTCAGTTTCGCCATTCATAAAATGGAGAAAATATTAGCTTTTACATAGGATTGTTGTATATATTAAGTAAAATTAAAAGTTCTAAACAAGGTCTACAAAGACAAAATCAATATTTACTCCTGCTTCTACTCCTAAGAATTGAATTGTCTGGATGTAAATGGGTTGTGAAATACTTCGTATATTGATGAAACTTGATTCAATTCTTCATGGTTGAAGTTATATGAAATTTCTTAGAGACAAAATGAAATATAGTTCCTGAGTTCCTTTCTTCTCCAAAAAAGAAAAATCACCATCATTCATTTTTCCAAAGGCAATAGAGCATTTATGGCATTTCTGCTGAGATATGACAGATTTCAAGAATAGTTCTTTCTACTTTATTTTAATATACTTCAAAGATGCATCTGGGCCACAATTATGCCCTTATTTGCCAAATGTACAAGGCAATTTCTAAAAAGAAAACTAAAGTTATGATGATAAAACAAACTAATTGCACTGAGTGCTTAATATTCTCCTAGATTAGCTCGTTTAATACTTGAACCAGGCCTATAAGCTAGTACTTAAAAAGTATAATTTTTTAAATGTTAAAAACATGACCCTCATACCAAATAAAGTTAGCATGTATAAAATATTTTATCCAACTCATTGGTATGAGAATCAATTATAAGATAAAGCTGCTTCAAATTGCGTGAGAGGATCTGAGACTTTATAGGCAATTTAATAAAATACAATAAGAAGGAGATTGCTAGGCTAGATTGAAAACTGGTTGATATCCTAAAAGGTACTTGGTAGGGAAATCACAGTCACCTTTTATGCAGCCATCCTCCAACCTTCTGCCATCCCCACCTCCTTTTCTATTATGTTCCATTCCACAGCCTAGGGGAGATGTTAAGTCTAATAATAAGAACCACCAGCCCTTAGAACTGGACCAGGTACAAGAGCTCCAGATGCTTATCAGAACAGGAATTCTCAGTGGCAAAGCCTCCTACGTCCAAGGTGGAAGATGATCACACTCAAACAGTAGAGATTGGTCTCTCTTCTCTGACCATGCAGAGTAGGGCATGCAACAGCTGTCATTTATCCAAAACCAAACCAGAACAGTTTTTGGCCAGTCTGGGAGACCAGCCTTTATGGGGCTTCTTTATTGCTCTTTTGAATTCTTTGTATCGTATCGAGTAGGGTATAAATGACAAGATTATCTGTCGTTTCTGGACTTCATATCATGTGCAAGTAGTTAAAAGATCATTTGCTGAAAGTTTCTGTTGTGCCCTGAACACAAGTTCCTGCAATGCATATTGTAGCTACTCACTTCTGTATTAAACCACAAACTTTGAAACTATCTTCTACTGGAAAAAAAAAATCATTTGTATCTCTAATGAAGAGAAAAAGCCTACAAGTTAGCATGTAATATCACTAATTCTGGGAGATTCGATAAGTAGTAAGCAATGTTTTGAACAAAGTATATCCCCAAATAATTAGGTCGGTCTTGGATGCATCTAGTCTGTTATACAACAGCCTACGTTTTAACCTTATTTTCAAGCTTTGGATAGCCTTTCTAAACAGTAATATTATACCCGTCTTTCAGGTGACTAAATGCAATTTAAAATAGTTTAACTAAATTAGTCAAAGTCTCACACCTTAGTAATATTGAAACCAACTTTAGATTGATATATATATTTCTACTAGAATTAATTGTACAATTTATATTACAAAATACTTACACTTATTTTTTCTTTCCAGTCTTAAATGGCTACAGTATATTATATCTTTATTATCTCAGCTGAAAAAGACAGAAACGTAATGTGTGTCAAGCCATGTTAAACAAGATAGTGCAGATACAAGTTTATGTTTTTTTTTTTGGTAAAAACCTGACCTACATTAAAATCTCTCCTAGTAAATCATGACCTATCCATTAGGATATGGATATTCTGAACAGAAGGAGGGACTTTCTCTCTTGTTTCCTCATTTTGCATCATTGCCCCTACTTGACCTGTATTTTCCCTATCTCTTCCTTTGTCTCTTCTACCTATCTATCTATGTATCTATGTATCTATGCATCCATCCATCTATCTTTCTATCTATCTATCTATCTATCTATCTAATATATTTTCTTCCTATTTCCTGTGTTCTTTATTTGAATGCAATCATCATAAAAATAGGACACTTGTTGGTAATTACTATATTCACAGCAGCAAGAGATAGCACACAGTGCTAATTGCTGAATTGACTAATGAATGGATTAAAGTAGTTTGCATGTCCAATCCATTTGGATAATTATAAATATTTCAATATTGGGCTTTGCAATTGTTGTTTGCTGAGAAGAAATCCTTATCGCAATGTTATCTCTGAGAAATTCTTATTTCTTCAAATATTCAAAACCCTAAATTAATGCTTGCTTCATCTGTGTTCTACTGATTTCTTTCTTAACTGGAGCCTAGTGACAAAATAGCATGTCCATCTCTAAGTAGCACCATTGAGGTGTAATCTATATACAATATTCTGAAAATATTTCAAATGTACAATTTAGTAAGTTATGACATGTGAATATACTTGCAAACCATGAGCACGATGAAGATAATGAACATGACTCTCCCTCTAAAAAGTTTTCTCATACTCCTTTGTAATAGTTCCTTCCTTTCCTTCTGCTCCACCCCGCCCCCCACATTACCAAAAAATACTTGAACACTTCTCAATTGCTATTAGGTATGTTTGGCATTTTCTAGAATGTTATGTGAATGAAATCATACTATATATACATATTCTTGTCAGGCTTCTTTAATTCAGAATACTTATTTTGAGATTCTTAAATTCAATGCATTCATGAAGAATTCAATCATCTTTTACCGCTGACAAGTATTTTGTTATTGGGTAAAATGCTTTTATCCATTAACTTAATTATGAACATGTCCATCTGCACCTGTTTGAATTATCACATTTTTTGTGTATTTTAGTCTCTAAATATGGTAAATGACATTCTTTGATTTATAAGCAATAAATTTATATTGCATTTTTTAGATAAACCTCACTTCGTCATAACATAATATAGTGTTTCTAAATTGCAGGATAAAATTTACTTGATCTTTTTTTTTTTTATTTGTTGAGCATGTAGGTAGAAAATGTATTTAGTATATATGCAGAGAACGGCATGCAGACACACTTACAAGAGGATAGAGGCAAGAGGCAATAGGCAATGTGGGGAAGTCTACTTTTATAGATTAGCTATACTTATCCCCACTCCCTTTTCCTTGTTCAGGGCTTTTTATTTTACCATTCCTTCTCTCCAGGGTGGTGCCGGGTGTAGGCCGTGCATTTGGGTGGGTTGGTTGGCTCTACCCCTCTCCATAGTGACTCATTCAGGTGGGGGCCATTTGGTCCCCATTTACTATTTATACTTCTCAAAGAAATCTTTCTCCTTGAGGACCTGACTGCTTTTGGGAATTTGCCCTTTGTCAGTGGGTGTTTCCCATAAGTGGGTTGTCCTCAGGCAGGGTGTTTTGGCTGAACCTGGGCCCTTCTCAGCTTGATTAACCATCCTTGCTTAAGGGCTTCTTCGTGTTCTTTTTCTTTCCCCTCTCTCCCTGTTCTGGCCAGCCTCAGATCCCCCTCAGAAAGTTCTCACCCCTTAATCTTAAGGGATGAGTGTCTGTTTTCTGCAGTTGCTTATGGCGTGTTAGGGAATGCAGGCTCTGCCTGATGGGGCATAGAACTTTCTGGCTATCTTATTTAAGTTGAGAATGGAGAAGTCCATGGGGGCTTTTGGAGGGGCTGACAATTTTCACATCAGCATTGGTTTGGTGTGAAAGGCTTCTAGTCTGGAAGAAAACTTAATGAGGAGCTTAAAAATGAAAGAGATGATTAACAAGGAAAGAACAGAAGTAGCCATACTTAGGAGAGGTATTAGCCAAGAGAGAATGGAGAAGAGGGAAAAGAATGACTATTCTTCAGGTTTAAGAGTGAATTCTAGGTAGGAGTCTTGTTTCTGTTTCACTGGGAAATAAGAGGGTACATGCGCTAAGTTAAGGCGTATAGAGCTGAGGCTTAGACAAGGCTCAATAGATTGGGCTATAGATTTGACTGCTATCTCAGCCTGGTTATTTATTTATTTATATTTATTTATTTAGAGAGATTTTAGTATTTTTTGATTAGGGTAATGATTACTGCATTTTTTGATCAACATCATTTACGTGTTACTGTATGGAGAATGCTTTCAGAGCTGGAGAACTTTAACTCTGAGTCTTGGATGTTACACAGATATTTAAAGGTTATACAAAGAGCAATTTCAGAATATAGACATAAAAGTTAAAGCAAATATGATTATTGTGAGTTTACATTAAGCTTTGATTTTTAGAAGCATCTTTAAATGAATTTACTTTTAAAAATAAAAACAGTTGATAGTTGTTTTATATTGGGGTCATCAACTACAAATTGCAGCAGTTTTGTCTTGTTTTCCCTTTACACACTTCCTAGGGTTAGGTTAATTAGGTAGAACATAGTTTTTATATTTGCTTTGCTTCTCTTTTAAACTCTTCTTATTGAAGATGCAGTTCTGACTTATAGCTGACCACCTGTACTTTTAGAGAAGCCTTAGAGTAAAGTAGTGTAATTGATAACTAAATTTGATTGTTATATATTATACAGCTTAGCAATAAGTTATAACAAGGAGAGTGAGAACATTAAGTTTTTAGGAATTTAATTTTTTTAAATATATGAATAATATTTTACCCATGCAGATATAGTTAACAGAAGGATAGAAAAATGTTTTTTTAATTACTGCAACATTTGTTATGCACTTCTTTAGTTAACATGAAACTATTTTAACACTTTCCTTTTACAAGGTGAGAGAACAAAATCTTTTGTAACAGTTCTTTAAGAGTGAGTAGAGGCGGGCCATGGTGGCTCAACAAGCAAGAATGCTTGCCTGCCATGCCAGAAGACCCGGATTTGATTCCCGGTGTCTGCCCATGTAAGAAAAAAAAAAAAAAGAGTGAGTAGACTTGTCTTCTGAAATAAAGGATGAGATCAATACAAACCTTAATAAGGATATTATTCTGATATGATAGAACATTTTTATCTTTTAGACAAATTACTCAGATGGTTAAGAAAAACTTTTTAATAACTTTTTATTAACAGCAGTTTAACAAAGCAGCATTGACTAGGACAAACAGAATTTATTTTTATAAACTCTCTATAACTTCTTGTAGTCAGCAGTAATTATAAAAAAAAACTTACGTTCTTAAATTCTCCACGACTTTCCACCTCCATTTAGGAATTGTAGTCAGTAATAACTAAAACATTCATTTTCTTAAACTTTCTGCAGTTTTCCATATCTATTCAGGACTTGTAATCCATAGTCACTACAAAATGCACTCTCTTAAACTGTTCTGTTACTTTCCATATCTAGCTTGCAATGATCACAACAACAAAAAAATTCACTTGTATTAGGAATATATTAGTTTACAAAGTTAGTATATTGCCAGACTGTATGTTGAGGCAGTTGGAGGCCAGTAATTCTGCTGTAAGGTATTATTAAAGATATAGGGATTATTTTGAAACACTTCGGGAGAACTGCTTAAGTGAGTAGGGTGGGAATCTTATTTATACATTCCATCCAATCAACAGCAAATAGGTGTTGAGAGTTAAGGTGAAGAGGGATACAAAAAATACATTTTTAAGATTTAAAGCTGAAAGCTTGCATGCAGTAAGGGGTTATTCACAGGTTAGCCCTGGGATGCTTTTGTCATATTCAGACAGATTTATTTGCTTAAGGATTTTCTCTGGGAGGCTAAGAGGCCTTGACTTAGTAGGGGCCTTAGGATAAACAAGGGGGCAAACACTAGTTGGGTTTATTAGTCTTAAAGTGGCCCCCTAGGGATAAAAAAGATTTTTTCATCAAAAGAACTGATGATTTAAAAGAATGGCAATTTGACAAAGGACAGACTGGTTGAAGGTCTTGGCTTTACGCTTTCTATTTACACCTACATGGGAGAGGTTCGTGGCATAATGCGCCTGAGTGACGGGTCAAAACAGAATAAATGGCTCCAGTGTAAATGAAAAAGTAGTCTTACTTGCCATGTCAAAGGTCAGCTGGGGCTTGTCAAAATCAATGCTCTTCGACAATGTCTAGGGAGCCATTACCAGCCCTGGGCCTCCACAGTCTTGCTTGGTAGAGGTCACTAAAACCTTTGAGAGGGGTGTGACTTCCTCTCTGGGAATTGGTACACTCCTGGGCTGATTCAGGACTTGTAATTTCCACATCTAGGGCAAGGCCCTGGGGGCTGTCAGAGTCCCTGAGGACACTAATACATCCAGTACCCCATCTTTCCACATTATAGCAGAATCTGGCTGACTTCAACCCTGAGTGGCCCCAAAGCCACTGTTCCGCTGTTCATGGCAAGTGCTATGAGCCAAGATTTGTTCCTGTCTCCCCTTACCTTTTCTTCTTCTACAGCCCTGTTCTGGTCATTAAAAACAGAAAAAGGAGCATTCATGAGATAATTTATAGAGGTTTGTGACCCAGAGGCTACTTTCTCGAGTTTCTTCCTTATATCAAGAGGTGACTGACAAATATAACAGGTTTTAAGCATTATTTGCCTCTCAGGGGAGTCAGGGTCTACTTGGGTATACTTTTTCATGACTTCCACTAATCTTCCCTGAAATAAAATACGGTTTTTCTTATCTTTCTGAGCTATGTTTTGTAACATACTATAATTTACATGTTTGATGGAATGCTTTTTTATTGCTTCCATTAGGCAAGTTTTCATATGGTCTCTAGCTTTCATGTCTGCCTGACCTCTCTGGTAGTTTCAGTTTGGGTCAGAATTTGGAACTCCTACTGACTACCCTTGCTGCATTATGGACAGGCTGCTGGCCTGCAAGTTGACCTGTTTGGCCTTGTGACTCAGTCCAAATTTGAAGTTTTTCCTCAGGAATGCAACAAGAGGAAAGAATGACTTACACATACTCCCAGGTAAATTCATAGGTTAATGCCAGTTTTTTAAATTCTTCTATTCATTTTGAGGGGTCCTCCTGTACATAACATAATTTGCAAGAGCCCTTCATGGATTTATCCTGATATAGGTTATAAAGAGATGTACATTAGGAATTTCTTGCACTTTGCCTCCTTTTTTATAAAAGAACTTTAATTGTAGAATAGGATCATAACTGACCCATTTGTGGGCCAAGGCTGGCTATTCTTCAAGCAATCCTTACTTACTGTTTAAGATAATGGAAAAGATTTGCCACAGATAAAAAAAAAATTCTGGAGAGCGAATCTTCCTGGGTGTTTCCAGGATTGGGCTAGAGGAAAGGAACATGTGGCAAACAAATTAGGCTCCCCTCAAGGGTAACTGTCCTGGGAAAGGCCAGTTCCACAATAAAATGTGGCTAACTCCTCTTTAGGCAATCTGCTGGGTCTGGGTATGGACGTATTATAGGACAAGGCCAGGAGTGAGGCTTCTTCTGTCCCTTGCAGTCCAGATTTTAGAAAGTGAAAGCAAACTTAACACTAGCAGTTTAAAGAGAAAGCGTCACTAAGGTTGCAAATACACTGGAGAGCAATTGTGGGGAGGAGAAACCATGGTTCAGGCTGGCTCCAGGTGATTGAGGACAGGAGAGTCAATGCCTTGACTAAGCAGAGGGCAAGAGGTCCTGCATGCTCATTTTAAGACAAACAGGAATGGGTGTGGCTTACTGGTTCTCACAGGCTTAGCTCACTTCAATTAGGATAGCTGGGAATTTTACTTATCCTGCAAAACTCATGCTGCCTTTCAGAGGAGACAATGCTATGGAATGTACCCAATGCCCTTCAGCCTAAAGAAGAGGTGACTCCTTATAATGCTAATGACAACACATTGCTTGTTACAAGAATTCTTAGCCCAGAATCCTGTGTTACTAAAATGAAATGTCTTAGATGGCATTGTAAGCCAGACAGAGGAGAAAGATAGAGATTTTCATGGAGGTAGAGAAGAAGACTTTTGTCAAAGAGTTGAAAAGAGAAACACATTCAGCAGAAAGGGTCTAGGTCATCAGAGGGAATGAAAAGAGAGTGTCGGGAAGACTCAGAGAGCCAAGGAAATACATGGACACAGACAAACAGGAATTTGATTTGACACCTATTCAACCTAAGGAAAAGCCCTTAGTCTAGTCCAAAAAAGTGAGATCACCTACCACCCAGAGCTTCCTTCGATCAACATGGCCTGGAGACAGGGCTCCTGCCACCTTTGAGGAGAAAGCCAAAGGCTCAGGGTGACATAAGGTTATGTCCTTGGGGAGCCACATCAGAGCTCCTAGATTAAGCCAAGTAAGTGGAGAAGTTTCAGAGAGTCAAGATAGACAGGCAGGGTCTTGATTGGGCTCCCATTGGTCTCCTGCTCACACCGGGAGAAGTCCTCAGTCAGGATCCAAAGGGCAGTGTTACCTCCCACTTTCTTGGATCTACATGGCATAGAGATATGGCTTCTGCCACCTCCAAGGAAGGAGCTGAAGGTTCAGGGTGAACAGAGGTTATATCCTGGGGAAACTGCTTCTGAAACCCTAGATTTCTAGAGAGAGCAGTGAAAATGAAGACATAGGAGAGGACAGCAATGAACAAAGTGAGAAGAAAAAGTTACAGCACATGGCCAAGCCTCCTAGTACTCACTAGTTAAGACAATTAGAGAGAAGTGCCAACTGGTTGGTTCACCAACATGCATTGTCCAATTTGGGTTTTCAAGTTCTTGGCTGCACCACAAGAAAATAATTCAAAAGCCCACTATAAATATAGCATGTAGGTAGAAAATTTATTGAGTGCATATACAGAGAAAGAGCATGCAGGCACTCCCAAAACGATAGAAGCAAGAGGATGTTTGATCAGCTTTTAAAGAATTCTTGTATCTTTGTTCATCAGGGAGATTGGATTATGTTTTCCACTTATTGCAAAGTGGAAATTTGGTATCAATGTCAAGTTCATATCATAAAATGAATTGACGGACTTCCTGGAAGATGGCGGCTTAGTAAGACGCGCGGATCTTAGTTTCTTCTCCAGGACACCTACTAGGGGAGTAGAAACGATACAGAAAGCGCCCAAAGCCACAACAGAGATAAAAAAAGACAGCGTACCCCATCCTGGAACGGCTGGCTGGCTGAGAGAAGCAGCTCGGGTGAGATCGCCGAGGCGCGCGGGCCTTACCGGGCGGGGTGGCAAGCGGCCGGAGTTACTCCCTTCCCCCTTCCCGGGCCGGCTGGGAGAATTGGAGAGGTGGTCCCCTGAAACAAAGACGGCTGGCGCCCACACCACGCGCAGCCCCCAGACCAACTGAGAGAATTGGATCGGAAACCCCCAGGCCGCGGAGAACGGTGACGGGTGGGGGAGGCCCCTTCCAAACCCGTGACTCCCGGGGAACGTGCACTCTCTCGGGCGGGCCGCTGCCGCTGGCGCCCTCCCGCCACGCTTGTTGCCCAGGGCCGACTAGGAAATTCGGACGGGCTCTTTCCCTGGCTGCGGCGACCAGCAACCCTCCCTGCGTTCGGACCCCGGGCCGGCTCAAGCCGTTTCGGCTAGCGAACCCCCAGGACGGCGAGAGTTTTCCAAAGTTTAAGGTCCCACAGCACCTTTTACTGGTGGGACCCGCAGACAAACGGGTGCCACGAGCGCCACCTACTGGGCAGGATAAGAAAAACAGAACCCAGAGATTTCACAGAAAAATATTACAACCTTGCTGGGTCCAACACCAAGAGAAATCTGAAAAAATGCCCAGACGCCAGCAGCAGAAGATAACTGTCCACGCTCAAAAGATTGAGAATATGGCTCAGTCAAAGGAACAAACCAATAGCTCAAATGAGACACAAGAGCTGAGACAACTAATGCTGAATATACGAACAGAAATGGAAAACCTCTTCAAAAATGAAATCGATAAATTGAGGGAGGACATGAAGAGGACATGGGCTGAACATAAAGAAGAAATAGAAAAACTGAAAAAACAAATCGCAGAACTTATGGAAGTGAAGGATAAAGTAGCAAACATAGAAAAAATAATGGATAGCTACAATGATAGATTTAAAGAGACAGAAGATAGAATTAGTGATTTGGAGGATGGAACATCTGAATTCCAAAAAGAAACAGAAACTATAGGGAAAAGAATGGAAAAATTTGAACAGGGTATCAGGGAACTCAAGGACAATATGAACCGCACAAATATACGTGTTGTGGGTGTCCCAGAAGGAGAAGAGAAGGGAAAAGGAGGAGAAAAACTAATGGAAGAAATTATCACTGAAAATTTCCCAACTCTTATGAAAGACCTAAAATTACAGATCCAAGAAGTGCAGCGCACCCCAAAGAGATTAGACCCAAATAGGCGTTCTCCAAGACACTTACTAGTTAGAATGTCAGAGGTCAAAGAGAAAGAGAAGATCTTGAAAGCAGCAAGAGAAAAACAATCCATTACATACAAGGGAAACCCAATAAGACTTTGTGTAGATTTCTCAGCAGAAACCATGGAAGCTAGAAGACAGTGGGATGATATATTTAAAATACTAAAAGAGAAAAACTGCCAACCAAGACTCCTATATCCAGCAAAATTATCCTTCAAAAATGAGGGAGAAATTAAAACATTCTCAGACAAAAAGTCACTGAAAGAATTTGTGACCAAGAGACCAGCTCTGCAAGAAATACTAAAGGGAGCACTAGAGTCAGATACAAAAAGACAGAAGAGAGAGATATGGAAAAGAGTGTAGAAAGAAGGAAAATCAGATATGATATATATAATACAAAAGGCAAAATGTTAGAGGAAAATATTATCCAAACAGTAATAACACTAAATGTCAATGGACTGAATTCCCCAATCAAAAGACATAGATTGGCAGAATGGATTAAAAAACAGGATCCTTCTATATGCTGTCTACAGGAAACACATCTTAGACCCAAAGATAAACATAGGTTGAAAGTGAAAGGTTGGGAAAAGATATTTCATGCAAATAACAACCAGAAAAGAGCAGGAGTGGCTATACTAATATCCAACAAATTAGACTTCAAATGTAAAACAGTTAAAAGAGACAAAGAAGGACACTATATACTAATAAAAGGAACAATTAAACAAGAAGACATAACAATCATAAATATTTATGCACCGAATCAGAATGCCCCAAAATACATGAGGAATATACTGCAAACATTGAAAAGGGAAATAGACTCATATACCATAATAGTTGGAGACTTCAACTCACCACTCTCATCAAGGGACAGAACATCTAGACAGAGGATCAACAAAGAAATAGAGAATCTGAATATTACTATAAATGAACTAGACTTAATAGACATTTATAGGACATTACATCCCACAACAGCAGGATACACCTTTTTCTCAAGTGCTCATGGATCATTCTCAAAGATAGACCATATGCTGGGTCATAAAGCAAGTCTTAACTGTCCGGCGCTGTTCCGTCTGGCTTCCGATTATCCCCGCCGCCGAGGGAGGGAAGGAAAAGGAAACAGGCACGGACACAATACTCACAGTCGATTTGAGTGCTAATCTTTACTGGGGTTAAGCTTTCATTTTCGAATACAGTTTCCACACAGGGAGAAACCCCGTGGGGGACAACCTCCTTGCGGCCGTCAGGCACGGCTCTCCGCGGGTCGTCTCCCCCACTCTACCTGGGTAACTTCTTATATACACAGATCATACCCAATGAACAGCTACTACGTGTGCAGGGGTGATTGGGGGAATGGGTGAAGCGGATACATGTGTCATAGGCGGAAGCAGGATGCGGGCGCCATCTTGGCTCACTCGATGGGCGGGGGGAACTCTAGAGCAGGCTGCAACATGTCCACTAGGCCAAACCCGGAAAGCGGCTCTCTACATCTCCCCCTTTTTGTTTTTATAACAGGCATGGTCCGTAGACCGTATTCTTGCACCCAGTGTCTCCATTGATGATAGTGCTCCCGTGGGCCTGAGTGGCTCACAACATGTTTTGGTGCTTTGGGGAGTCTGGACTAGATTCGCGTCATCACACGACGGAACCTCTGGCACCGACCAGAATGCTCACCTCATATAGAGACCGGAGAGTCCGTGAACTGGAAACCACGTGACTTCTCCCTGCAGTGCTTAGCCTCGCAACTGGGTCAAGCGGGGATATTGAGAGCGACAGCCAGGGCAACGAAAACGCTGCGGAGGCCTCGGTGCAATGGCTAGAGCCAAGTCCAGTCTGGCCAGGACTGCGACCGCAGCTCCACCGTCGAGGCGGCTAGGCGCGCAAAATTAACAGCCTCTGGTGTCTTGCTAAACATGGGTAGTGGCCAGGGAGTTTGCAACAAACCTTGCTGACAAGAGCCTTGCCCCAGGTGACTCAGACGGGCCATCCATCGGGGAGGGATACACACCGGCATCTGACTTGGAAGACATAGCTAACATGGTAGAGACACGCAGCTGCTGTTGAGATTGAAACAATCGTTCCAACAGACTTTTGACCACTACTAGCCCCACCAATAACCCGAAAAATAGAAGAACCCAGGTGGTCAAGTTAGGCCATGAGAACCAGGAGGTGAGTCCATTCCACAAACCCTGGATTACATCCCCGAGACTAGACAGGTCAAACGTAATGGGTTTTAACTGAATGTCCCCTATCTTATCAAGACTCGTTTCTATCTGCTGGGAGAGATTACGGAATGTCGGGAGATAAGTATTTTGCAGCCAGGCTTTAACGCTGGCAGAGGTTTTGGTCACATTGGCTCTGACCTGGGTGACACAGAGTTTAAAGACAATCCAGCGAGTGTCACATATTTCCTGGACCACTTTCCAGAGTCCGTCTATTTCAAGTCCCAGTTCATCTATTTCAGACTGGAGCTGTAATATCGCTTGGGAGTTTAAGTCAATTTGTTGACTCTGGGCCCGCAGTGCGTCTCGAGTAGCATTGGCTAAGTTGTTGACAGCTTCCATCGTCAGGGCGATCTGGTCCGAGGTCCAGGCGTGGAGGACCGCGTCTCCAACTGCAGGGATGAACAAAGAGGCAGCAAGGCCCCCCGCGCGCAGCAGCCAATTTTTTACATTCCTTTTAGTCCTGGAAGGCACTACAGGGTTAGAGAATTGAAAGTTTTTTGTAGAGATAGCTTGAGTGACTGGGCCAACCCAATCAGACGTATTAACGGGGACCCAGACATAGCTGGGGCGGTAAACCAGAATGGCGAAGACAGGATACCCGCTCCAGCATCCTGATAAAGTACAAGGGGTGGCAGAACAATTAAAGGTAGGGTTCATGGAGAGTAGAAAGGCAAAAGGAGGTTGTACGCAGGCTTCCCTGTGTAGAGGAAAGGAACAGTTAGTATCAGCGTATGACTCCTTAGGGTTTAAGAGGGAGCACTCGGTTGCATTCTTAGATGCGTCCGTGGAAGTGTTGGCAATGGTGCCATTCAGAAGGTTGAGATACCGCAGATCCACACAGGCCCCTAGGGGATTGCGCACCATATGCTGTGCCCAAGTCTGGACCTTGGAGGTGTAGGGGTTAACCAAGGCGTGATGACATTGGGAGAGGGCAGCCCACTGACTTCCCTCTGAGTAATTTGCCAAGGGTGTGGTGGTGTAGGCGTGAGGGTCAGTGGACCAAACCCACCAGTCATCACCTAGGCGACGCGGGCGAGGCGAGGACATACACCGGTGCCATGTAAAGTCCTGCATCGTGGCTACCTAAGAAAGGTCATGCTCACATGGGGGAAAAGGGGGGGAGGGAGCGTCCCAGTCTTCATTACACGAACACACAACGGGTCGGAACCCTGTAAGATTGAGGCATCGCTTCGTCTCGTTTTTCTCCAGGAGGACTTGACAAGAGAGGGAAAGGTCGGTCGCATTGAGAAACTCAAACAGCACACCTGAAGGCACGTTATCACAACCTGTAAGACAAGTCCGGTTAGACCGAGAGGAGCAGTTTGCAATGGAGAGGTTGGCAAAAGAGAAAATGAGTGTGTCATCGGTAAGCGGGAAGGTCTCATTAAAGGTGAAAATTGACACATTTCGATCAGAAGGCATATGAGTTAGACCGGGCGTAAAGGTGCGTGTATAGAATCGGGGGGACACGGGGGAACCGGCTGAAAAAGGAGCTAGTGTTGGTGGGTGGTGCCAAAGACCCCAGAGGAAAGAATCTTCGCCCTGGATTACTGCGAACACACTGAAAAGGCAAAAGCATACTAGAAGGAAGTTAGCAGTAGAAGGGGCGGGGTTAGGCAGAGCGGCCCCTCCTCCGACCAGCACTCGGGGAATTCCGGGTTTCCTTCCGGGTTTTGTAACGAAGGGCCATGGAGGTTACCCGAGCCGGCCACTGGGGGGAGTCCGCTACAGGGACCAAAGGCGGAAGCATTAAAACTCCTCCCCGGATGTCTCCGCGCGGTCGTGGGCGCGGGTGGGGCGGAAGGCTGTGCGGGCTTTTCTAGATCAATCAGTGGGGGCTCGTCAGGCCCTTCGCTCTCACAATGCTCTGACTCTGAGTCGGAACTGTCCGAGCTGGCGTTTGGCTCCGGCGGCCTGCCCTTACACGAGCCGTCCGTGGAGGATGCTGACCGGGAGTCTCGTAATGCATCTCGGGCTTGTTCTAAAACAAGGGTCGGACCGAGGCCCGACATGGCCTCCGCCTCAAGACAGGCGCGGACGGTTTCCCATATGGGGACTAAAATTGGGTCCATGCATAAACCTGTCCTACGCGCTCGATTGATATCATGACCGAGCTTTATCCAACAAGACAAGGTAAGACATCCGGTATGCTTAAACCAGGGAGCAAAGGTGGCAACATCCTCAAGGAATCGCAGGAGGGAGCCTTTTCGCACTAAGATGCCTCTCTGCTTTAACAGTGTCTTCAAGGGAGATAACAAGGGTGAACTTTCAGACTGCCCCATTCCTGCAGTCGGCGCTAGCTTCAAGCATGCTCGATGACGTCTATCGAGCCCTTCCCCCGGGGCGGCCTGAGAACCCACGGGCCCTAACCCTCACGTAATAAAGAAGCACTCACCCCTTCACGGTGATCAGGCGCGAAGGCCGGCCGGAGTCCGTGCACGGTGCTGGAAAAGGTTCCCCGTACGGGCCACCACTTGTCCGGCGCTGTTCCGTCTGGCTTCCAATTATCCCCGCCGCCGAGGGAGGGAAGGAAAAGGAAACAGGCACGGACACAATACTCACAGTCGATTTGAGTGCTAATCTTTACTGGGGTTAAGCTTTCATTTTCGAATACAGTTTCCACACAGGGAGAAACCCCGTGGGGGACAACCTCCTTGCGGCCGTCAGGCACGGCTCTCCGCGGGTCGTCTCCCCCACTCTACCCGGGTAACTTCTTATATACACAGATCATACCCAATGAACAGCTACTACGTGTGCAGGGGTGATTGGGGGAATGGGTGAAGCGGATACATGTGTCATAGGCGGAAGCAGGATGCGGGTGCCATCTTGGCTCACTCGATGGGCGGGGGGAACTCTAGAGCAGGCTGCAACATGTCCACTAGGCCAAACCCGGAAAGCGGCTCTCTACACTTAACAAATTTAAAAAGATTGAAATCTTACACAACACTTTCTCGGACCATAAAGGAATGATGTTGGAAATCAATAATAGGCAGAGTGCCAGAAAATTCACAAATACGTGGAGGCTCAACAACACACTCCTAAACAACGACTGGGTCAAAGAAGAAATTGCAAGGGAAATTAGCAAATACCTCGAGGCGAATGAAAATGAAAACACAACATATCAAAACTTATGGGACGCAGCAAAGGCAGTGCTAAGAGGGAAATTTATTGCTCTAAATGCCTATATCAGAAAAGAAGAAAAGGCAAAAATTCAGGAATTAACTATCCATTTGGAAGAACTGGAGAAAGAACAGCAAGCTAACCCCAAAGCAAGCAAAAGGAAAGAAATAACAAAGATTAGAGCACAAATAAATGAAATTGAAAACATGAAAACAATAGAGAATATCAATAAGGCCAGAAGTTGGTTCTATGAGAAAATCAATAAGATTGATGGGCCCTTAGCAAGATTGACAAAAAGAAGAAGAGAGAGGATGCAAATAAATAAGATCAGAAATGGAAGAGGAGACATAACTACTGACCTCACAGAAATAAAGGAGGTAATAACAGGATACTATGAACAACTTTACGCTAATAAATACAACAATTTAGAGGAAATGGACGGGTTCCTGGAAAGACATGAACAACCAACTTTGACTCAAGAAGACATAGATGACCTCAACAAACCAATCACAAGTAAAGAAATTGAATTAGTCATTCAAAAGCTTCCTAAAAAGAAAAGTCCAGGACCAGATGGCTTCACATGTGAATTCTACCAAACGTTCCAGAAAGAATTAGTACCAATTCTCTTCAAACTCTTAAAAAAAATCGAAGTGGAGGGAAAACTACCTAATTCATTCTATGAAGCCAACATCACCCTCATACCAAAACCAGGCAAAGATATTACAAAAAAAGAAAACTACAGACCAATCTCTCTAATGAATACAGATGCAAAAATCCTCAATAAAATTCTAGCAAATCGTATCCAACAGCACATTAAAAGAATTATACATCATGACCAAGTAGGATTCATCCCAGGTATGCAAGGATGGTTCAACATAAGAAAATCAATTAATGTAATACACCATATCAACAAATCAAAGCAGAAAAATCACATGATCATCTCAATTGATGCAGAGAAGGCATTCGACAAGATTCAACATCCTTTCCTGTTGAAAACACTTCAAAAGATAGGAATACAAGGGAACTTCCTTAAAATGATAGAGGGAATATATGAAAAACCCACAGCTAATATCATCCTCAATGGGGAAAAATTGAAAACTTTCCCCCTAAGATCAGGAACAAGACAAGGATGTCCACTATCACCACTATTATTCAACATTGTGTTGGAGGTTCTAGCCAGAGCAATTAGACAAGAAAAAGAAATACAAGGCATCAAAATTGGAAAGGAAGAAGTAAAACTATCACTGTTTGCAGACGATATGATACTATACGTCGAAAACCCGGAAAAATCCACAACAAAACTACTAGAGCTAATAAATGAGTACAGCAAAGTAGCAGGTTACAAGATCAACATTCAAAAATCTGTAGCATTTCTATACACTAGTAATGAACAAGCTGAGGGGGAAATCAAGAAACGAATCCCATTTACAATTGCAACTAAAAGAATAAAATACCTAGGAATAAATTTAACTAAAGAGACAAAAAACCTATATAAAGAAAACTACAAAAAACTGCTAAAAGAAATCACAGAAGACCTAAATAGATGGAAGGGCATACCGTGTTCATGGATTGGAAGACTAAATATAGTTAAGATGTCAATCCTACCTAAATTGATTTACAGATTCAATGCAATACCAATCAAAATCCCAACAACTTATTTTTCAGAAATAGAAAAACCAATAAGCAAATTTATCTGGAAGGGCAGGGTGCCCCGAATTGCTAAAAACATCTTGAGGAAAAAAAACGAAGCTGGAGGTCTCGCGCTGCCTGACTTTAAGGCATACTATGAAGCCACAGTGGTCAAAACAGCATGGTATTGGCATAAAGATAGATATATCGACCAATGGAATCGAATAGAGTGCTCAGATATAGACCCTCTCATCTATGGACATTTGATCTTTGATAAGGCAGTCAAGCCAACTCACCTGGGACAGAGCAGTCTCTTCAATAAATGGTGCCTAGAGAACTGGATATCCATATGCAAAAGAATGAAAGAAGACCCATCTCTCACACCCTATACAAAAGTTAACTCAAAATGGATCAAAGATCTAAACATTAGGTCTAAGACCATAAAACAGTTAGAGGAAAATGTGGGGAGATATCTTATGGATCTTACAACTGGAGGCGGTTTTATGGACCTTAAACCTAAAGCAAGAGCACTGAAGAAGGAAATAAATAAATGGGAACTCCTCAAAATTAAACACTTTTGTGCATCAAAGAACTTCATCAAGAAAGTAGAAAGACAGCCTTCACAATGGGAGACAATATTTGGAAATGATATATCAGATAAAGGTCTAGTATCCAGAATTTATAAAGAGATTGTTCATCTCAACAACAAAAAGACAGCCAACCCAATTACAAAATGGGAAAAAGACTTGAACAGACACCTCTCAGAAGAGGAAATACGGATGGCCAAGAGGCACATGAAGAGATGCTCAATGTCCCTGGCCATTAGAGAAATGCAAATCAAAACCACAATGAGATATCATCTCACACCCACCAGAATGGCCATTATCAACAAAACAGAAAATGACAAGTGCTGGAGAGGATGCGGAGAAAGAGGCACACTTATCCACTGTTGGTGGGAATGTCAAAGGGTGCAACCACTGTGGAAGGCAGTTTGGCGGTTCCTCAAAAAGCTGAATATAGAACTGCCATACGACCCAGCAATACCATTGCTAGGTATCTACTCAAAGGACTTAAGGGCAAAGACACAAACGGACATTTGCACACCAATGTTTATAGCAGTGTTATTTACAATTGCAAAGAGATGGAAACAGCCAAAATCTCCATCAACAGAAGAGTGGCTAAACAAACTGTGGTATATACATACGATGGAATATTATGCAGCTTTAAGACAAGATAAACTTATGAACCATGTAATAACATGGATGGACCTAGAGAATATTATGCTGAGTGAATCCAGCCAAAAACTAAAGGACAAATACTGTATGGTCCCACTGATGTGAACGGACATTCGAGAATAAACTTGAAATATGTCATTGGTAACAGAGTTCAGCAGGAGTTAGAAACAGGGTAAGACAATGGGTAATTGAAGCTGAAGGGATACAGACTGTGCAACAGGACTAGATACAAAAACTCAAAAATGGACAGCACAATAATACCTAATTGTAAAGTAATCATGTTAAAACACTGAATGAAGCTGCATCTGAGCTATAGGTTTTTGTTTTGTTTTGTGTTGTTTTGTTTTGATTTTACTATTATTACTTTTATTTTTTTCTCTATATTAACATTCTATATCTTTTTCGGTTATGTTGCTAGTTCTTCTAAACCAATGCAAATGTCCTAAGAAATGATGATCATGCATCTATGTGATGATGTTAAGAATTAATGATTGCATGTGTAGAATGGTATGATCTCTAAATGTTGGGTTAATTTCTTTTTTTCCGTTAATTAAAAAAAAAAAAAAAAAGAAAAGGGATAATTGGAGATGAAGGGATACAGACTGTACAACGGGACTGGATATAAAAACTCAGAAATGGACAGCACAATACTACCCAATTGTAATGCAATTATGTTAAAACACTGAATGAAGCTGCATGTGAGGTATAGGTTTTTTGTTTTTGTTTTTTTTGTTTTTTTTCTTTCTATTATTGTTTTAATTCTTATTCTGTTGTCTTTTTATTTCTTTTTCTAAATCGATGCAAATGTACTAAGAAATGATGAATATGCAACTATGTGATGTTATTAAGAATTACTGATTGTACATGTAGATTGGAATGATTTCTAATTGTTTTGTTAATTCTTTTTTTAATTAATAAAAAAAAATTCAAAAAATAAAAAATAAAAAAATAAAATGAATTGAAACTATTCCCAGCTTTTTAATTTTATGGACAAATTTGTATAGAATTAGTTTTACTTTTTCTTTAAATATTTGGTAAAATTTGCCAATAAGGTGACCTGAACTTTAAATTTTCTTTGTGAGGCTATTTTTAACTTAAACTCATTTTTCTAAAACACACAAAGATACTCACATCACCTATTTCATCTGAAGTAGGCTTTAGTAGTGTGTATCTTTCATGGAATTGATCTATTTAATTTGTTATGAATTTACTGGCATAAATGTATTAATAATTTCCCCTTAAATTTTTAAGTACTGGTTGCAATGTTACCAGTTTTATTCCTGATATTTGTTTCATCTCTTTTTTTCTTGATCAGTTTGTTTAGTAGTTAACCAGTATTGTTGAACTTTCAAAGAATCAAGTTTACTTTCATGTTTTTTCTCTGATTTTTCTGTTTTCTATTTCATCGGTTTCCATTCTGATATTTATTATTTCCTTTCTTCTACTTTGAATTTCACCTTGCTTTTTCCAATTTCTTAATAGGGAAGCTGAAGTCACTGAATCAAGGTTTTTATTCCTTTTCGGAATTAAATATTTAGTGATCTAATTACCTCTCTAATTACTGCTTTAGACATAGCCCACTAATATAAATATGTTGTGTTTTCATTTTCATGGAGGAAACACTTTCTAATTTATCTTTTGATTGCATCTTAACCTATGGAGTAATTAATATTTTGTTATTTAGTTTCCAAATATCTGAAGACTTTCCAAGTATCTTTCTATAATTGATTTCTAATTAAATTCAATTATTGTCAGAGGACAGATGTGTGTGAATTTAATAGCATTATAATGACTGAAAGCTGGTTTTATGATCTGTGCCAGTTTGAAATTGCCATATACCCTGGAAAAGCCATGTACTTTAATCCTCATTCAGTATTGCTGGGTTGGAACGTTTTTATTGTTTCCATGAAGACATGACCCACCCAGTTGTGGGTGATAACTTTTGATCAGCTGGTTTCCATGGAGATGTGTCTCTACCCTTTCTATGTGGAGTTGCTTACTGGAGTCTTTTAAGAGGGAACCATTTTTGAAAACTCTTTAGTGTTGAAAGAGCCCACACAGCCACAGATCTAGGAAATGCAGAAGGAAAATGTCCCCAGAGAAACCTTATGAAATGAGGAGAGAAGGCTAGCTGATGTTGCCACTTGTCTTTCCAGCTGACAGAATTGTTCTGGATGGTATCAGCCTTTCTTGAGGAAAGGTAACCTCTTGTTGGTGCCTTAATTTGGACATTTTCACAGCTTTAGAACAAACTTGCACCTTAATAAATTTCCATTTAAAAAAACTGTTCCATTTCTGGTATATTGCTTTCTTACAGCTTTAACAAACTAAAATGTGGCCCCCAATATATTTTTTTCAGTGTAAAACTGTCATGGGCTCTTAAATATAGTGTATGTTTTGCTGTTATTTAGTGGAATGTTCTATAAAAAATAGTAAGGATAAAAAATAATAATAAGGTCAAGTTGATTGATGTAATGTTGTCCAAGTTTGTTTGGTTCATGTTTTTTCTTTATATTTTTACAATTATTTAGAGGTGGACATCTTATTTTTTCAATCATATTTACAAATTTGCTTATTTATTCTTGAAATTGTGTAAGTTTTCCTGCTATATATTTTGAAGGGTTTTATTAGATGGAAAAATAGTTAAGATTTTAATGTCTCCTTGATGAATTGACCCCTTATGAAATAACTGTCTCTATTTTCCATAATATTCTTTACTTTTAAATTGATTTTGCCTGTATCAGTTAGCCAAAGTAACTTTCTTTTAGTTCATATAATCATGGGGTATTTTCCATACTTTCACTTTTAATCTGATTTGCATTTTATGTTAAAAGTTCTTTTCTCATAGGCAGCATTATAATTGGTTCTTGCAATTTTTATATGTTGCACAATCTCTGCTTTTAAAGGAATTATTAAGCCATTTGCATTTAGTGTTATTATTGATATTTTGGGATTTAAATACAGATATTGGTATATATTTTTAATTTTCCTATCTATTATCTATTCTCTTTTTTCTACCTTCTTTTGTTTGAGTAATTTTTTTACCCTTTTTTATCTATTTGCTACCTTTTAAGCTATAATTATTTTGCAAGTATTGGGAATGACTTTAGAATTTATTTTACATACATTTAACTTATCATAGAAGAAAGTATATAGCTGCTTCCAAGTTATATTATAAGTTATAGTAAATGATGTTTATAACTGATATATTTTCATATTTTCACTCCTGGCCTTTGTACTATTGTGGGCTTACATTTTCTATCTTAGGATAGATAATGCAAATACTATTGCTTTACAGTTTACCTAAAATTTGAAAATTTTTGAGTCATTTTATGCTCAAATATTTCTAAACTTGCTGCTTCTCTTCCTTCACTGTTGAGCTCTCTAGTTATGAAATTTTTCATCCATTTACTCTGTGTTTTAATTTGCATAGTTTCTTGCCATATGCATCGTTATATTCAGTAATATCTTCTTTAACAATGTCTAATCAGTTATTAATCCCATCTAGTGTAGTTTTAGTCTAAGTCATTTTAATTTTCATCTGTAAAAGTTCAATTTAGGTCTTTTTATAACTTCCATGTCTCTCTACTTAACATGCACAAACTTTCCTCTAGCTTCTTAAATATATGGAATATAGGCATAATATTTTTATTGTCTTTACCTATTACTTCTATCATTCCAAACATTTCTGGATTGGTTTCAATAGATTGTTGTTATTCTTATAATGGAAACTATCATTATCCTGCTTGTTTTCTGTGCCTGGTAATTTTTTTAAATTTTATTTTGAATTTACAGAACAATTGCAAAAATACTACCAATTTCATACAGAGATAGCCAGCGTAACCCCACCCACATGCCCAGAGATGACAAACTTAAAATTTTGTCACATTTTTTATATCATTTAGCT
The DNA here is from genome assembly GCF_023851605.1 of Tamandua tetradactyla. Classification (NCBI taxonomy): domain Eukaryota; kingdom Metazoa; phylum Chordata; class Mammalia; order Pilosa; family Myrmecophagidae; genus Tamandua; species Tamandua tetradactyla. Next base: position 65,760,043 of record NC_135345.1, read on the forward strand.
AGCTATCTTTACGTCTGAGAGTAGGTTGTGTACATCATGCTCCTTGAACACTAAATATTTCCATACACATTTCCTAAGAATAAATATATTCATTTATGTAGCCATCTTAAGTCTATTTATAAATTTCATGAAATTTAGCATTGATTTAAAGCTTACTGTTTATACTCCAAGTTTTTCATGATTCCCAATAATATCCTATTGGGCATTTTCTCCTCCAATTTTAGATCCAGTCTAGAATGATGCAGTGTCTACAGCTATTATTGTGTCTTTAATCTTTCTCTGTCTCTCTTTCTGTCACTCTTCTCTCTCTTTCTCTCTTAATTGTGGAAACATATATACAACATGAACTTTCCCATCTCACTCACTCCCAGGTGATTAATCTCTCCCACCACCATCCATTACAAGAATTTTCCCATCACCTCAAACAGAAATCCTGCACTCAGTATTTGTAACTCCCCTTTCTCCCTCCCCCTCCCTACACTGGTAATCTGTACTCCACTTTCTGATTCTATGAATTTGCATATTTTAACTGTTTCATAGAAGTGAAATAATAAAATATTTTGTCCCTGTGTGTTTGACTTATTTCACTTAACCTAATGGCTTTGAAGTTATTTCATGTGATATTGGTATCATGCATGCATCAGAAACTCTTTCTTTTTAGGGCTGAATAATAATCCATTGCAAGTATGTGCATACCTGACTTTGAGGAATGTCTATTAAGGTCCTTCACCCATTTTTGTAGTGAACTCTAACAAATCCCTTATTATTTCCTTCTGTACATATTTTTTTCCAATTTTTCAGTGTGGTAACTGGAAGAGGGGGAGGGTAAATATAACATCTAAAACCTGTAGCATTCTCATTTGGCTTGATACCAATTTAAGTCTAATAGCGTACACACACCATGTTCCTATGTCTCTCTGCCCCCCACCTTTACGAAGTTTTTACGCATTTGTATCAGTCCAACACCCCTGGCTTATCATTACTTTATATGCATTAGCATTTTAGATCCTATGGGTAGTAAAGAAGTGTGGTTACAAACCCAAACTACAATATTTGTGGCATTTATATTTACACATGTCTTTGCCTTTATTGGAGATCTTTATTTCTCCATATTACTTCAGTCTATTTTCTAGTGTCCTAGAAATTTTCCTATTGTCTAGTGTCCTCAAGTTGAAAGGAACCTTTAACATTTCTTTTAGATCCAGTGACAAAAAACACTTTCAACTTTTGTTTATCTGGGAATATCTTAATCTCCCCCTCAATGTTTAAAGACAATATCACTGGATATAGAATTCTTAGTAGGCAATCTTTTACATTCAACATTTTAAATATATCATCCCACTGCCTTCTTGCCTCCATGGTTTCACAAAAGAAATCAACACTTAATCTTTATTGATATTCCCTTGGCATGGTATGTTGTTTATCTCTTGTAGCCTGCAGAATTCTCTCTACCTTTAGCATTTGACAGTTTGATTATTGCATGGCTCATTGTGGGTATGTCTGGCGTTCATAGAATTTTGGTGATGTATATATTTATAGCTTTCATTATTGGGGAGTTTTCATTCATTATTTCTTCAAATATTCTTTTTTGTCCTTTCTCTCTTTGTTTAACTTCTCAGACTCCCACATTTTCTATATTGGTGCACCTGATGGTGTTCCATAGGCCTTTCAGTCTCCAGTAACTTTTCTACATTCTTTTTCCTTGCAGCTCTTCAGACTGCATAATTTCAATTGTTTTATGTTCAAGTTATCTAATTCTTTCTTTCTTATAATCCAATCTGGGGTTGAACCCACGTATGGAATTTTTTATTCATATTAGTGTGATGTTCTTTTCTGTTCGGTTTCTTTTCATGATTTCTCTTTGTCTTTATTGTCATTCTTTTGCCATTTATCATTTTTCTGAATTATTTTAGGTCTTTATCCATATTTTCCTTTAGCTCTTTGAACACGTTCAGGACCACTTTTTAAAAGTCTTTAGTATGTTTAAGCTCTGGTCTTCCTCATTGATGGTTCTAAGTCTTTATCCTGCAACTTGAACCAGTAGTTCCTGTTTCTTTGTGCATTTTGTAATCTTTACTTGAAACCTTGACATTTTGATATATTAATGTTTTATCTCTGAAATTTAAACAACGTAACATCTGTTCCTTAAGCTTGTGTCCACCTAGATTTATGATAAAGATTTTTTTGGCTCTGAGGTGCTGACAAAATTAAAAAAACCAAAAACAAAAAAAAATACTCCACCTTTCTCAGACTTTGCAGATTGGCTTGTGTGAGTACTCTCCTTTAGAGTTCAGTTGCACTAACAATAAATTTAGGGAATAGCCTGAGGCAAAAGTGTTGGGTCCTCCTTGGTCTTTTTTGCACATATATCTTGCCCTGGGAATGACACATGGTCCTAGGAATCCCTCATTTTCACTGATCCAAATGTTGCAAGGTAAGTCCTGGGATGGAGCCAGTAACTAGTGTCCTAGTTCAGCCATTCATGTTACCACCAGACAGACTGGCACAAAATTGCAAGTTCCCAATGTGTGCATGAGGATTATTCTGCTTCCTTTGGAATCAGGACCAGAGAATCCACTGGGAGCTCATTTAGTATCCATGATGAGCTGGTGAGGTCATAGAGGAGGAGCTAGCCAAAGTACCATAAAGAAGCTTTCTTACCGTTTGTAAGTTGCCTTTTGTTTTATTGGAACCTTGCTCTGTTATTGCAACCCTCTAAATGTTTTGCAGAATGTTGAGGGGAAAAAATTCTTGCCAGTTTCTGTTTTTTGTTCTTTGTTTAAAACTTCTGTGGGGGTCAGAGACCTAATGTGGCTCATTTTGCCATGTTGATAACCAAAACACTCAAGCCTGGTAATTTTTAATGGATTGTATACTGTTGTATTGTGTACTGTTGGGCACTGGAATATTTGTATTCCTACAGGTATTCATCCTGCAACCCAATTAAAATCATAGATTCTTTACTTATGCTTTGTTATATGGATCCACAGAAATAATTATTCTGAGGCTAAATATTCCCCAATGCTGAAGTGAATTAATTCCAAGATATCTATCCAATGCCCTATGGATTATGAAGTTTTTTTACTCTGGCTGATAGCAAACAGAACTGTTTTTGGCTTTGTATGAGCTGGGGGTATTTCCTCTTTACTACTTTGGAGATATCTGATACGCAGCTTAAATAAACAAATGCATATTAATGTTAAATAATAATTGTGTTATGTTGGTCTTAAAGTTTTACTTCTGCATACCACGGCTCCTTCCTTAAATTATAAAGAAAGTGATTCTGGATTGCATTTACCAAATTTACATTTTTAAGAGTGATAAGAGTAAATAAATACAACTCATTGCCCATTAAATTGTTCATGCTTAAGAAAAAATAACTAGTTATTAAAATTGGATATAAAACAAGGAATTTGGTATCATTCATTGTCCACTATATAAAAGTATTTTCATACTAATAGTTTATTCAGGGTTAAAAGTAAATTTAATCAGGTGTCCCCTTCATTGCTTTTGGATAAAACTCAATCTGTTTTCCTTATTTCTCTTGAGTATTTGTTTCCATGCCAAGAAAAGGAAATTATCACGCTCTAAAACTATATAGCACTCTGTTTGTTTTCTTTTAAATTCAAAGTAAAATGAGGAGTGAAGGCTCAGAGACATTCAAAGACAGATAATTAGAGCTTGCTTTACAAAACTTGAATCTTGAGAGCTGGGAGAAAAAAAAATGCCACAAGCTAATTTCCTTGTCTCTTTTGTCTTTGTTCTATTGAATTTCCCTTTTTCCCTTGTTCACATTAACTTTTGTTTCTTTGTTCTCTTTTGCTAATTGCTTATAGTGCTTTAAATCTGTTTTGTCCTTTTTAAGATTGCTCCTCTTTCTCTCTGGATACTTTTCTAAATTTCCTTTTCACTTATACAGTTTTTAGAAATTTTTATACTCTGTCTCCCTATTTGCTGTGACTTTATCATAAAGATCAATAAATTTATTAAAGACATAATGTCTGCCTTAAAGATTAGCTCCAAAAATTAAGACTCCGGTGAACTACTTTAGTGATAAAATTGCATCAGCAACTTGAACTGCATTTGCCTTTATGTCTTCTTATCTGTCTGAGTTAATGAGCCCTGTAAGAAACATAATCTCAATTATTAGTTCCTCCAAGCGTGCAAGAAATTATCAATTAAAATATAGTAGTATAGGATTCTTTACTTAAAAAAAGAAGCCAAGGATCATAGATGTAATATTTTTCACAAATGTACTTTTGCTATTTCTTAGCTCTCCACTCCTACAATTTGGTTGTTCTGTCTGTCATAATCAGCAAGGAATCTGAAGATCAATAAGAATTATAAACTTTTAAGCAATATCCATTGAAAAAATTATTTTAAACTATGTGTGATGTTGAAAGCCAAATAAGCTCCTCACCATTTTTTAGAAAAATTCATGCAGGTTTGACTCCATTTTGAACTGTTATTAAACAACATATTCAATATTAATGATATTATGCTATAATTACAACTTCCACAATTTAAGGATTGCACCTTAGTAAAAGGTTTCTGCACAATGCTTTCCACTTAAAAATATTCAATGAATATCTGTTTATAAAATGAATAAAATATTTGAACAGATGAACCAAAAACAACATAGAAAACAAAGTTTCATAATTGCTCACCTTTGTTATCTGGTAACTAGATACAACAAAAAAAATGAACTATTTTCATGTCCCATATATGACCTGTTTGTCTGCATTTAAATTAGTACTCTGGTTCTTGAACTATATTTATTTTCAATATTTTTCAAAGGCTCAAATGGGGAAGTAGAATAAAGAATGGTTGCAACAAAAAAAAAGAATGGTTGCTCATCGTGATAATGCTTCAATCAATACATGTAAAATGTTCATCCCAGTCACATCTACTAAAAGACAGGCAACCACTGCTTTATATATATTACAGATGGCACACCCATGGATACCACCTGACATGCAGCAGACAATACCTGACAACTAACAGTTTTTATTCTTTTTGCATAATTTAAACCTTCTCTGTATGGAAATTTTGCTTTCAGAAATACTTGGCTCAATATCCTGAATTTCCCTTTGTTTAGATCTGAAAAAGTAAATAATGCTTCTTTACCTTGGGGATGATTTGCAATCCCATAAAAGCGTGACCCAGGCAATTGCTTTGTAGTTCCATAAAGCACACTGTGTATATGAAGTACCATAATCCTACATTAGCCCAGATGAAAGAATGGACAGGCCTCTGTCCCTTCACTCCCTACCTGCATACTTGTGGTGTACAGCATGGAGATAGAAAATACCGAATCTGCAGTGTCTGCCTATGCTAGGATCATGGCTCTACAAACAACTTGCTGTATAACCTTGGGCAAGTTGCTTAATATTTTGTAACTCTGTTTCCTCATCTCAAAAATGTTGATGATATTACCTACAAATGATTATTGTGAATATTAATTTAACTGATACATAAATGACTTAAAATAGTGTTCACAGTAAAGGTTATATGAACTTTTGCTATAATAATAATTATTATTACTACTACTGTCATTATTACTACAGTAGTAGGAATTCCACCTTAGTGCAATGTAGACACCTCATTAGAGTACGATACTTCTGTAAATCCATCCATATGAAAGGAGAAGGACCTTCTGTGTCCCTTCTCTAGAATCTCATCACAAATTGTACTAGGCCCAGATTGCCACCTAAATTAGGTAGAATAAGTAAAACTTGGAATGACAAAATCACCTAAAAAGCTTTATCTCTAGAGAAACCCTGAATTTTCTTTGTCCCATACAGATGTAATCCAATAAGTTACCCACATAAGCGATTATTTCCCTTGGTCATTCTAATATTAAGAAAAGTTATAGACAGCAAATAGGTAACACATGTTGAATAATATGGGAGATCTAAGAGACAAAATTTGAATATAATAGGCACACATTTTCCATTTAATCCTTGCTCTGGATTATAATAAGGTTGCTAGGATTTGATTATAAGTTGGTACAATACAGTGTACAGTGAAATATAGAGAATGAAATTTTAGGATAAGAGGGACAACCTAAGATGATGCAGGTCTTTAAGTAAGCCATTACAGTACCATGCACACTGAACGATGGAGATCAGCATTAGGATTGTGACAATGACAACACTAAGGGAAAATTTTTTTCTCAAATAAAACTTTATTAATATTTATATGTTGTTCCGTTTCAAATGGGTAAGACATCCAGTGCATGGGTTTTATTAAATTCCACATCTGTCAAAAGGTAGCTTGGAAACCAATCATGTAGGAGCTATGTGGCCCTTGGTGGCTTCAGGACTTGCTTTCAGGCTTGCCTTGCACTAAGAGACAGAGCTGACCCAAGTCAGGTAGGTCATATGAGGCCCTCAGGCTTCCAGAACACAAGAAAATGGGCTCCACAAGGAAGATCTCTGATCTTGGGATCACTTACAGTGTTTAAGAACCCTTATAAAGCAAGTTTCAATAATCATCCTTTTCTTATGGGTTTTGGACTTTGGTAGATCAGATTGGGTTCTTAGTTGCCAGTCTTTCATTCATTTCAGTCCAAGTTTTTTTCCAAATCCTCTTTAGGGACACTTTCCCATGAAGAAGATGATGGTAAAATTATACTTACACCAGTCTCTGTCATAATACACTTGCTTTTGGAAATTTTTACTATAAAATTCCTTGTAAAATTCAGCCATATTCTCTGTATTAAGTGTTGCTTTTTAACTCAATTCAACCTTTAGCTGTAAGCTTATAGTCTTCAGTGAATAAATTCTTCTTTTTCCTTACTAAAAGTTAAATTTTAGTTTGCCAAGAATTGTTGGCTCTATTCTTATGTTTCTCGCCTTAATTTTCTCTACTTTTGTTCCAGTGTATTTCATTTCAAAGGATATAAAGTTGAACATGTTAAAGGTTTGAATATCTATTTGGAGTTCTAGGTAGTCATAGCAAGATTTTCTTGGAGAACAGAATTATGAGACTTGCCTCAGCTCCACATTCTCTTCTCTCTGTACCCAACTTCTAGGAAAACCAGCAGACTAAGAAAAGTGAAGAAAGTTTAACCATGAAATTCTAAGATCACGCTAGTCCCATGTCCACACTGCTTCTTTCACATGACCTGAGGAAAAATTATAGAGGAAAACTCCTATGTAAAAAGATGCTAAGAGGATAATATGGGAGATCTAAAAGACAAGATTTGATCAGTACAGTATGAGAGAAACTGTAGCCAGGTGGTCCTTACATTTAAGATGATTCTGAGATTTTTAACTAGGAAGTGTTTGAGAATAAAGATATAAAACTGGTGAACTAGCACAAATTTTATAGGATGCTTTGATACCCAAATTATCCTGAAGTCAGTTAGAAATGTAGACCTGTAACTGCAGTTAAAGTAAAGAAATGAGGAAACAATGAAAGACTCATCATGTCTCACAGACATATGGCAGGAAGAAGAAGATGTTATAGGGAGATAACAGCTTTAGTAGTCCATTGAGGACTGTTCTAAGAATGAAGCTATATATAAAAGCATTGAAGAAGTATAATAGATAAAAGGTGTGCAAGAGCCCTGTATATAAAACATTAGGAAAGTTTGCCAGTTATGTGAAATAAATATACTGTATTTTGAAAGAAATTTCTCAAAATAGGAATATATAGCATGAGGGACAAACACCTTTCTTTTGCATTCATCTTTCTGAAGAATGGCAGAAAGAATACATATATTTACTAATAAGAATCAAAATAAAATCACAACCAAATAAACAATGATTTATAAACAATTAATCTACTTTAAAACCAAGGTGTCATTCTGATCATTTGTAGCCTTAGTTAAAGTGTTCTGCAAATAAATTATCAGTCTCTCTCCTGACCTTCCTAATTAATCATGTAATAATGAAAAGGTACATATAATAATGAAAAACTACATACAGGGCTTCTTCAACAACATCTTGGAACTGGCAGAAAAAAGAATCAAATCAGGAAATTCTTTCTTCAATTAGAAACAGTGGAGGCAAGAAGGCAGTAGGATGAACTATTGAAAGTGCTGAAAGAAAACAATTGCCAGCCAAGAATTTTATATCCATGAGACTGTCTTTCAACAATGAGAGCAAGAGATTAAGACAGTTCCACATAAGCCAAATCTGAAAAAGTTTTTCATGACTAGACCAGTCCTACAAGCAACGTTAATGAGAATTCTTCACACTGGAAGGAAAAGACACTAGACATTGTACTGAAATGGAATAAAGAAATAGGGACCACCCGTAAAGGTAACTGTATATATATAATATTTTTTGTATGTACAGAAAATTTTTTACTTCATACAGATTCTAAAATGTAAACATATAAATAATGAGAAATCTATTTTTTTGAAAATGTAAGTATAAAGATGTAAGTTTCAATGAGTACAACCAAAATATGGGGGATGGAGGAGTATAGAAACAGTACATGCGTAGGCTATAGAAATCAAGTAGATTCAAATCAGCTTTTGGATGAGAAATTTAAGACCCATAATAACTGCAAAGAAAATATCTGCAATCATTAAAAAGAAATAAGTGGCTCAAATGGCAAAATTCAAAAACAAATGATTATGAAAGTAGGCATTAGAAGAATTGAGGGACAAAAAAGGTATAAGCCTGTATTAGTTAGGGTTCTCTAGAGAAACAGAATCAATAGGAAATATTCTTAAATATAAAATTTATAAAGGTGTCTCATGTAACCATGAGAACATAGAGTACAAAATCTGTAGGGCAGGCTGTGAAGCTGACGATTCTGATGGAGGGTCTGGAAGAACTCCACAGGAAATGCTTGCTGGCTGAAGCAGGAAAAGCACCTCTCTTTTCTGAATCCTCCTTAAAAGACTTCCAGTGATTAGATAAAGCATAACTCACTGCAGAAGACACTCCCCTTGGCTGATTACAAATGGAATCAGCTGTGGATGCAGCCAATGTGATCATGATTTAATTATATGAATTGTCCTTATAGCAACAGACAGGCCAGCACTTGCCCAACCAGATAAACAGGTACCACCACTTGGCCAAGCTGACACATGAACCTGACCATGACAAAGTCTCATGAAGACCAAATAGCAAAATGGAAGAAGAAAGTCCTACAATATTAGTAGTTACTTTAAATGCAAGTAGATTAAAATCTCTAGACAAAAAGCAGAGATAGGCAGAATGAATAAAAGGTATGACCCAATTATATGCTTTATAGGAGATGCACCTTAAATTCAAAGACACAAGTAGGTTGAATATGAAAGATTTGAAAAAATAAACCACACAACTCATGACCAAAAAGTGCTGTGGTGGCTATTGTACTGTCAGGTAAAGTAAGCTTTAAGTAAAAACTGTTGTGAGGTACAAAGAATATCATCATATGCTGATAGGTCATCAATTCCACAAGAAGATATAACACTTATAAATATATGCACCTACTGGCAGAGGTTCAAAATATTGGAAGCTAACATGGCAAGGTTTAAAGGGTGAAATATATGGTTTGACATTAGTAATAGGAGACCTTGACCCCCACTTTCAATAATGGATAGAACATCAAGAAAAAACATCAATAAGGAAATAGAAGACTTGGATTATGCTATAAACCAACTAGGACTAAAACAAATATAGAACACTTCACCTAACAATAGCAGATTGAACATTTTCCTCTAATAGGTATGGCTCATTTTTCAGGATAGACTATAGTTTAGGTAAAAAAAATAAGTCTCAAAAATCTAAAAATATTTAAATAACATTATGTATGTGCATGGACTACAATAGAAAAAGCTAGAAATCAATAACAGAGGGTGTGCTAGTTAAGTTCAGGTGTCAGCTTGGCCAGGTGATGGTGCCTAATTCTATTGCTGTAGATGCAAACCATTAGCTTGTGAAAATCATCTATGGCTGATTACATCAGCAGTCTCTGTGGGTAGTGCTTTCCTCTATGAATGATGTTTAATTTAATTCATGGGAAGCTTAAAAGGGAGAGCTCAATGTAGTCAGCCCAAGCAGCTCAGCATACTTTATCTCAACACTCACAGCTCAGCCCAGACCATTGGAGATGCAAAAAGGAATCAACCCAGGGAAAGCTGTTGGAACACAGAAGCCTAGAGAGAAGGCCAACAGAGATCCCCCTGTGCCTTCCCACATAAGATAGAACCTCAAGTGAAAGTTAGCTGCCTTTCCTCTGAAGAGATATATGTTTTTAACTAAATAACCCCTTTTATTAAAAGCCAACCCATCTCTGGTGTATTACATTCTGGCAGCTTTGGCGGACTAGAACAGATTTGGTACCACAGAAGGGGTTTGCTGCTGCAGTTTGCAAATACCAAGCATGTTGGAACAGTTTTTTGGATGAATAAAAGGAAGGTTTGGAGGGACTATGAGCTTGATGGAGAAGGCCTGGAGTGCTTGAAGAGACTATTGGTATAAACGGAACCACTGCCAATCTGGACAAAGGGGGACACAAAATGGGAAAATTGGAGTTTGCAGAGTGAGAACCATAGAAGCTTGGGTCTGAGGACCAAGAAACCTCCAGCCACAAGAGTGGACCCACCCATATACATGGAGAGAGTGAGTTTGCCCCAGGGGCAGAGGGAAGGCCTTCTGCTTTGTTGTTCAGGAAGAGTTGTGACACTCCAGGCATTGGAGAGGGTTGAGTGCATAAACTGGGGATTGGGAGGAGCTTGGCTTCCACCCCATTGTTCTGGAGGGGTTGAGCATATGCCCTGGAGATGGCAAAGATGATAGGTATTGCCCCAAAGCTTGGAGAGGGTGGAGCCTAGAAAAATGTAGTCTCACCAATGCTCCCCAAGTTTGCCACCACCCCAGTATTTGGAGAGAGCAAAAACATTGCAGAGGCCCTTGGAAAGGGTGGGACTGCAGTTTTTTAAAGCCCTGAGGATAAATGACTTCCAGACTTTGAAATCCAATAGAGTTTGCTCTGCAGGTTTTCAGAACTGTTTGGGTCTGGTGGCCCCTTTTTCCCTTCCAATTTCTCCCTATGGAAATGAAAACATGTATACTATGACTGTCCTTCCTTTGTATATTGGCAGCAGATAATTTGTTTAGAGTTATACAGGTCCAGAGCCAGAAGAGAAATTTTGCTTTAGAATAGACTGTGCCTGTGGCTGACTATGTTGAGATTTTGCATTGGTTTTAACTTTGCATTGTATTTGTATTATTGCTCCAATTTTTATGATGAAATGAATATATTTTATTCACAGAAGGATTTGCTGCATTGTATGTGGACTGATAATAGTTGACAAGGGGTGGACATGTGGTAGTTAGATTCAGATGTCAAGTTGAACAGGTGATGTTGCCTAGTTCTATTGCTGTGGATTTGAAACATTAGCTTGCAGGAAACTCATCTATGGTTGATTACGTGTGCAGTCTTTGGGGGTGGTGCCTTCCTCAATGAGTGATGTTTAATTTAATTCATAGGAAGCTTAAAAGAGAGAGCTCAATGCAGCACAGCCCAAACAGTTCAGCATACCTCATCTTAAAACTCACAGCTCAGCCCAGACCTTTGGAGATGCAAAAAGGAATCAACTGGGGGAAAGCTGATGGAACCCAAAAACCTGAAGAGAAGGCCAACAGAGATTTCCCAGTGCCTTCTCATGTAAGAGAAAACCTCAGATGAAAGTTAGCTGCTTTTCCTCTGAAGAACTATGCATTTTTAACTAAATAAATCCCCTTTTATTAAAAGCCAATCCATCTCTGGTGTGTTGCATTCTGACAGCTTTGGCAGACTAGAACAGGGGGAGAACCAGAAAATTCACAAATAGATGAAGATTAAGCAGTATACTCTTAAACAGCCAAGAGGCCAACAAAGAAATCACAGGGGAAATTAGGAAATATCTTGAGGTGAAAGAAAAAGAAAACAAAATATACCAAATCTTATGGGATGCATCAAAGGCAGTACTGAGAGGAAATTTTAGAGTTGTCATCACTTACATAAAAAAAGAAAAATACCTCAAATCAGAGACCTAACCTCACCACTGGAAGAACTAAAATTAGAAGAAAAAACTCAATTCAAAATGAGTAGAAGGAAGGAAATAGAGATTATAGTAGAGAGAAATAAATTAGAGAACTAAAAAAGAATGAGAAAATCAATGAAACCAAAAGTTGGATCTTTGATAATGTTAGTCAATAAAGTTGGTAAACCTCTAGCTAGACAGATAAGGAATAAAAGAGAAAGGATGTAAATAGTTAAAATAAGAAATGAAGGAAAGGATATCTTACAATGGATCATAGGATACTATGAACAAAATGTACATGAACAAATTATAAAACCTAGATGAAATGGGCAAACTCCTAGAAATAAACTATCCTGACAGATTCATGAAGAAATAAATGACCTCCATAGACCAATAAGAAGAGATTAAATTAGTAAATAAAAACCTCCCAAAAAGAAAAGCCCAGGACAGATGTCTTTAGTGATGAACTTTTAACTAATATTCCGGGAACAATTAATACCAATCCTCCTCAAATTCTACCAAATTTTGGCGAGAAAGAGATAATTCTTAACTCATTCTACAAGGGGAATATCACACTAAAACTGAAGTCAGACAAAAATACAAAGGAAAAGAAAATTACAAACTAATATCTTTTATGAATATAGATGCAAAAATCCTCAGCACAATACTCATAAATCAAGTCCAACATTATATTAAAATAATTATGCACTTTGATGAAGTAAGTCTTATCTCAGGTATGCAAGGGCAGTTTGATATAAGAAAATAACCACAATAATAGATTAAAGGAAAAAGGACACATGATCACTTCAATTGATGCAGAAAGGATATTTGAAAAAACTCAGTATCCCTTCTTGAATAAAACATTCAGAAAAATAGGAATGGGAAGAAACTTCCTCAAAATGATGACATATATGAAAAACCCACAGACGACATCATATATACTCAATGATATGAGTGAAAAATTTTCTTCTGAGGTCAGGAACAAGGCAGAGATGCCCACTGTTACCACTGTGAATCAGAATTGTACTGGAAGTTCTAGTCAGAGAAAATAGGCAAGAAACAGAAATAAAAAACAAAAAATAAATTAAAGAAAAACATCCAGGGCAGGCCACAGTGGCTCAGCAGGGAAGAATACTTGCCTGCCATGCAAGAGGACGTGGGTTCGATTCTCCGTGCCTGCCCATGTATAAAAAAAAAAAAAAAATCCAAAGTGGAAAGGAAGAAACATAACTTTCTCTATTTGTAGATATGTTCCTATGTAAATAAAATCCTTTAAAAAAATCCACAGCAAAGGCACTACAGTTAAAGAAATTCAGCAAAGTGGTGGGGTAAATACAAACACACTAAAATCAGTTTTGACTTCACACACTAGCAGTGAAGAATGTGAAAAGGAAATCAAGAAAAAAATCAATTTATAATGGCAAATAAAGAATCAAACACCTTGGAATAAATTTTCTCAATGATGTAAAGGACTTGTACATGGAATATAAATATTCAAGAAAAATATTCTTGAAAGAAATCAAAGAAGAGCTAAATAATTGGAAGAATTATCTGGGTTCATGGATTGGGAGACTAAATATTAGTAAAATATCAATTTCACCCCAAAATGATTTACAGATTTGATACAATCTCAATCAGAATTCCAACAGCCTTTTTTGCTAAAATGTAAATGCCAATCATCAAATTTATATGTAAGGGTAGGTGGCTCTGCATTTCAAACCCATCTTTGAAAAGAAGAGTGAAGTTGGAGGACTCATGCTCCCTGATTTTAAAATTTATGCTACAGTAATTAATTACTACAATAATTAAAACAACATGGGGCTGGCAAATGAGTAGACATAGATTTTGAAATTGAATTGAAAGTTCAGAAGTAAACCCTCATATTTATAGCTAATTGATTTGAACAAAGCTTTCTTCATTGGGTAAAGAACAGTTTTCAACAAAAAAATACTAGGAAAACTGGATATCCATGAAGATTTGAATGAAGATATGAATGAAGGTCAACATCTACCTCATAGCATATACAAAAAATTATCTCAGAATGGATCTAAACCAAAAAATAAATGGATCAAGGTCCTAAATATAAAGGACAAAACTATAAAACACCTACAAACAAAACATAGGGAAGTATCTTCAGGACTTTGTGTTAGGAAATGGTTTCTTAGACTTTAAGGAATGGTTTCTTAGACTAAAAAAACAAAGGAAAAATAGATAAATTAAAGTTCATCAAAATTAAAAACTTGTGTGCTCAATGGACTTCATCATGCAAGTAAAACGACAAGCTACAGAATGGGAGAAAAAATAGAAATCAAATATCTGATATGGCTTTACTATCAAGAATATAGAAAGAAATCATTCAACTCACAACAAAAAGACAAATAATCCAACAAAAGACCTGAGTGATATCTCTCCAAAGAAGATATATGAATAGTCAGTAAGTCCATTAGAAGATGCCGTTATTAGCCATCAGGGAAATGCAAATTAAGACATTAAGATATAATTTCATACCTACTATAATAGCTACTTTTTTGAAAAAAGGAAAATTAGTATTGGAGAGGATGTGGAGAATTAGTAACATTCATTCATTGTTGGTAGGAAGGTAAATTGGTGCAGTCACTTTGGAAAACAGCTTGGCAGTTCCTCAGAAAGTTAAGGATACAATAACTATATAACCCAGAAATCCTACTTCTAGGTATACATCCAAAATAATTTAGCTTGCAAACCAAAACAGTTGCATATGGGCTTCATTGCTGTGAAGCTTTATTCTTAATTGTCCAAAGATGGAAGCAACCTAAGTGTCCATTAACAAATGAATGTATAAACAAAATGTGGTATTAAACATAAAAGAATATTGTTTGGTTATAAAATGAAATGAAGTTAAAAAAAGAATGAAATGAAGTTCTAATACATGAGACAACATGGATGAAAATTGAAGACATAATTTTCAGTGAAATAAGCCACTCAAATATTGTATGAGCTCACTGATATGAAATTATTACAATAAAATTCATAGAGATAGAAATTAGTTGTTATCAAGAAATATAAAGCTATAGCTTAAATTATAGAGTTTCTGTTTGGTGTGAAGGAAAAGTTTTGATATTGGCTGGTGGTGATGATAGAACATATTGTCAAACTAATTAAGCCCACATAATTATATATTTAAAGGTGGTTAAAAGTGAAGATTTTAGGTTGTGCATATTATTAGGATAAAAATTTAAAAATACATAAGACTGTTCAACACAAACAGTGAAACCTAATGTAAACTATGAACTATAGCTAATAGTATGATTTTAAAGATATTGTTTCATCAATTGTAACGCAGGTACCACACTAATGAAAAATTTTAATAATAGGGAAAACCACAAGTGTGAGTGGTGTATATGTGAACTCCGTATATTCTACGTGCTTTTCTGTAAACCTACAATTTCTCCAATGAAATTTTAAAAAAAGATAAACAAAGGTATAAATAAGTACTACTGGGCAGGCCACGGTGGCTCAGCAGGCAAGAATGCTCAGCTGCCATGCCAGAGGACCCGGGTTCGATTCCCGGTGACTGCCCAGGTAAAAAATAAACAAATAAATACAACAAGCATAATTTTAACAACTCTCACTAGAAAGGAAATGAGTTTGTATTTAAGCACTTTACTTCTTCCATCCCAATAGTTTTAATGAAAGCATTACTCCTGAGAGAATATCAACAAGAAATATTGAGTGTAACAATTCTGTTTTACCCAATCAACAAATTCTACACTTATTTATCTACTTAGACACAATCTATCTATCTATTCCTCTAAAATTTTGTCCCATAAAGACAGATGTTCTGTTTAGTTGTTCATTCATGTACTCATAAACTCATCCCCAGAATAGTTTCTATATATAAAATCACAGAAATAAATTGTTGGATGAATGAAAATAATAAAAAAAGAAATATTTTAATTACAACTAAGTCTAGCTCATGATGTGTTTAATAATTATTTGTATAATGCTCTAATAATTAGGATATATATATATACTCTTTTATAAAATCATTCACTTTAGAGCAACCTTCTCATTTCCCAAGTCAGAAAGATATTTCAATAGTATCATGGAAAGAATTTTCTGTTTTGCATTTAAGCATATTCATTCAAAATAGTTTGTCTGAAGCTGATGACAATGAATAGAACTGAATTCAAATAAGTGTTAAATCAGAAAGCTATTAGATACACTAAAAGTGATATAAAAATGTTGTTTTGAATTTAAGAAATAATACACACTGAAGAGATTTAAATAACCTATTTACTATTTATTCCAATTGGCATATAGCCCAGTAATAACTATAGGCTTCCACTGTATATATTTCCAAATAATTGCATTGAAATCCTATTTCATTAGAACTCTAAAGCCCAAACATATTTTTCACCTTCCATTTCCTTGAAAAGAGATCAATTTCAGAAAAGCAGCCCTAAATGAAATGATAAAAGTAATCTAAGCTAAAACTCAGACTTATTTCCTGTTTACATTGTGGACTTTATTGAATTGCAGATGTGTGCCAGTTTTAAAGGATGATGTACCATAGAAAAGCCATGTTTTAATCCTGATACATTCTCATTCAGTACTGTAAATTGGAAACTGGGTTAGATTATGTCCATGGAACTGACACAAACTTTGACTAGAAGGAGATGTGACCATACATTTCAGGTGGATCTTGATTAGTTTATTGGAATCCTTTAAAAGAGGAAGCATTTTGGAGAGGTTTCTGAGAGCCACGAGGTCCAAGACAGCCCATACAGCCAGAGACCTTTGCAGATGAAGAAGAAAAATACTCCTGCAGGAGCTTCATGAAACAAGAAACATGGAGAGAAAGCTAGCAGTCATCTCCATATTTACCATGTGGCTTTCCAGTTGAGAAAGAAACCTGAACTTCACAGGCTTTTCTCGAGTGAAGGTAACTACTTACTGGTGCCTTAATTTGGGCATTTCTATAGCCTTGCTTTAATTTGGAAATCTTCAG
Source organism: Tamandua tetradactyla (assembly GCF_023851605.1). Lineage (NCBI taxonomy): Eukaryota > Metazoa > Chordata > Mammalia > Pilosa > Myrmecophagidae > Tamandua > Tamandua tetradactyla. The sequence goes on from NC_135345.1 coordinate 65,777,007, forward strand.
TCTTAGAACTGTAAACTAGCAACTTAAAAACTTCCACTTTTTAAAAGCCATTCTGTTTGTGGCATATCACATTCCCACATCTAGAAAATTAGAACAGATTTTGACACTGGAAAAGTAGGGTGTTGCTGCAGTTGGCAAATAAATACCAAACATGTTGGAATGGCTTTTTAAATGGATAAGGGGAAGATTCTGGAGGAGTTGTGAGGATTGAGAGAGGAGGCCTAGAATGGTTTTAAAAGAGTGTTGGTAGAAATAGTGGACTTTAAAGATAGCTATGATGGGCCCTTAGATAGAATGAGGTATATGTTATTGCAAACTAGAAGGAAGGTGATCCTTGTTTTAGAATGTCCGATAATCCATCAATATTAACTAGCGGCTTTGGCTGGAAAGCAGATTTTAAAAGCCATGAACTTGGATATTTAGCAGAAGAGATTTCCAACTTAAATATGCAAAGTGAAGCCTGGTTTCTCCTTGCAGCTTATAGCAAAATATAACAGGAAAGAGATAAGGTAAGTAAGTAGTGAACTCTTGGGGACAACGAAACCAGAAATTGATCTGGAAAATTCTGGGTTTCCAGGATGGGAGGGTCCAGAGAATAGTGCCCTACATGAGGATTAAACCAAATGTGGAACCAGTCAGCCATTTAGAGAAAGCCAGGAATGGAGATGGAGTTATCCAGGAAATATTTGTGGAAACTCCTTCTGTCTGAAGGGCATGACACTTGCATACCCCATAGAAAGCCAACAAAAGTGCTGTGGGACCCATATAAACAGAACCGCTGCTGGTCTCCAATGGGGGGAGGAGGGTGGTGGTGTCAGAAATGGGACGAAATGAAGGTAAAATGTCTTCCAAGGCAGACCCATGGGGTCTGACGTCAAGAAACCTTGGGTCAGGAGAGCAGACCCACCCAAACATGGAGAGGGTGAGTTTGCCCCAAAGGCAGAGGACGGACCTTCCACCTCACTGCAGTGGAAGAGCTGTGCCACATCAGGCCTTGTAGAGGTCTTGGGGGTTGGAGAGAGCCTGGCTGCCACCACATGGAGGGACTGAGCATGTGTTCTAGAGATGGCAGAGAGCCCGGTGTGGCCCAGTGGTTGGAGAGGGTGGAACCAAGGAAAAAGTGGTCTCCCCAGTGTCCCACAAGGTTGCATTTTGAGAGAGGTGTGCCACTGCATAGGCCCTTGGAATAGGTGGTACTGCTGCTCTCTAAAGCCCTGAAGATAAAAGACTCCTAGACTGAAATCTAACGGATCTTTTTTTTTTTCCACTGATAGCAAGACTGCCAGAGCCAGGGTCACCAAATACTCTAAAAATTCTGATACAATTAGGAACTTTTTTGAAACAAACTAAAAGGGAAAGAATAAAAGTAGTTTTTTTTTTTTTTTTAATGAAAGCATATACATGTTAGGCACGGAGTCGTTAAAGAATCCACGCAAGACAGTGAGTCAAAGTGTAACAGATTTATTGCACAGGGAGAAAGCAAGTGGGAGCTACTAGCAAAAGGAAAGAAAGTGACTCCAGCTCTCTTTCTGAGAGCTTGTGATTTTAAAGGAAAAAATGCACTGGGGGGTGAGGATTATCAGACAGGAGCAGTCCTTGATCACAAGTCTGTTTCTTCTCATGAATATGGTGCCTTATTTCAGGTGGATGCAGCACAAGCATGTCTGGTGATCTCATTGTCACATCTAGTTCTGCAGGAGAAGTTGAGGGGCCATTGAGTCAAAAAGTCCTTTTATATTTAAAGTTCTTTTTCTGAGACATGACAATACATATACACACACACACACACAATTTACGAATTTGGATTACCATATATTCCTCACTCCTGATAACAGCAGTCAGAGTCAAATACATGTACAGAAAGTTCTATGCAGAAATTTAATCCAGAAAATTGGTCCAATGTTTAGCATCTCATGGCACATGACTTAAGAGCAATTGTCTTAGTTTGCCAAGGCTGGTATAATAGATCTCACAAATTGGTTGGCTTAAAAAATGGGAATTTGGGACAGTGCAGCAGTGGCTCAGTGACAGAATTCTTGCCTGCCATGATGGAGACCAGGGTTCAAATCTGGGAGCCTGCCCATGCCAAAAATAAATAAATAAATAAATAAATAAATAAATAAATAAATAAATAAATAAATAAATAGAATTTATTGCCTCACAGTTTTGGGAGCTAGAAGTCTAAAATTAAAGTATTGACAGACCATGTCAATTCCAAAGTCTGCAGAGTTCTTGTGGTGGCTTGCTGGCAATCTCTGCCTCTGTCAGATATCCATCTGTCTCATTCTGTCTTCTCTTGTACTAACTTCCATGTCTAATTGCCTGCCGTGCAGCTTTTCAAAAAGTGCTTGTATCCTATGACCCGTATATTCCTTACAATTTCTCCATATGGAAGTGGGAACATTTATCCCAAGACTATCCCTCCTTTGTATGTGGGCAGCAGATAACTTGTTCTCGGTTTTACAGGTCCAGAGGCAAAGGAGAATTTTGCCTCAGGACAGACCATGCTGGTAGCTGAGTTTGAGATTTTGTGCCATTTCTGGCTTTGTATTGCATTTGTATTGTTACTGAAATGCTTAAAGGCTTTCAGATATTGTGATGGAATGGATGCATTTTGCATACGGAAAAAAAACATGTCTTTCTTAGGGTCCAAAGGATGAAATGTGCCAGTTTGAAAGGATTATGTACCCTAGAAATGCCAGGTTTTAATTCTGATCCATCCCTATTCAGCACTGTAGGTTGGAAACTTGACTAGAATATCTCCATGGAGCTATGACACAACCTTTGACTAAAGGGAGATGTGCCCACCCATTCCAAGTGGGTATTGATTTGTTTATTGGAATCCTTTAAAAGAGGAAGCATTTTAGAGAGAGTTCTGAGGGCCATGAGAACCAGGAGAGCCCATGCAACCAGAGACTTTTGTAGATGAAGAAAGAAATTGTCCCTGGGGGAGCTTCATAAAACAAGAAACCTGGAGAGAAAGCTAGCAGTCCTCTCCATATTTGCCATGTGCCTTTTAAGTTGAGAGAGAACCTGAACTTCATTGGCCTTTCTTGAGTGAAGATAACCACTTATTGGTGCCTTAATTTGGGCATTTCTATAGCCTTGCTTCAATTTGGAAATTTTCACAGTCTTAAAACTGTAAACTAGCAACTTAATAAATCCCCCCTTTTAAAGCCATTCCATTACTGGCATATTGCATTTCAGCAACTTGTGAACTAGTACAGGATCAAAATAATTTTGCACTGTGAATTTGGCATCAAATTACCTCAATGTAATTGACATCAAACCTTTCACATTTGCTTTCTCAAACATGCTTTCACTAATAGAAACAATTTCAGTAATCTTTGTTGGCATTAATGACTGTTCAGCAAATGTTCTATTAAGGACTGTGGTTAAATGTAATAGCTAAAGCCCCTGTAAATATCATTGTATAAAGTGGAAATACACAAGCTAATCTCATAAAATGGATTGATTTTTGAGTTCTGGTATATTCCTGTATTATATATGCTATGAATTTTGTTTATTCCTATGTGAATAGATCCTGCTTCAACTCTCAAAATATTTGTTGCTTTGAATAGATGATTATTTCTCCTTTTAAACCCCTATACTCACCACACACACAAAAAAGGTTCCATATACCCTATAATTGTAGTAGTCATGAGAATATTCTCCTTTATACATGAAGAAACAACAACACTTAAAATTCTTGATTCCTCCTTTTACTGTAAGAAATCTGGTTTAGTTTCCTCGGCTGCTCAAAACAATACCATGAAATGGCTTAGCTAAGGTATGGGAATTTAGTAGCTTGCAGTTTTGAAGCCAAGAAAATTTTTAAATCAAGACATCATCAAGATGATGCTTTCTTCTCAATGACTGACTGCCAAACCTCCTTGGTTTCTGTGCCAAGTGGCATGGCACATGAAGGTGTCTGTTGGTCTCTCCTTTCCCTTCCAGGTTTCATTGATTTCTCCTTCTTGCTTCTGTGGATTTCTTTCTTTGTATTTATTCCATTTATAAAGTACTCCTGTAAGAGGAGTACTCTAATCCTAAAAATGTTCACACCAATCAAAATATCCTACTTACAGTGAGTTTACACCCACAAGAATGGATTAGATTTAGGAACATTTTTTTGGGTTACATCTACCTTCAAACCACCACATACTCTTCTGGTGATCGTACCATTGATTAAACCTCTTGAGCAATCCCCAAATTGTTCCATTTTTATCAGTTTTTAAGCTAACATTAAACTGCTAAAAATTAAAGATAAATAAGTGACTTCTGAATTTTAAAATGAACTCAGAAGAAAATGAAAGATGCTTTTTAAATACCAAAAATTAATGAATGAAAATTTTATATCTAATGAAAATACATTTAAAAAATGAATATGAGGACAAAACTCCTGAACTGTTGAACTGTAATCCAGTACACTGATTCTTGATGATGATTTTATAACTATATAGCTTTTATGATTGTGTGATTGTGAAAACCTTGTGACTGACACTCCTTTTATCCAATGTATGGGCAGATGAATAAGACAAAATTTATGATTAGTAAAGACAAAATTAAGTAAATAATAGGGAGGGAGAAGGGGTATGAGGTGTTTTTGGGATTCATTTTAATTTTAATTTTAATTTTTTGAGTAATGAAAAGTTTCTAAAATTGATCACGGTGATGAATCCACAACTATATGATAATACTGGAAGTCACTGATTTTATACTTTGAATGATTACATGGTTCGTGAATATGTCCCAATAAAATTGCATTAAAAATTAATATGAGATCAAGCAAGCTTAGATAAACAAAAGCTGCCAGAAAAGTGAAAGTACAGGAAATCATTAAGGTAGTATTGCAGATTAATGGAAATTGATATAAAATAGAAACCAGCACCTGCACAAAGATAAAAAAAAAAGAGCAGAAGAATAAATAAGCAGATAAACATAAAGTATTTTCCTTATATCATAGTTAAATTGTTATAACAATGTTCCCTGTTTCAAGGTAAAATACTACTACTAATAAATTATGGTGTCTAATATACATATAAGCAAAATATGCCAACAAAAACACAAAAGACAAAAGAGAGTACATGAAAATGATGTTGTAAAGCTCAAACATGGTTTCATTTAAATGATAAGCAATTATTAGAGTATAGACAGTAATATTCGAAGGTTGCAATTGTAATATCTAGAGAAACTGCTAAAAACATGGGAAAATATATAGTAAAATAAAAAATAGTTCATTAACACAAAGGAAAGCTAGAAAGGAGTGATACCAGAAGAAAGAGAAAATGGAATAAATTTAAAACAAATAAATGGAAACTATTAAATTTGATTACAAGACAAGCAATTCACAAATTCATCTTGTTCATAAGACATACTTTAAAAAAAAGACATACCTGAAAGTAAAAAGACTAAAAATAAGTGGGTCATGTAGACTGAGTATAATAGCCTATAACAGAGTATAACAGAGAATGAGTATAACAACGTTGATAAGACTATATTAAAATTAGAAAAGTAGACTTCAAGACCAGGAGTAGTATAGGAGAAAAAAAGGCATATTTCTTATTCATAAAAAGGTCAATGAAGCAAGAAGAGGTAACAATATACAAAATGTATCCATCTGATAGTAGATAGTGAAGCAAAATTGACAAATAAAATGAGAAACAAACAAGATTAGAATCAAGTTGAAATAAACTTTCTTCTCTAGAAAAAGTAGACAAAAATTTCTAGGGATATATAATTGAATGGCCCTATCAACCAAATTAACCTAGATGATATTTATAGAACACAATGTCTATCAATGGCAGCATATTCATTATTTTCACATCCACAGAATATATTCTTCCAAATTAACTTCAAAGGATTGCAATCACACAGAATAAATTCTCTAACAACAACACATGATCAAGCAGTTCCCTAAGAAGTTATGACTGCTGCAGCTGCTGATTTGCCTTGCCATTTTTGTATGCATCTGACCAGAAAGGAGACAAAGAACCCAAATAGACAGTATATTACTCATGGTACACAAGAAAGCATGAACACCTTGTTTGCATCTGTACCCTTTGTCCCCTGTCTTAGTTTTCTAGGGCTCTTCTAACAAAGCACTACAAATTGGATAGCTTAAAGCAAGAGAAATTGATTGTATTACAGTTCTAAAGGCTAGAACTCTACAATCTGTAGGAGAGAATTCTTCATTTCCTCTTCCTGGCTTCTGGTAGTTTGTCATCAATCCATCAGCTTCAATTTCTGTGTCAGTCATCACATGGTATTCTCTCCTGTGATTATCTCTGTGTCTCCTCTTCCCTTTTTATATGTACACTAGTCAGATTGGATTGGGGCCCTGACATGGGATGCTTTTAGTGAGCATTGTCTTCTTAGTGTATCGCTAAGAGACTCTATTTTGTTTCCCTTTGTTAGCATAAGACACTCCATTTGTAATAGAACAACTTCAAACCCATAGTAAATCACTGCGTTGAGACTACCTGGTACCAAAAGGCTGGGGAAACTAAGGTAAAGGAAATGTTAACCTTGAACAGCAAGTTCACTGGGTCTTCCCATAACTCCTCAGGGGAGTTGGCCCCTCCCCAGGGGATCCTAGAAATGTGATGTTTGCTCACTCCCTGAGAAAACTGGCCCCTTTCCCAATAACTGACATAAAACACCTGGTATTTGAAAATCACGTGTGTGTGCGCATAGCCTGTTTACTGTGCACTGTAAAAGGGCACCTTGGTTGCCGGCTGATTTGAAGTCTTACCCAGGAGAGGATGCTCTACCTGGGACCGTGTGACCATTGGGAGACCAACTATTAACCAGGGACTTCCCAGCCTGCACATTCAGATGTCGTGGTTTCCCCCAATTTGTTGAGCTTTTATTTCTCTCTATGTTCCTTTGTTTCTGAGTCTATTTTCTCATTTATGTATACTTAAATTTGCTTAGTAATGCTAATCAAGTGGGTATGATTTTATATTTGTAATTATTTTCATCAATTTTATTTGCTTTCAGTAAAGCAGTTACTAGAATATATTTTGGTGAAGTACTTAATTGAGCCATGAGCTGGGGAATTTTGAGATCCCAGAAGAACATTTTTTGCATAGTTGGCAGGTTATTTGAGAAGAAGCAATAATGCCTTTTTTCTCCTGCCTAAATCTAAAGAAAAATCAGGAGAAGTAAGGGTCACAGAGATGATTCCTGGATGAGAAGACCCTCCTTTCACTAGTCTGGCCAGGGAGGGGGTTCGGCGTGCCATGCTCTGAGTCACAGCCTCAGTGTGCTGAACTGTCAGATGTGGTGCAGGCATCACAGACAGGACAGGAGAATAAAGGGAAGTAACAAGTGTTCCTTGTTCGAGGAGGCTGGTGCCTATTAACTGTCTATAAAAACATCACTATGGCCAGTTGATAGCTAAGAAAATAACTTTAAAGTAAAAAGTATCTCACTTGCAAAGTTGAATGGCCATGCTACACTGTCAGACATATATTCTTAGTGACCAGCTACAGACTTATCAATCAGTAGCTGAAAAGGCAGCCATGTAAGTGACAAAACATAAATATTGGAAATGAAACAGAAAGGTGAATATGAGGAAAGTACACGCTGCCCTAGCAAGTGCTGGCTCTGATTAGGATCCTGATGAATGGGACAATAATGTTCGGGGGGATGATTCAGCTGAAAGTGAGGGAAAAAAAGAGCAGTTAGGGCAGCCAATGCCTCACACCCTGGCTTGCCTGTTACAAAGGTAAAAGTTACGACAACAGTGAGTTCAGTCCATCAGGAAAGATGTTATAGAATATTTTAATCAACAGGAAATTAATAATATTATGGCTCGAACAACAAAAAAGCCTGGAGAGCCACTAGGCAAGTGGCCGGTCCAAATGCAGTGGAAGTTAGAACTAACTGATTACAGTCAGTTGCAGATTTCTTTGTTCATTCTCCACTACCACTGCTCAATATCTGGAGGAACGCTGTTTAAATGAAGTGCAAGTTACTCACTATATTGTTGACATATTGCTGCAAGGAGGTTATGAGGAAGAAGTGAATTGTGCTTTAAATTGATTAATGGGTTTTTTTAAAGGAAAGGGGGTGGGAAATTAACCCTTTAAAAAAATTCAGGGACTGGCTGGAACAGTGAAATTTTTAGGCATTATTTGGAATAAGGGACAGCAAAAAATTTTCCCTACAGCTAAGCAAGAAATCATTGAATTTGGAGTACCTCAGAATAAAAAAAACAGGCTCAGAAATTTATTGGACTGTTTAGATATTGAAGGGATCATATTCCTTATTTAGGTCAACTTCTCAGTCCCTTTTATAAAGTTACCCCATAAGAAATATGCCTTTGAATGGGGATCAGAACAGAAAACTGCATTTAATCAAGCAAAAACTGCTATTCAAACTGCAGTGAATTTATGGCCAGTGAGGGATGCTCTGACTGATTTACATATTACTGTGAATGATGATTATGCTAAAGGGGGTGGCTATGTTGCATAAAGAAGTAATGATAATGTTGGTAGAAGAAAATAACAGCATGCAGGTACCAAAAAATATATATATATATAAAATCTTCTGTTAAATGGAGGATGCCTTATAATAAGTTAACTCTTGAACATCAAAAGCACGTATGGTTTACTGATTGGGCTGCCAAATATATTGGAGCCACCAGGCATTAGAAAGCAGTTTCACAATTTAAATTTTACCACCACTGGACAGGGAAAAAAGAGTTAATATGCTGAATTGTATGCTGTTTTCAGAGCTATTCAGCACAAAAATGCTGGACAATGGCACATATATAGTAGCCGATGGACTGGCTACCTGGATGCCTAAATGGGTTAACAGCACTGATTAATAGCAAAACAAGAAATATGGGGAAAGCCTTTGTGACAAGATATTTGGGACATTGTTCAAAGAACAACTGTTACTATTTATCTTATAGATGCTCACTGTTCTCCTATTTCTACAGAGTGGAAATTTAATCAAATAGCTGACCATCTGGCCATATAGGGAGTGTTAAAAATGATAAGGACATTTCCTCATCTGAAGAATTACTGGGTATTGCAATATGGGCCCATAAAAAGCAGGCCATCTGAGAGAGCAGGCTACCTATAAGCAGGACAGCAAGTGATTTTAAATACGGGCATAGAAACCCAACTTCTTATGGATATTTTAGGTTAATTGTAGTACATTCAGGATTAGCAACCAAAGGAGGACAAAGCTTGGGAGGAGTTATTGATGATGATTATAGGAATTAAAATAATATTTAAGAATGGAGGTCCATTTGAGCTGTGATTCAGGAGGGAGAAAGAGTAGCACAGATGCTGGTTCTCTCCTATTTAGAATTGCAAATTACAGAAGGGAAACCCCTACAATTGATTACTTTAAGAATAAGTGCAGAGTATGAAGCTTCAGACAAGTTAGTTCCTGGAGCTAAGGTTTGGGTTAAGCAACCACCCACTAATATATCCAAAGCTGCCAAGGTTATTGGCCAAGGAAAAGAAAATGTTAAAACCGTAATGTACCTGAGAGATGAAAAAAATTTTATTTTGTGCTTGCTAATGATTGTTATCTCTGTGAATCTTAGATTTCCTGCCTGCTATTGTGTTGTTTGCACGCCTGAGGTTACATGCTGGGATATGCAGCATCAGCATCATCAGGTTCAAAATCAATTGATGAATGATGATATATATATATATATATATACATATATATAGCAGCAGATTTTTCCCAATTTCAGAAGATCACTGGGTTTTGTCATCTACTCACACAATTATTTGCAAACCAGAATGGTGTTCAGGACAATTAACTCATTTTAAGATAATCCGTACATTTGTTAGACATCAATATCTTATTTTACTGCTGTGGAAATAAAAAACAAAACAATGTTCTGGACTACCACCTTTTATGGTCATCATATTGACTCAGAAAATGTTATTCATGACTTAGTGACATGCTCAAGGGTCGAAAGATATGTTTTTGGACAATCGAGTCACCTGTAGAAGCCTTACTCATGTGAAGCATACTATCAGCTCATGGACTGTTATGCCACCTTATGATTCATTTATTGAAATTTATCCACAAAATATATATATATGTGTAATTGTTACTAATGTTAATTTGACTGTGCTTAATCAATTTCCAATAAAATACTCTTTTATTGAGTGCTTAACTATGTTTGCCATATGTCATGGCATGGAAAAATGCATACAGTTATTCTAATAGTGTGCTTTACATTATTGATTTTACAGAATTGTTAACAATCTGTATAGTTCTATGAAAAAATTAAGGGTCAAAATTCCTGTTGTGTTAACCTATGATATTCTTAAGTGAATGTTGGAAACCCATTGTTTGTTTGTTTGTTGTTTTCTGTTTGTTTGTTGTTTGCTTTTTTGGTTGTTTTCAGTGATGAAAAAGACAAAATGATGAGAATGCATTGTTATATCTGAAATGCAGTTTTTGGTTGTTTCAGTGAGGAAAAAGCCCGAATGATCAAAGTGTTACAAAAAACTTCTTTGGTAATCAGACAATTCTGGGACCAAATGATGAGGAATGTTTGCAGTGAGAATTGTCTGCTTAATGTATCACTAAGGGACTCTATCTTGTTTCCCTTTGTTAGCATAAGAAACAAACTTTGTTAGCATTAGACACTCCATTTGTAATAGAACAACTTCAAACCCATAATAAATCACTGGGTAGAGACAACCTGGCACTAGACAGCTTTGGAAACTAAGATAAAGGAAATATTGACTAAGAACAGCGAGTTCACAGGTTCTCCCCGTAATTCCTCGGGGGAGCTGGCCCCTCCCCTGGGATCTGCATGGTGTCCTTGAAATGTGCTGTTTGTTCACTCCTTGAGCAAACTGGTTCCCTTCCCAAGAAGTGAAGTAAAACACCTGGCACTTTAAAATCATGTGGGTATGTACGTAGCCTCTTTACTGTGCACTTTAAAAGGAGACCTTGGTTACCAGCTGATTTGAAGTCTCACCCAGAGAGATTGCTCTGCCTGGAACTGTGTGACCAGTCGGGACTCTGACCAGCTATTAACCAGGGATTTCCCAGCCTGTGCGCTCAGACATGGTTTCCCCTAATCTGATGAGTGTTTCTTTCTCTCTATGTTCCTTTGTTACTGATTCTATTTTCTCATTTAGGTATACTTAAATATGTCTAGTAATTCTAATCAAGTGGGTATGATTTTGTATTTATAATTACTTTCATTAATTATATTTGCTTACAATAAAGCTGTTATTGGAGTCTGTTGTAGTGAGTGACTTAACTGAGCTAAGAATTTGGAAATGTTGAGAGCCTAACAGAACAGGCCCATTCTATTTAGTTTGGCCTAATCTTACTAATGATATCTTACAACACCTTCTTTTCAAATAACCTCACAGTCACAGGATTAGGATTGGTACTTGAACATGTCTTTTGGGAGGAAATCAATCAACTCATAACATCCTCAAGTCCCATGGGGGTAATGAAGAATGGAGCCAGGTAAATAATGTGCACTTGGGATCTGTGTCCTAGCTGAGGGACACTGAACTAGGAATTTGATAACATTAAGATACCTAGAAACCGCCAAAGTACTTGCTAATCAACCTAAATCCTCATAAATGGCCAAAATTTCAAAGAAGTAATCCCGGTAAAAATTAGAAAATATTTCAAACTAACATTTTTAAATCAAACTTGTTTGTAAACAATTAAAACAGTTCTTACAGTAAAATGTCTAGCTTGTAGTCTTCAAAAAAGAATGTTATAGGTCAATGATTAAATCTTCTAAGAACCTACATAATAACAGAGTAAGTTCCTTTATCATTTTAAGCATAAGAAAGATATAACATAAATTGGAGTAGGTATGGGTGAAAAAGAAAACCACAACTAGATAAAAACAGCAAAGCCAAAATCAAGTTTGTGATTAGAACATAGCTGGACTGATAGAAAAAAAAAGTTAGAAAAAGAAAAAGAAAAAAAACAACAAAAATAAAAATTGGACATTGATAGAGATTCTGAAAAAATTGAAATGATTAATAAATGGAACTTCTGGGAAGATGGGGGAGTAGAGTAGGCTGGGGACACCCCTGCTCTGTACAACAAGATAGGGGATAGGGAAAAAATGACTAGAACTGGAGTTCCAGGGGGTGACTGATAAAAGAGGGTCTTCAATATTTCATAGGGAGAAGAGAGGAGAGGAGATTGGATATGCACAGCAATGCGGGTGTGGTCAGCTGTGATACACATTGGGGGCAGGTGGCAGTGCATGAGGAAGTGCAGTTTCAAGGGAATGGACCATCCTTCTGCTCCAGCCATCAGCTGGGGAAAACTCCCCATATGGCTTCACAGCTGGCAGCCCCTGTGGGGAGTCCAGAGGCCTGCCTAGCTGTACACCATTAGGAACCATGTCCTAAGCACTGAGAGCAGTCACCTGGCTGAGCAATGCAAAGAGACATCCCATTGAAAGCAGTAAGCAGATCCACTGGGCTCTGGGTGCTGCAATCAGCTGTTCTCCCAGAAGCTGAAATCAGCTCCCCCATCCCATGCACTGGGACTTAGCACCCCACCAACATACACAGAGAGCAGCCCCTTTCCCCCCCAACACTGTGCATGCCATCTTCCCAGCCAGCCCCTGCAGGCAAAGAGGGCCAGGCTTGAGGGGAGGAGATGCCCTGGGAGTGCCACCTGATGGGAAGAAGTGGCAAATGCAGCCTGCCAAACTCCCTATCTGCCTAGGTTGTTTTTTATTTCTTTTTCTTTTTTTTTTTTTGGCATGGGCAGGCCCTAGGAAACGAACCTGGGTCTCCGGCATAGCAGGCAAGAATTCTGCCACTGAGTCACTGCTGCACCACCATAGATTGTTTTACTTTCATGTTTTACTTTTAATATATTTTTGGTTGATTTTTATTTTATTTATTTTCCCTTCTATGAGTACCAATCTAAGTTCATTCCGAATATATCATGGGGTCTGCTTCTGACTTTGAGACCTACTACTACTGAACGTTTTTTTGTTTTGTTTTGTTTTTTAATTTTTATCATTTTGGGCCAAGAATCAAGCCTGGGTGTCCCATGTGGCAAGTGGGCATTCTGCCACTGAAATACCTGTGCACCCAAGCCTAACTTTTAATGCAGTCTCAAATAAACTTGTATCCCTACATGAGATCTGGGCCTTGGTTTTATAGGGAGTTGCTGACAAACCAAAAGGAAAAGGGAAACGTCAATGCAAAACCAGGTAAATGCAAAATTTTAGATAAGTGAAGGAAAGAAGCTTGCAAAATAACCTTAATAAGATAATGAAATTTCCTGAACACGACAGAAAATCACAAAGCATGTGAAGATCCAGACAGAAATGGCCCAGGCAAATGGCCAAACCAAAACACCAGAGGGGGCACAGAATACAGAACAACAATTAAGGGATATTTATAAAGAAATAAAGGTCATCAGGAAGGCATTAGAAAAGCATAAAGAAGAATTCAAAAAGTAAACAGAAAAATGGTAGGTCTCACAGAAAAAAGATAAGTAGACCAAATCAGAAATACACTAGAGACATATTATAGCAGAATTGAAGAAGCAGAAGGAGGAATAAATGAGCTAGAAGACAGAACAACTGAACTAGAGCACACAGAAAAACACGGCAAGAAAGATGGAAAAAATGGAAATGGATTTTAGGGAAATGATACACAACAAAAGGTGCACAAATGTAAGAATCACTGGTCGGGAGGGCCACAGTGGCTCAGCAGGCAAGAATGCTCGCCTGCTATGTCAGAGGACCCAGGTTCGATTCCCGGTGCCTGCCCATGTAAAAAAAAAGAAAAAAAAAATCACTGGAGTCCCAGAAGGAGAAGAGAAGAATAAAGGGTTGGGAGGGTTAGTTAAAGATATAATCAGAGGAAAGTTCCCAATCCTTATAAAAGACATAAATAAGCAAATAAAAGAGGCCCAACAAACTGAAATAGAATAAATCCAAATAGGACTACACCAAAGCACATACTACTCAAACTGTCAAGTGGAGAAGAGAAGCAGAAAGTCCTGAAAGCAGCAGAAGAAAAGTGATCGTCTACAGATAAGGGAAAACACATAAGACTGAGTTCAGATTATGCAACGGGCGCCAAGGAGGAAAGAAGTCGGTGGTGTAATGTATTTATGATCCTGAATGAGAAGGGTTCTAGCCAGGTACTCTTTATACAGGAAGTTGTCCTTAAAATTGAGGGAGAAATTAAAATCTTCAAAGACTAAGACTTAGAGAACTAGTCAAAAAAAGACCTCCTCTACAAGAAATACTAAAGGAAGTCCTGTTAGCTGAAAAAAAAAATACAGGAGAAAGAAAATTGGAGGAAGGCACAGAATTGGCGAGTACCAATAAAGATGATTTAAAGGATAAAAAGAGAAAGAGGAAAATTAATACATAGATCTGACAAATAAGAGCTAAAGGATAAGATGGTAGAGCCAAGAACTGCTTTTACAGTAATAACTTTGAACATTAATGGACTTACTCACCAATTAAAAGATACAGACTGGAAGAGCAGATAAACATATATAATCAATCTATAAGCTTCTTATAAGGTATGCATCATAGATCCAAGACACAAATAGATTGTAAGTGAAAGAATGGAAAAAAAAAGTTCTATGTAAGGTGTAACAAAAAGAAAGCAGGAGTAACTATACTAATATCAGATGAAATTGGCTTTAAATATAAAGGCCTCATAAGAAATAAACATTTTATTAAAAGGGACAATTCACCAAGAGGAAATAACGATCATAAATCCTTGCTCTTAATCAAGGGGGTCCAAAGTACATGAGGCAAACATTGGCAAAACTGAAAGGAGCTACAGAACAACCAGAGGATCAACAAAGAAATAGAGAACCTAAACAAGGAGATAAATGAATTATACCTAAAGATATATATATATATAGATTGTTACACCACACACCACCAGGATAGACATTCTTCTATAGTGCACTTGGGACATTCTCCAGGATCAATTATATGCTGAGACACAAAATAAGTCTTTATAAATTTAATAAGATTGAACTTATCCAAAACACTTTTTTCTGACCACAACAGAAAGAAGCTAGAAATTAATAATCACCAAAACCAGAGCTCTCACAAATATATGGAGATTAAACTACACACTGTTAACTAATTAGTGAATCAAAGAAGAAATTGCTAGAGAAATGAACAAATATCTGGAGATAAATGATAATGAGAATACAACATATCAGAACTTATGGGATGTGGCAGAATCAGTGCTGAGGGAAATTTTATTTCTCTAATTGCCCATATTAAAAGCGAGGAACACACAAAAATCGAGGTCTTAACTGTTCACCTGCAGAAATTAGAGAAAGAACAGCAAACAAACCCCAAAGCAAATTAAAGAAGAGAAATAACAAAGATTAAAGCAGAAATAAATGAACTGGAAAACAAAAAACAATAGAAAGAATCCGCAAAACCAAAAAATTGGTTCTTTGAGAAAATCAGTAGAATTGATTGAACTCTAGCTAGACTAACAAAGAAAACAAAAAACACAGGGACTAACCTATACTGACTAGAAGATCACAACAAACCTATTACAAGTAAAGAATTTCAATCAGTAATCTAAAATCTTCCCACAAAGAAAGCCCAGGACTAGAGAGCTTCACAGAGAAATTTTATTAAGCATTTCAAAAACACTAACACAAATCCTGCTCAAACTCTTCCAAGAAATAGTGGAAAAAAGAATGGTACCTAATTCATTTTATGACACTTAACATCACTTTAATACCAAAACTGGATAAAAGTGCTACAAGAAAGGAAAACTACAGACAAATCTTCCTGATGAGCACAGATGCAAAAATTCTCAATAAAATACTAGCAAATAGAATCCAATGACACACTGAAAGAATTATATATCATGACCAAGAGGGGTTTATACCAGAATGCAAACGGTTCAACACAAGAAAATCAATCAACAAAATACAGCACATTAACAGACTGAAATGGAAAAATCACATGGTCATAATGATTGATGCTAAAAAAGCATTAGACAAAATTCAGCATCCTTTCCTGATAAAAACACTTCAAAACATAGTAATCAAAGGAAACTTCATAAACATCATAAAAGCCATATATGAAAAAGCCATGGCCAGCATCATATCTAATGGTGAGAGACTGAAAGCATTTCCCTAAGATCAAGAATGGGAACGATGATGCCTACTGCTACTACTATTATTCAACATTGTATTAGAAGTCCTACCCGGAGTGATTAGATAGGGAAAAGAAATTAAAGGCATCCAAATAAGGGAGGAGGAAGTAAAACTTTTATTAATTGCAGATGACATGGCCTTACACTTGGAAAATCCTGAGAAATCTATAGCAAAGTTATTTGAGTTAATAAACAAATTCAACAAAGTGGTGGGATGTCAGATTAATGTACAAAATTCTGTAATATTTGTATACACAAGTCATGACCTATCTGAGGAGACAATTATAGAAAAAATTACACTCAAGGGTGGGCCACAGTGGCTCAGCAGGTAAGAATGCTTGCCTGCCATACCCAAGGACCCGGGTTCGATTCCCGGTGCCAGCCCATGTAAAAAAAAAAAAAAAAAAAAAAAAAAAAAATTACACTCAAAATAGTGACCAGAAGAATCAGGTACCAAGAATAAGACTTACCAAGGATGTCAAAGACTTATACACAGAAAACTACAAAGCATTGCTAAAAGAAATAAAAAACCCAGAAGAGCTGAAAGCAGTGACATGAACAGACATTTGCACACCAATGTTCGTAGTGGCGCTATTCACAATTGCCGAAGATGGAAACAATCCAAGCGCCCATCAAATAACAAGGGAATAAACCAAATATATATACATATATATATATATATGATGGAGTATTATGCAGCAGTAAGACGAAATGAGGTTGCAAAGCATATGACAATGTGGATGAATCTTGATGACATAATCCTGAGTGACAAAAGGCAGACACAAAAGGATAGATACTAAATGATTTCACTATTATGACACTGTTAAAGGTAATCTCAGAGGTTAAACTGTAGAATATAGCAAACTTAGAGGTACACCAAAGATAAAGATGGGGCAAAGGCTACTCAATGATGTTGAACCTGAATGCAAAAGAATGGATATTAGCGATGGTAACTAATTAGTGGGATTATAAGTAACATTGCCATATTGAAGGTGAATATGATTGAAAGGGAATGCATAGTGCCATGTATTTCAATGTGTAAATTTACAATAATAAATAAAATTCTCACAGGAACTATTTCAATGGTTCAATAGTAGACAAAGAGCCAATAGTAGAAAGCATGAGGGGGAACTAAAATTGCATTCAATGGCTAACAGTTAACAGGAAAACATCAAGAGTACTACAGCACTACCAGAGGCAACAAATTTGAGGGGAAGGGACAAGCGATAAGGGGTTATTTTGATTTGATATTCGGCAAGGCTTGTGTTTGTTGGTTCTTTATCTCTATGGAACAATGAAAACTGTGTAAAATTGAGAGTGCTGCTGATTATACAATCAAGTGAGGATACTATAAGTCAGCATTTGTTTATTTTGGACATTATCCATGATGCCCAATAGATGGAGGGAACTGAAGTGTACAATGACCGAGAAGTAGAATAACAAACTCTACCATATTTATGTGACAGAATATAGAGGCAACAAAAAAGGAAGGATGCCAAGAGGCACGCAATTAACTGAATAAACCTTAGGGACAATATGTGAGGCAAAGCAAGCCAGAAAAAAAGAACAAATATACTAAGGTCTCTTTCAGAAAACACTTAAAAGAATATTGGAGCCTTGTTTGTAAACCCTTACAGCCGCCCACGTAGTCTGAAGTTCTAAGGTTACTTCTAGATTCTGAGACACTGAGCTATATGTTACATCAGGTATTTCCCTGGAACTTTGAGTAACTATGTGATAGCTAAGACCCAGAAATAGAGTGCTGTAGGCCTGAAAGTTAGAATAGCTATATGCAATAACGATAAAGTAACCAAAAAGAGATCAGGCCTCAATCAGAGATAAAAATGAAGTCAGTTTGGTTGGGTCTAAGGTAAATCAGAATACAGGGTAAAAGATGATGGTGTATATACTCTAGACCATCATCTACTGTATGAGACCAAAGGCAGAGAGGTTTACTAAATCTGGAACCTAAATTTTCTCTAACACACAATCTAAATCAACCTGTTTGGATAGCTCATTTGAACAACCTAAACACTAGGAGTTCAGAACCTGAATGAGGTCTTGTAATTCTGTTTAGCTTAATGTTATAGCCAGATACATTTACTAAGGTGAGCTGATAAGAGTCCCCTTGAGGTGTGGAAGGAAAAAAGGTGGAACTAGTAAATGTTCCCATCTGGTAAACCTCAGGTATCCTCTCAACCACTGGAAACTTCCAAGAAAATAGGCCAAGCCCTTGATTTTGAGGTTTGCCATCATGAAACTTATTTCTGTAGTGGAGAAGCTAAGGTCACCTACAACGAGGCCTAAGAGTTGCTTCTAAGAAACCTCTTTTGTTGCTCAAATGTGGCATCTCTGTCTCTCTAAGCACAACTCTACAAGGAAAATCATTACCCTCCTTCTTACATGGGACATGACTTTCAGGGGTGACAGTGTCCCTGACAACATGGGGTGTGACCCCCAGGAATGAGTCTGGTCCTGGCACCATGGATCGACAGCGTCTTCCTGATCAAAAGGGGGAAAGAAGTGTAATGAAACAAGGTATCATGGCTAAGAGGGATCAAACAGAGTCAAGAGGCTATTCTGGGGGCTATTCTTATGCAAGCTTCAGTTAGATAGTGCTAATTTCCTCAACTTATTAAAGAACAACCACTATACAGCCAAAATTAGGAGCAAGACTAGCATGCCCATTCTTACCACTTTACTCAATGTTGTACTGTAATCCTAGTCAGTGCAATAAAACAAGAATAAGAAACAGAAAACGTAGAGCTAGGAATAAAATCATTAAAATTCTCTTTTCAGTTGATCTAGTCATTCCCATAGGAGGCTGCACAAAATAATTTTTAAGAAGTATTTAGAGCTAATGACTGTTTACCAAGGTAATACATACAAGGTCAGTACACAAAATACAATATACAAAAATATAAAGTCACTATAAAAATATACATTAGCAATGAACATTTACAAAAATATTTTAAATGCTACTCTCAATAACATTAGAAATATAAAATATTTAATGATAAATTTAATCCAGCATATTTAAAAACTCATCACTAGGTGGGACACAGTGGCTCAGCAGGCAGAGTTCTCACCTGCCATGCCAGAGACCCGGATTTGATTCACTCTGCCAGTCCACACAAAACAAAACAAAAACAACAACAACAAGAAAAAAAAACTCTTCACTGAAAACTACAAACACGTTAAGAGAAATAACAAATGACCTAAATAAATGGAGAGAAAACCATACTCCTAGATAGGGAAACTGATTATCGTTATGATCCCAATTCTCTCCAAACCAATCTAAAGAGTTAATTAAATCCTAACCAAAAGTCTTAGCAGATTTCCTGTGGAATTTGACAAGTTGAGTCTAAAATTTAAGTAAATCGGTAAAAGATCTAGGTATCCAAGCCAAATATGAAAAAGATGAGTGAATTTAGCAGAGTTCTTGATATGTGAGAAGTGCTCAATAAATATTTATTTTATCTACCATTAATCTTGGCTGTGTAATGGGCAAGGTCACATAGTCACGGCATCAAAACTACTTTTCATTATTGGTGCTGTTGCTGTTGATTTACTTTTGACTATTATCTTCCTGTCCAAATATTGAAAAGACTGTTAACATCCACCATAAAAGAGGAAATATATGCATCTATGTGAACGTAGGAAAATGAAGTGGAGTGAGAGATAGAAATATTTGACATAGATACATGCAGAATTCACAGTATTGGGTCAACTACACTTTTTACTAGTCGATGGAGGGGACTTCCGGCATCCTCGTCGCGGGGCGCTGTGGATGCTCTCGGGTCTGTCCGACCTGTTACAGATTCCAGAACGGTAGGTCTGAGCCGAGGTGAAGGTTCTGAGGAGGCACTAGAGGAGCAGTTGTCCCCACCGCGCAGAGTCGGGCCTGAGGGGCGACCCCTCCTCCTCCGCCTGGGACTGGGGTGGCCTGGCCTGATCCCCCACCCCGGCTCCACTGCCCCCGGCCCCGCTAAGCCCACAGCCTGCGAGGGGCGTGGCCCCAGCCCAGGTGAGTCGCGTTCTCAAGCCCTCACTCCTCCTTCCCTCCTCCGAGCCCCAAAGCCCCGACGAGGGGCGCTTGCCCCACGCATGGCAGCCCAGGCAGCAGCAGCCAGGACAGTGGGGCACCTGGAGGTGGGACCTTTATTCTCACAGGCGCGGAGATGAGCTGGAAGAACGCCAGGCAGAGGCCGGGCGGGTGTGAGCGCCTGGCCAAATGGGCAGAGCTGATTCCCGTGACAGCAGAAGTCCTTAGAGAACCCACACAGGATTTGCTCTCTCCTCACATCCAGTCCATGGGCATGTGGAACTTCTCCAGTGTTCAGCCCCTGGTTGCACCTGTCTTTCTGGCCTCCATGTATCACCTGCTCTTCTCCACTGCTCTGTTCACAACGGTTTCCAACGTTGACCCACACATGATGTGCTGTGAAGTGTACAAACTTATCTTTAAGTAGTCTTTGAACACTACTCAACTGCAGACAGGTTTTCCTGGACCTGGACCCAAATCCTGCACAGCACTGACCTTCACCAGCAGCCGAAACCCTGCTGAAGGCCACTAGTAGAGGAACGTGTTGGAGAATATGCCTTTCTCCACTGTTTTGCACCCTATCTGTGTATCCTTCATCTTAGAAGAACTCCCTGGTTTGGTGACTTTTAGAAGCCTACTTATGTAAACAACCTTGATCCCAACTCTTTCCTTCTGAGCACACTCCCATGGACTCATTCCTTGTGTCTGACGTATTTGTGATGAGGTTGTACCTTCTCAGGACGTCAACATGCATTACCCCAGCATTTCTCTGCTGTCAGGCCATTGGCATGGAACAGAGAATGAGGAGGCACTTTCTGAGCAGAGTGTTTCTATAGAAATAGTGCCAAAGGTCAGCTTGCCCAGGGCAGGTCCTTCGACCCAGAGGACTCATTCCAATGACATGTGTGTTCCAGTCTTGAAAGACATTTTGTACCTGACTGAGCTCCTCTTAACATGCCCCAAGCAGAAACTATACTAGGATGGGGCGTATGTGAGAGACTTCTGGAGGACTGCAGACCATCATCAGCAAAAGAAACAATACAATGGAGAAAAGCTTCTCAAAAGGGACATGGATGAGGCCTTCTTTGTGAAAAGCAACCAATTCCAAGTGTCAGGAAACTTATTCACCTCTGGGGAGGTTCAGAAGGACTTCCTGTCCAGTGTGGTACTTCCCCAACACCAGGGCACTCCTAATGGAGAGAAGCCATATAGTGGTACTGAGTGTGGGGAGGCTTTGGATGCTGGGAAAAGACATTACAAGTGTAGTGAATGTGGAAAACCCTGTATAGAAAGCTCTGATTTCATTCAACAGTGGAAAGTTCACAGTGGAGAAAGGCCTTATGAGTGTGGCAAATGTGGAAAATCCTTTATCTGAAGTTCCAACTTCATTCAACACCAGAAAGTTCACACAAGAGCAGGGACTTAGGAGTGTGGTAAATGTGGAAATCCTTTAGTCAAAGTGCCAAATTCAATCAACATCGTAGCGTTCACAACAGAGCAGGGGCTTATGAGTGTGGCAAATACGGGAAATCCTTTGGCCAAAGCTCTGGTTTCTTTTGATACCAAGGAGTTCACACTGGAGAAAGGATTTATTAGTGCAAAG
The DNA here is from genome assembly GCF_023851605.1 of Tamandua tetradactyla. Classification (NCBI taxonomy): domain Eukaryota; kingdom Metazoa; phylum Chordata; class Mammalia; order Pilosa; family Myrmecophagidae; genus Tamandua; species Tamandua tetradactyla. Next base: position 65,798,806 of record NC_135345.1, read on the forward strand.
AATGTGGGAAAGCCTTTAGCCCCAAATTCGTTCTTATTCAACATTAAAGAATTCACACTGGAAAAAGTCTTATGAGTGTGGCAAATATGAAAAATCCTTTACCTGAAGCTCCAACTTCATTTGACACCAGAAAGTTCACATAAGAGCAGGGGCTTATGAATATGGTGAATACAAGAAATCTTTTAGCCAAAGCTCCAGTCTCACACTGTATCAGGGAATTCACATGGGAGCAAGGCCTAATGAGTGGTGAATGTGAGAAATTCTTTAGTGAAAGATCTGGGCTTATTAGACACTGGAGAGTTGACACTGGAGAAGGCCCTTACCAGTGCAGTCAATGTGGTAAATCCTTTAATGACAGCTCCACTCTCATTCAACACTGGAGAATTCTCACGGGAGAAAAGCCTTGTGAATATGATAGGCTGGAAAATTATTTCTCCAAAACTCCAACTTGAGACAACATCAGAGAATTCACAACAGAGCAGGGGCTAATGAGTCTGGCAAATGTGGGAAATCCTATAGCGAAAGTTCTGCACTCCTTCAACACCTGGAGAAGGACTTACGTTCAGAGAATGGGCTATTTTTTTTCCCAGTTTTTTTTCTTTTTTAATTAGAGAAGTTTCGGGTTTACAGAACAATCATGCAACTGATGATAGCCCATTTTAATAATTGTACTAAAATTAAAATCTGGTTCAATTTAAGACTCACTGAGTAGTATAGTTCTATGGTTTTATTTTGTTTTTAATTTTTTGTTCTGTTACCATATATACAATCTGACATTTCCCTCCTTTAGTCATATTCAGGTGCATATTTCAGTGCTGTTAATTGTGCTCACAAAGTATTTTTTTTTAATTTTTTTTATTAATCAAAAAAAAGAAAAGAAATTAACACAACATTTAGAAATCATTCCACTCTACAAATGCACTCAGTAATTCTTAGTTTCATCACATAGATGCATGATCATCATTTCCCAGTACATTTGCATCGATTAAGGAAAAGTACTAGCAAAACAGCAGAAAAAGATATAGAATGCCAATATAGAGAAGAGAATTAAAATAATAATACTAATAATATATATATATATATATAAAGGAAAAAGAAAAAAACAAAAACAAAAGATACAAACACACAAACAAACAAACAAAAAACCATATTTCAGGTGCAGCTTCATTCAGTGTTCCAACCTAGTTACATTACATTTAGGTATTATTGTGCTGTCCATTTTTGAGTTTTTGTATCTAGTCCTGTTGCACAGTCTGTATCCCTTCAGCTCCAATTACCCATTATCTTACCCTGTTTCTAACTCCTGCTGGTCTCTGTTACCAATGATATATTCCAAGCTGATTCTCGAATGTCGGTTCACATCAGTGGGACCTTACAGTATTTGTCCTTTAGTTTTGGGCTAGACTCACTCAGCATAATGTTCTCTAGGTCCATCCATGTTATTACATGCTTCATAAGTTTAGTCTGTCTTAAAGCTGCATAATATTCCATCGTAGGTATACGCCACAGTTTGTTTAGCCACTCGTCTGTTGATGAACATTTTGGCTGTTTCCATCTCTTTGCAATTGTAGATAATGCTGCTATAAACACTGGTGTGCAAATGTCCGTCTGTATCTTTGCCCTTAAGTCCTTTGAGTAGATACCTAGCTGTGGTATTGCCGGGTCGTAATCCATTCTGCCATTCTATGTCTTTTGATTGGGAAATTCAGTCCATTAACTTTTAGTATTATTACTGTTTGGATAATATTTTCCTCTACCATTTTGGCTTTTGTATTATATATATCATATCTGATTTTCCTTCTTTCTACACTTTACTCCATACCTCTCTCTTCTGTCTTTTCGTATCTGACTCTAGTGCTCCCTTTAGTATTTCTTGCAGAGCTGGTCTCTTGGTCACAAATTCTCTCAGTGACTTTTTGTCTATAAATGTTTTAATTTCTCCTTCATTTTTGAAGGACAATTTTGCTGGATATAGGAGTCTTGGTTGGCAGTTTTTCTCTTTTAGTAATTTAAATATATCATCCCACTGTCTTCTAGCTTCCATGGTTTCTGCTGAGAAATCTACACATAGTCTTATTGGGTTTCCCTTGTATGTGACGGATTGTTTTTCTCTTGCTGCTTTCAAGATCCTCTCTTTCTCTTTGACCTCTGACATTCTAACTAGTAAGTGTCTTGGAGAACGCCTATTTGGGTCTATTCTCTTTGGGGTGCGCTGCACTTCTTGGATCTGCAAATTTAGGTCTTTCATAAGAGTTGGGAAATTTTCAGTGATAATTTCTTCCATTAGTTTTTCTCCTCCTTTTCCCTTCTCTTCTCCTTCTGGGACCCCCACAACACGTATATTTGTGCGCTTCATATTGTCATTCAGTTCCCTGATCCCCTGCTCAAGTTTTTCCATTCTTTTCCCGATAGTTTCTGTTTCTTTTTGGAATTCAGATGTTCCATCCTCCAGTTCACTAATTGTAGCTTCTGTCTCTTTAGATCTACCATTGTAGGTATCCATTGTTTTTTCCATTTTTTCTTCTTTGTCCTTCACTCCCATAAGTTCTGTGATTTGTTTTTTCAGATTTTCTATTTCTTCTTTTTGTTCAGCCCATGTCTTCTTCATGTCCTCCCTCAATTTATTGATTTGGTTTTTGAAGAGTTTTTCCATTTCTGTTTGTATATTCAGCATTAGTTGTCTCAGCTCCTGTATCTCATTTGAACTATTGGTTTGTTCCTTTGACTGGGCCATATCTTCAATTTTCCGAGCGTCATCCATTATTTTCTGCTGGTGTCTGGGCATTTGATCAGATTTCCCTGGGTGTGGGACCCAGCTGGTTGAAAGGTTTTTCTGTGAAATCTCTGGGCTCTGTTTTTCTTTTCCTGCCCAGTAGGTGGCGCTCGTGGCGCTCGTCTGTCTGAACGGCAGTCGGCCCGGGAAACCGCGCGTGGAGGCGGGGGTCGCTGGCCGCCGCAGCTTGGGGGAGTGCCGGTCCTAATTGCCCAGCTGGCCCGAAACGCCAAGCGTGACGGGAGGGCCCCGCTATCCAACGTTCCCAGTCAGACCGGGGAGCCACGTGCGTGGAGGGGACCCCAGTCGCCAGCCGCCCCGGCCGGGAAAACGCGCGCCCCTCGGGTATCTCACCGCAGCAGATTCTCCCTGCCCATTCAGCTGTTCCAGAATGGGGTACGCTGTCTTTTTGGTCTCTGTCGTGACTCCGGGAGCTGTTTCGTATTGTTTCTGTTTCTTTAGTTGCTTTTCTGGAGGAGGAACTAAGACCCGCGCGTCTTACCAAGCCGCCATCTTCTCCGGAAGTCTCACAAAGTATTTTTAAGCTTTAAGTTCCCATTTGCTATCCCCACATCATCCCCTGGTAACCTGTATTCTAGATTCTGAGTCTGAGTTTGCTTATTCTATTTGTTCCAAGACAGTGAGATCAAAAACTATTTGTTCACTTGTATCTGGTTTAGTTCACTCAATATGTTGTCTTTAAGATTCATTCATGTTGTTGCATGTATCAAGGCTTCATTTTTTCTTTTTTTGGCATGGGCAGGCATCAGGAATTGAAGCCAGGTCTCTGGCAATGCAGGCAAGAACTCCACCTGCTGAGCCACTTGACTGAATAATATCCCCATGTTTGTATATATCACATTTTATTTACCTATTCATCAGTAGGTGGATGCTTGGGTTGCTTCCATCTTTTGACAATTGTGAATAATGCCTCTATAAACATCGGTGTATAAGTAAGAAAAAAGTTGATGAAATAATAATTAATACTTTAAATATATGACTTAATTTCAAGAAAATAATAAAACTTTTAAAGTAATAAAACAAGTATAAAAGTAAGGTCACTGGGAGAAAAAATTGTGGGTATTTTGGCGTGAGAAAATTAGTAGATAACATTAACATTTGAAAAGTAAATAGATTATAGAAAAAAACATTTAGTGTTTTCAAGGTAATCACTGACAACTGAAAACAGAAACTTTAATTTTCATTATAAACATTTTGTTATTGAGTTTTCAAAACTGATATAATTCTTTGGGAAAATTAAAAAAAATCGACTGGCATCTGTGCTATTTTTCATTGCCTATTCAACTATATATATAGCACTGTTTACTTTCATCACCTTTTATTTAATCATTTCCTAACATGTTCATCAAGTTCATCAGATACAAGACAAATGTCTTCAGCATAGTTAAATAATAGAAGATTCCATCAAGACAACAAAAGCTAAAGCAGAAAAATATATATAAGCACCTCTATTATAATTGGTAATTTCAAATTATCTAGGCACTATTGTGGAAATTTAGGCATGTAAAGTTAAAGATATTTTTTTCTCTATAATCTCTCAGAACCTAGACCCAGATTGCTAAAGCAAATATTTTCAGTGGATAAAATTTATCATCCACATAAACATTCTTGAAAATCTGGGTAAAATTTATGGCTTGAAATATTGGTATCAATAATATTCTTCTACAAAATAAACATTCTGATTATATATATGCTATATGTAGTTTATCTATCAGTGAATAGATACAATATAGCTAAAATACATAAAATATTTAAATATGTATAATAAACATAATAGAAATAAAAGTGTCCAATGACTAATCTCACACGCTGCTCTGAAATGTTCCCATCTATAGCCAGAAATTTCTTATCCTGGTTTCTTAGTGATTGGTCCATTCAGTAATTATGGACTTTTAAATTCCAGAATCTTTTCAGTAAATATAGAAAAAAATGATGTCTTATGAAACAGAAACCAAAGATATGTTATAATTCTTCAAATGATTTGATAGAACTAAATGGTCAAAGATGCCACTGGAAAGTTGAAAAATATTGAGGAAAGAAGCGATGTATGATGATACATTAACGTATGATGATAAGTAGGCAATCGTTTTAATTAAAAAAATTATTTTCTCAGTGTCTGAGGTGCTATGTGTGATCTGCAAATTACCTTTAGCTAAGAAAAATTATAAATGCAAGCAAAAGACTTTCAGTATGTGTATCATAAAATTAATACATTAAACACTGGTAAATGGATTGTGAACCATGCAGGAATTAAAAATCCCTCCCAACCAAAGATAATTAAGACATTGGATAAAACATACAAAAAGAGTTTGAAAAAGATACAAAATTGTTTGGTATAATTATTTGGGGATTGTCATGATAGCTAGAATATATGCTTACCCTAGCTGAGCTTAGCAGTCTACAAATTATACTTATTTCCCAGGCAAACATTGAGCAGATCTTCTCAGGTCTGCTTATAGGAATAAGATAACAGGATACCCTCAAGAACACCCTGTGGTCCAGTGAATCAGTGAATCCCTCCTCAAAGAAACAAAGGCTTGACATTTCTGAATAGTCAGCTAAGAAAAAGTCATGAAAAACTTGCACGTAAATGCTATAACATCAATATCTAAATCTGATCACTGAAGCTGGAACAACAAAACATGCTTGAAATAGCACAGGATAGCGAAACAGCTCATACCTAGCAAAGATCCAATGTCATCACTGCCTGACAAAATATAAATTATGTAGCCATTACTTAGTTTTTGACCCCCTACCCACCTTTCTTTTACCCTAACTCACATCCCCGCTTCAAGCTGGTTTGGGGAGGATTCCCTCCAGTTCTTTGTTTGCATACTTTCAACAAATCATCTTCGTACTTAGAGAGAGACATGTTTCTCCTTTGTAGCACTGGGTCAGGTGGGCCCTTCTCTTTGCAAGAGCTGTGCTTGCAGTATCAGCTACAGGCAGTACAAATACATGCATACATTGGTAACAAGTGCTAAAGACACATTTACATGAACTTTGTTATAAGCAAGGTATAAAATAAATATGTGAATATTTTATGAATCCAAATGAGGTATAAAATTTAATGCAGAATTAACATTTTAGGAGAAACCTGCATAAGAATATGCAGATTTTAGAGATTTTTTTTTTCAAATTAGTAACCACTTTCAAGTTCCTAACCATCAATTCCCAACTAAAAATAAATGGTACAATCTTAAGAGGGAAGAGGTTTTATTAATCATAAATTACACATATAACAAATGAGCACAAGTTTAGAATTATAAAAAGTAACAATAACAACAATAAAGACATTTGATATTTATGATTCCCTTGGAACAAAGCCTTTTTCCTCTTTTGGTGGAATTTCCCCTACAGAGGAGTCTTTAAAGAAAGGTGGAATTATTCCTCTTGCTATGAAAATTGAAGGGATTCTGACATTTCTTTTTTCCAAAGAAACCCACATGAAATTGAATAGCTGGGTTTATAACAATGCTTCAGTGAGAGAGAATGCATATCATAGGGATCATGGGACATTCCAGTAAGAGAGTATTAGAAAGAATACAATTTAGAATTTGAGCTTTGGTTGGGTGATTTAAAAGAGGATTTAAGGAAGCTGGGTCTCACTCTGGATTGAATGCTGTCAGAAATTAGACGTGATTCTATGGTTGGATATTTCAATAAAACATTTATAGGAAAGGTAGTCTAAAGCAGGAATAAAGTTGTATCTGGTAAAGAAAAAGTTTAGCACAGAGAAAGACTTGATATGTTGTGCATGACATAGAAAACTTGGCTTTGTTTGTGTTTAGGAAAAATTTTGAAGTGTCCATGTTTCATCTTATCTTTCCATGATCTCAGAGCAATCTTGTCTGAGATTGGTATTCTGTGATGTTATTTATGCCCAAAATAGAATAACATGGCCTAGCTGAGAGTGCCAGGCCAGATATCAGATGTCAGGGCTGCATTTGTCCCTCCTTCCAAAATAAGCATTATAAACGTGTGCAATTGTTAAGGTTTATTTCAATGGTAAACTCTAAAAAGGCAGGAGATTTAATATTTTGTGTTTACTGTGGCTTATTTATTGTGTATAAAGTTTCTGGTACAAATTAAACTCTCAATACATCTTTATTAAATAAATAGGATACATCTGTCCCAGACTATTCCAGAATAAGAGATAGAAAGACAATTAGGGGTTATGGAAGGTCATTAAAGTGGAGCTGAGGGCCCAGTCCAGGTAATAGTGATTATCTTATAAAGATGGGATGGCAGACAATGGTGGTTCAGTGGCAGAGATCTCGCCTGCCATGCCAGAGATCTGAGTTCATTTCCCAGTGCCAGTCCAAAAAAAAAAAAAAAAAAAAAAAAACTCGATGGGGTAAGAGGCAGTGTTCCAGTTAAAATCTCCTTGGTTGGGTTCTCTGCTATTTAAAATAGCTTCTTTCTCTTCATTTACTGACTTGTTGATTTTTTTTTGAATTATTAAATATCCCTTCAATTCATTCTATTTTTTTTGGTTAGCCAGAGATTACTTTGGTTGTTTGTGTTGGGGAAAAAGTGTTCTGCATTTTGTAAATATTGTACTTGTAAATTTTACATTACAATTTGAATTCACTGATTCTCATTTCTTTGCATGAATGCAGGCTTTGAATATAAAAAGACAAAATGCAATAATTTCTGGCACTTACCAAGCCATGTACATTTAGAATAATGTGGGTGAAAATCTGAATTATTTTAATTAAGTATATTTCAGGTACTTTAAATAAGAAATGTACAATATTTTCTATTCAAAAAGCCACTAAGCAGTGCATAACCACTAAAAGTTGACTGAAAAAGTAAATGCGTACTGGTTTGAAAGGACGTATGTACCCTAGAAAAGCCATGTTTTAATCAAAATCCCATTTCAAAATGGTAAAATAATCCCTATTCAATACTGTATGTATGAAACTACAATCAGATCATCTCCCTGGGGGTGTGATTTAATCAAGAGTGGTTGTTAAACTGGATTAGGTGATGACATGTCTCCACCCATTTGGTAGGTCTTGATAAGTTTCTGAAGTCTATAAAAGAGGAAATATTTTGAAGAATGAAGGAGATTCGGAGAGAGCAGAGAATGCTGCAGCACCACGAAGCAGAGAGTCCATCAGCCAGCTACCTTTGGAAATGAAGAAGGAAAAGCCTCTCGGGGAGCTTCATGAAACAGGAAGCCAGGAGAAGAAGCTAGCAGATGATGCTGTGCTCACCATGTGCCCTTCCAGTTGAAAGAGGAATCCTGACTATGCTCACCATGTGCCTTTCCAGTTGAGAGAGAAACTTTGACTGTGTTCGCCATGTGCTTTCTCACTTGTAAGAGAAACCCTAAACTTCATCGGTCTTCTTGAACTAAGCTATCATTCCCTAGATGCCTTAGATTGGACATTTCTATAGACTTGTTTTAATTGAGACATTTTCTCAGCCTTAGAACTGTAAACTAGCAACTTATTAAATTCTCCTTTTTAAAAGCCATTCTGTTTCTAGTATATCACATTCTGGCAGCTAGCAAACTACAACAACATGTAAACCATTTATTTTACCAAAAATCAAACCACAAAACTTTACTGTTGTCAAAGAATATAAGGAAAAAGCAAGTGAGTATACCATTTTGTAATTTATCAACAACAACATCCATCATTCTCCAGAAAAAGTTCATGTTCTTTTAATCCATTCCTGTAAGTGAGGACCTATCAGATATTTTGATTAGGTTTTTCAGTCAATTCTTGGTCCAGGTCTGTCTTACTCTGCTTCTTGGAGCCCTTTATAAGAGGATAAGACATATAGAGAGGCTGAGAGGAAAAAGCACAGAGGCACTGAGAAAGAAAAGCCCAAAAAGTTAAGAGGGCAGACACTAGGTTCAGAAAGGAAGTCACAGGCTGAGCAGCCAGAACTGAGAGCAATGAAACCCAGGAAAGACAGGCCAGATGCTGCCATCATGTGACTTCTCATGTAACAGAAGGGTCCCAGATGACCAGCAGCCTTTCTTCAGGGAGAAGGTATCATCCTGTTGATGTCTTGACTTGGACTTTTTCATGGTCTTCATAATGATAAATTTGTAAGTTAATAAATTCTCATTGTAAAAGCCAACACATTTCTGGCATATTGCACTCCAGAAGTTCTAGCAAACTAAAACAGATTTTGGTACCTGGAGTACAAATAAGACTATATAAAAAAAAAATACTGGAAAGCTTTATAAATAGGTAAGGGGAAGATTCTGAAGAATTTTGAGGAGATTGATAGGAAAGGCCTAGATTGCTTTGAAGAGGCTGATGGTAGAAAGATATATTCTGAAATTACTTCAAAGGAGGCCTTACGCAGAAATGATGAATGTGTCATTACATATTGAAGTAAAGGTGATCCTGGTTTTAAAGTGGCAGAGAACTTGGCATGATTGAGTACCGATTTCAGGTGGAAGGTAGAATTTGAAAGTGATGAGCTTAGACAACTGAGGACATTTTCAAACTAAATGTGGAAAATGAAGCCTAGACTCTCCTTGCAAGTTATAGTAAAGTGTGGGAGCAAAGAGTGTAGTTGAGAACTGAACTTGGCACAAATAAACCAGAAATTGATGGTTTGGAAAATTCTGAGCTCCCATAAGGCCAATCCCCAAAGGATGGGGACCGTGTAAAGATTTAATAGAGCATGGATCCAATGATCCATTTCAGTTTGACTCAGGATTAGAAATGCAATTATCCAAGAAGAATCTATGGAAGGTCCTGCTGTATGATGGTTGGCACCCCTGTACACTATATAAAAAAAAATGACAGTTCTTTTGTGAGGTCTATATGAACTGAACCACTGCCAACCTGAATTAAAATGGACAGAAAAGGGGCAGATTGAAGGAAGAATGATTTCAAAGGAGAACCATGGAAGCTGAGGTCTGGAACCAAGACACCTGAGGCAAGAGCAGACTCACCCATGTATGTGGAAAGGGTGAGTATACACTGGAGTTTGCAGAGGGTTGAAGTTTGCAGAGGGTCCATTGTTCAGAAAGTAGGTTACCTCCCCTGGTTTCTCAAATACCTGGGGGATTGCAGAGAGCTTGACTGCCTCATTCTCCAGGCAGAGTACTGCCACCTGAGCCTTTAGAGAGGGTGGAACACATTCCCTGGGGATTGAGAAGAGTCTGTCCACCATTCCACTTTTCTGAGGGGGTTGAGCCTGTGTACCAGTGATTATGGAGAGTCTAGTGCCATCCAAATAATTGAGGAGGGTGGAGCCATAAATCCATCCATCCCCCAAATGCATGGAGGTATTAGACTTTTCACTCCAGTATTTGGGGAAAGCAAAGTCACTATTCAAGCCTGTGGAAAGGGTGGGGCTGCCACTCTATGAAGTTCTAAAGACAAAACGTCATTTAGAGATCACTCTCAAACATTGAACTTTAATAGTTTGCCCTTAGAGATTTTGGAACTGTTTGGGATATTTGACTCCTTTTTTGTTTCAAATGTCTCTCCATGACAATAGGAAAGTTTACTCTGAATGTCCCTCCCTTGTATACTGTAAGCAGAAAATTCATTCTAAGTTTCAAGAGGTCTACAGCCTAGGGAAATTGTACTCTGGAACAGACCACACCTGTAACTGATTTTGATGAAATTTTGTACTTAATACTGTTACTGAAATGATTTAAGTCTTTTGGCATATTATGGTGGAATGAACATATTTTGCATATGGAAAGAGCATGTCTTTTGGGGGTTGAAAGGGTGGAGTGTGATGGTTTGAAGATGTAAGCAAGTATCCAAGAAAAAGATCTTTTAATCCAATACTGTGGGTTTAGACATATTGTTGGCAGAACATTTTTTTTAGGTTATTTCAGATGATGCATGCCTCCAAATGGGTCTTAATCCTCTTCCTGGAGCCCTTTTATGAGGGTAAACCTGATATATATTATAGAGAACCTGAGAGGAAGAAATCAAGAGAGGCTAAAAGAGACAACAGCTAAGCTCAGAAAGAATGACACAAATTTAGCAAACAAAGTTTGAAAGCAATGAATCTCAGGAAAGAAGGACCAGCAAACACACTATGTGCCTTCTCATGTAACAGAGGAGTCCCATACCACCAGCAGCCTTTCTTCAGGGGCAAGGCATCACCCTATTGGTGCTTTGATTTGGGTGTTTTCATAGCCTCCCCAATGTAAAAATCATCCTGTTTCTGACATATACATTGCATGAGCTTTAGCAAACTAAAATTGCACCCAATATAAGATATATATATCTTTTTCTGCATTAGTGCATAATTTCTTTTTAGAATCATGGAAAACTGTAAGTGTTCATCACAGCTTAGTTCAGAGCAAGTCATTTAGTTTGGAGCTTCTTCATTTTTAACTTCATTAAGCGTGTGGGTAGAGAGCCTATGCAAAGACATCCCTTCTCCAGTTAGTGACATTCCATAAATTTAAGTTAATTTACCATAAGCAATTTTAACAGCACAATCTAAAGAGAACTGCTAAAATATTCTTAGAGAGGGACTTCCTAGGTAATATTCTTGCTAACCATTTTATGAGGAACTCTTCCTAAAGCCATCATCAAGCATTTCCTCCACCGTGGATATTGAGTTCAATTTCCTTGTATATTACTGGCTTTACCTGGGGCAAGAGAGATGTCTTGTCATTTCCTCTTTTCATGCATGGATTGAGCAAGCCCATATTTGTCTTTCTTGAACCAAGCTGGCTTATTTAAAAGATCTCAAAAAGCATTTTCATTGCATTTCAATCCTTTAGCACCATAAACATGTCTTCAAGGTGTGAATATGCTGGACACATCTTAATTTTCCCACAATTTCCATAGAGACTTAGTTCCTTGAGTACACTATATGAAGATTTTTAAAAACCATCCAATAATCTAGAACCTACTTAGATGAAGAACCACCATGCTCCTGCCCTATATTCTGTCAAATATATTCATTGGTTTGGCACATTTTCCCAAATAAAGTCACAACATCCAGCTATGCATTGTGTATACTTACCCTCATTTTTCCACCACAGTTTTATCATTGGCACATTTTAATATAGGAGTTCTTTATTGCCTTTGAATGGGAAAAACTGATAGGATTTAGACCAAAATGTAAGGGAGTTGGCTGACAATCAAAGGGCTATATCATGACCACAAGGGAGTGAAGCAGACTTCACCTACATGAAATGAACTGGCCCTAAAATTCTGTGAAATACTCAGAATATATCATTACTAATTTATCAGTAAGCTCTGCTGAATGATTTCCTCTCTATTAACATTTTTATAATATTAACCAGAATTATCTGACACTATTCCTTTGTGAAAGCAGTCTCTACCCATGCTCAATAAAAAAAACTACCAATTCTCTATCACTAGATCTAGATTGAGCAGCTACATCTGGCAGATTTGAGTCTAAAATTCCAAGATTCTCCACTGAAAATGTTTTTATTGGCTTCAATCAAATCTTGTATTCTAGTTTCATACAATTCTAAAATCACTTCAGCAAACAGGTGGTAAAATTGAGTCACACTGACTGAGTCACAATATTCTATTAGCATTTTATAATATCTATTTAAAACTCTATTGAAATTCAGATTTATTTCTTTGGACCTGTGAATAAAGCCAAGCAGTATGTTTAAAGGGGGATTTTAAAAGGGGGTTGCTGTCTGGCCAGCAATCCTTGGGTTCCTTGGCTTTCCTGTCACAGGGCGATATCCCTCTACTTTATTTTCCAAGGTCCCACTGATTTCCTGCCTCTGACTCTCCCCCACGGCTTTCTCTCTGACTATGTCTGAATACCTTCTTCCTATAAAAGACCCTTGTAATCCAAATTAAAATGTACCCTGATTCAGCTAGACCATACCTTAACTAAAATAACATCTTCATGAAATCCTATTTATAATGAAGTTTATATCCACAGGAATGCAGATTAAGATTAAGAATATTTGTTCTGGCGTCCATAATTTAACCTATCACAGAGCCCATGAGCATTACAGAGACCTTGGTTAACCTCACTTCTAGGTTGTTCTTTCTGAACAGAACATGCCACCTCATGACTACTGAACATATTTTATTTCAACTAAGTGGTCCAAATCAATTATGTAGGGATACAGTGAAGATTTACATTTCATTGAATGCTCTTAAAAAATGTTGAATATTGGTTATTTACATACATAATATATTTACACACAGACCGAAAAATATCTTTCATCAGAGTATTTGGTCTGAGTCTCAGAGTGGAGTAACTAAACTAACTGGCTGAAGAAACTCCTCTCTATATTTTAGAAAGCAGAGAAAGCATTTGGCATTGCAAGATCTGTGGATTCTGTGATCTGGACACATCTGCCATGGATAAATGAACTCAGAAAATTCATTTCATGTGTTCATCTTCTACTGTGACCAAAATAATGTCCTAGAATCATAATTTGGGTCAGATCTCTTAGACACAATTAAATGTCCTAAGATTTTTAGTTATAATAAAGAGTTCCAAGACTTTAAAAAAAAACAAACAAAAAAGGGATTGAGTTCATCAAAACCTGAAAATCTCACCAGTCTTTGAACTTCCTGTTTAGTAACAAGTCAGAAGAAAATCATGCTTTATTTCTCATATTCTGAGTGTCAGATATGGAAAAGAGTCTTAAAAGACTATTTTAGTTGGGGGAATGGTAATGGGAAAAAAAAAAGATTTGAGAAACATTCATCTAGGATTTTGCGTGTGTGTGTTCATTTTTGCATAGGGATATCCAGTGTTTACCAGCTACATTTACTGAAAAAGCTACCTTTCCTTCATTGAATTAACTCAGCCCTTTCTTCAAAAATCACATGAACATATTATGATTATGTATGGGTCTATATCTGGAGTCTCTCATCTATTCCATTAATTTATATTTCCATAATTGTACCAATACCGGAATGTAGCTTTATATTTATCTTTGAAACAAGGAGTATACATCTTCCAACTTTGTTGTTTTTCGGAAACATTTTAGTTACAATACATACTTTATAATTCCACATGAATATTAGAAAATAATTGCTATTTTTAAATAAAAAGCTGGCAGGATATTGTTTGGATGGTTCCTCCATCTTTCTCACCTTATGGAATATTGCTCTTGAGGTTATGCCAAGAAAATATTAGGAAGGCAGTAACTGATTGGATAACTCAGTTATCATGCTTGGTGTTAACTGATAAGAAAACTATTTGTACTGTCCAGAAGAAAGATGACACTAGGGAAGAACTGGAAAAGTCTTACCAGATCTCATTCCCATGAGGAATGAAGACTGGAGAGTAAAATGCCTGCCTCCTCCTCAAATTTATTCATACATAATCACTGCCTTCTCCAGAAGTGGAATGAATAGAGGGAAAAAGAGTTCAGTAGTGTGAATTGAGAACAATCTCTCCATTTGAAATCAGGGGATGGGGAAAATAGTTTTCTATTGCTCAATAATTCAAAGGTTTCCTGGGGATTTTGCCTCATGGCAATTTAGTTATTTCCCAAAGAATAATCATGACTAGAGTTATGCAAGGGGAATATATTAGCTCTGTTGTTCTTATTTTCTGTTATTTTCCATTTCACTTTGTTTTTTATAGGCATTCCACAGAAGACACTGATAATCAGGGAGCTTTTGACTTTTACAACAAATTTGACTGAATTAATATATGCAAATGAATTTAAAACCAGTTTCTTTGTTGGACTATTAGGACTATAGCTAGTAATTCTTGATTTTTTATTGATTTGAATACTGTTACAAGGTTGTTTGAGTAAATATTTCCAAAAAAGCAAACTTTTAAAATTCATACACATCTAGAGGATGTACAAAACATGGTTTATTATCTATGAACTTAACATTATTTCATCATCACTATGTAGAAAAGGCCATGAGTCATATTTAATAGGATAGAAAGTGCACAGAGCAACAGTTAAAACAATTTGATAGGGTAGGCATGAAACACTTTCTGGGAGAATAATGATAAATTTTCAATACAAGAAAAACTTGTAAAGGTTACAAGATATTTTATATGTCATGAAATGTAATTTGTGGCATAAAAGCCAAATAGGAGAGCAAGAATTGGAAGGTTTGTTATATATATCATATGCTGAACAATGAAGTGAAATACACACTAGAGAAATAGAAGTTTCAGTATGTACAATTTATGTAAGCACAGGTAAGTTTATCAAAAACATTTAGGTATGTAATGTTAATATCTGATGTTCATCAAATATTGTTAACTAAATAAGTAGTAAGTAGAGAGCCAAAGGTATTTTAAACAACTTCCTAAAACCAAAAAGCCTTTTTAATTAGTATTGTGTCTAGGATTTATTCCATTTGATTATAAAATGAGTCCTTATGAGTTTATATGGGTGTAATGGTAAATTTAAGTGAGGAAATAAATTCATATGTCCTTTTACTTATTATGTTTTGAGGGAGGAAAGTGTATATATTTAATCCTCTATAAGTCAAAAGAAACCTATATTCTCAAGAGAAATTTTATTTATTGCTGAATAAATGATATTGGTTTGTGATTTGAAGACAAGATTCTGCTCTCTAAAAATAATTAGCTTTGCCACTAATTATCACTACATTTTAGGCAAATTATAGAACTTCTCTGGGTTGCAGATTCCTCACTGATGAACTATGAGAGTTGAAATCATCTGCTACAAAAGTAAAGTATACTGGTCTAGAAGTAAGGAATCTTGGATCAGGAGTCCAGTTTTCCTATTTCATAGCTAGGTAAGTTATTCTTCTCTCTGGGTAGGTGATGTTGCATGTTTTCTTAATTAGAAAACAATTTGATGAAGATGAAGGCCTTTTAAAATTTGCTTCTAAATTCTGAAACTCTAATATTTACGAAAAAGTGAAGCATAAAATTGGTTAAAGTAGGGTACATGGGTGGTTCAGTGGTAGAATGTTTGCCTTCCATGCGGGAGACCTGGGTTTGAGTCCCGTACCCACCCAATAAAAAAAAAAAAGATGAAAAATTGGCTAAGGTCACACAGTAAAGTAGAGGTAAAAAATACATGTGAGCAAAGCAAATGAAACAAACTTAAGATATTTTTATTCTCTTAACATTCATTAATATACACCAAATGAGTTAACTATTTAGTCATTGATTGTTTTCAAAGACTTATTTATTAATGTATTAATAATGTCACTCACTATCAAGTATTCTTGCAAAACTCTGTGTTGTGCACTGAGATATGCACCAGAGTGGCAGAACTACATGCTGTGGGAGACATCTCAATGTAGGAAGAGAGTTAAGCAGATAAATGTAAGCATTATAATACAGGTGTGAAAATAATGTTTTAGTAAGAAAAAAAAAGAAGAAGAAGAAATCACTATCTGAGATCTGGAAGATTTGACCAAAATGTTCATGGAAAAGGAGGTATTTGAGTAGTTATTGAAGGGTAATCTATCAGATAGAATTGCTAGTATAAAAATTCATTATAAATCCTAGTGAATTAAAACAACAATCATTTATTAAGATCTTGAATCTGCAACTTTGGCAGTAGTAGGTAGGGAATGCTCATCTCAGTAGTTATGTGTTATTAACTGTGGTGACTCGACTGGGTACTGTAAGAATCATCTTAAAGATGGCTCAGGTGCACTAAGCCACATCTGCAAATAAACTCACTCCCCTCCTCACCGTGTGGGTCATGACTTCCAGGGGTGTAAAATCTCCCGGGCAACATAGGACATGCCTCCCAGGGAGGAGCCTGGCCCTGACAATGTGCAACTGAGAAAGCCTTCTTGACCAAAAGTGAGAAGAGTAATGAAGCAAAATGAAGTTTCACTGGCTATAAGATTTCAAATAGAGCTGAGAGGTCCTTTTGGAGGCTATTCCTATGCATTACATAAATATTCCTTTTAGGTTTCTGGTGTAGTAGAATAACTAGAAGGAAATACCTAAAACTGTTGAACTGTAATCTAGTAGCCTTGATTCTTGATGATGATTATATAACCCTATAACTTTTATGGTGTGAAGAGACTGTGTAAACCTTGGGACTGACACACTTTATCCAGGGGATGGGCAGATGAGTGAAAAGCAGACAAAAGATAAATAAATAAATAAATAAATAAATAAATAAATAAATAAATAAATAAAAGAGGGGTAAGTGGTATGGAATATTTTGAGTATCTTTTTCATTTATTGGAGTAATAAAAATATAAAATTTTGTTAATGAATGCACAAATATATGATGATATCGTAAGCCATTGATTCCCTACTTTGGATGATTATATGGTGTGTGAATTTATCTCAATAAATAGCCCTGGTGCTTGCTGTTGGTTAGTGGCTTAGCTAGGACTGAGGGCCAGGAGTCTCAGTTTTTCACTACATTGACCTCTCCATGTGAACTTCTCCATGTGTTGCTTGGCTTCCTTACTATGGTGGCTGGGTCCAAAGAATGAGCATCCATAGATGGCCAAGTGCAAGCTGAATTGCCTTCTAAAACCTTGCCTATGAACTTACATAATAGCTCTTCTGTTGTAGTCACAGGTTTGCCCAGATGAAAATGGAAAGTAAATAAATCCAACCTCTCTATAGAAAGAATGTAGACATTGCATTGTAAGAATAGCATAAAGGCTAGGGGAGTTTTTTAATGGAATCTTGGAAAATACAATCTGCCACAGGAGATTTGTATAGGAAGGTTAGAAAAGCTATGCAAGAAATTTCAAATTGGACAAAGGTAGTACTTGCAGGAAACTGGATTTATCAACATTTTCAGAAAATTGCTGGTTTTTCCATTTATTAATCATATATAGTCACAATATATTTTCTAATAATTCCTCAAATAATAAATGGAAGCATAAAGGGAAATAGGCAAATGATAAAGTCCTTTTTTTGTGAAAATCACACCACTTTTAGTGTAAAATATGACACATACTGGAATTTATTTTATTTTATCTTTTAGCTTTATAAAGGGGAAAATGTAATTTTGATATAATCCCCAAAGGAAAAAAAATAGAGAAAATGAAATTGTCTAATAAATAAAGTTAGAGGAATCTGGTGCAAGTGAAGATTTTAAATGGAATAGGATGAAAAATGGTTAACAAATTTGAAAATTTGAAAGTTTGAGGAAATATGAAAATAGAATGGAAGCATAATTGGTTTAGGTCTTCCTAAATTCATGTAGAAAGGCACATGCCCCTGCAACACATTGTACAATTTGCAGCTGGCACACATTCCCCAGAAAATATGACAGTAAATACTTTGATCTTATTTTTCACCTTCTTTGTCTAATTAAAGTTGTGAAAGCAGAAAATAATAGTGTCAAAAGTCATCTAATTAACAGCCATTTCATACCATTTTCTCTATTTATTACGATGTGGAGAAACTTTAGAAAGAAATAAAATGTTAAATGTTTTTCTTCATATGCCTCTGAAACTAATTTCAATCTTATATCTTAACTTCTCTATCTCAAATGTATTTTCAAACAGCCACTTTATATGACAGATCTGTCAAGGTAAGAGGGTTTCCTCCACATGTGGTAATTATGTTAAAGCACTGGTTCCCTTAAACTACCCTTACCCAAAACACACATTGAGAAAATGTGCACTTTTCTTCAATGGGAGGGTTTTGGTTTGGATCCTCTAAGACAGGAGCCAAGATGGGATTGAATGTGCAAGATATTTATTCAGAGAAAGTCCTGAAAAGAATAAAGTATAGAGTGAAGGAATGGATAGATAAGGAAAGCTTTCAGAATCTAAAGCATATCTAAAATCTGTAATAGGAGAAAGGGATAGAAGGAAGATTGGGTAGATAAAGTTTCAGACTTCAGCAAAATTCTAAAAACTTTGAGTCGGCCAATGCAGAGAGACCTAGAGCCAAAATTACTCATCAGAGGAGTCTCCTGGCCCCCGAGAATTAGTTGACACCAAGACTACTGCTATGCCCAGTTATTGGATAAGAATGCCTCAGGAAATACATAATTGTGTAGTAAATGTGGTTGTGAATCCTCAGTAACAGAAGCTGGAATTCTTAATCAACTGTGTTCCACAGGAGAAGATCTGAGCAATGCATATTTATGGTTGCCACAGGAAGATATGATAAATCGGTAATGTAAAATGAGTCTAGGAAGAAAATACAATTGAAATCATATAAGTATGATGCAAAATGTTGGTCTCTTATTGAAAATATCTACCAGAGCCAGTTGGCAAAGATATGTTATTTATAACCATGGTCTTGAAAATGTATCAAAATACATGAAAATAAATAAAGCATGGAAAAGAAAGAAGCAAAAATATTATAACATAGCTACTGTTAATAACTGAGTTATTAGCAAAGTTCAATAAAATTTTGGCCAGTCCTTGTATACAAGGGAAATTTCATTGTTAGGATGTAGGAGTGAGATGGGAATTTAATGTCATGAGTTGGAGTAGGGTTGGTGAGAGTTATCAAGTGGAGTGGTGGATCTGGAGTTATGAAATATGCACTCTGAATGACTGGTAGCATGGTATAAATCTGGGAAAGGCTAAGAGTAAATGTTATCAGAGATTATCCATTTGGTCTTAGATGGAAAAAAAAAAAAAAGGATTTCCACTCTGTTCCATGGACTGTACAAGACAGAGGAGCCCTGAATCTGAGATTTTTGCATTATAGCAAACAACTTTCCAGAGCCAGTATGTGAGGAAAATTTGTCTTATTCTAATTGCTGAAGTATTAGGGCTTTACTATCTTTGATGTATAGCAGGTCTCAAGTATAAAGCAATTTTAGAATGTGTCTCTTCATATAAATGACTTTAAAGTTTACCCTTGTGCTTGGGTAAAATTTACCCATGTGCTTGGACATATCGTTCTGTAAGGTCATGCTTTCTCCTGGGCTTTGTGGTTTTCTAGTTATGGCAATGTTCTGTTGCACGACAATCTGTCTCATCAATCTGGCTTCTTCTGACTTCTACCTTATACTGACTGACTGACTACATCCAAATTTGCTCTTTTTTAGGTCCCCAGTCATATGAAATAAGACCCACACTTATTTAATTTTGATACACCCAAACTAATAATAGCATCTTCAAAAGGTCCTATTTATAAATGAATTCACATACATACTAATGCAGATTAGGATTTGAACATAATTTTTGGTGTACATAATTCAAACCCCAATGCACTTGATGCAAAATATATTTTTCCAATGGTAAAATTACAAAAAATCATTTCTAAAACTTTCACATATAGCTGTAGGCAGGAAATGGTTAACAGTAACCTAGGTTTTTCAAACCCTGAACATTCTATCAAAAATCTGGTCTTTGGTACTTGACTAACTCCTGGGAAATAACCTCTGAACCCTTGAAATATTCTGCCCTTTCATAGTG
The DNA here is from genome assembly GCF_023851605.1 of Tamandua tetradactyla. Classification (NCBI taxonomy): domain Eukaryota; kingdom Metazoa; phylum Chordata; class Mammalia; order Pilosa; family Myrmecophagidae; genus Tamandua; species Tamandua tetradactyla. Next base: position 65,818,873 of record NC_135345.1, read on the forward strand.
TTTTGTATGTCAGAAGTCTTTTGGTCATGCCATACCAATTTTACCAGAAAAGATTAACTTAACAATATTATTTGTGGTAAAGGAGTTTTAACTTCTGGTAGGATGGAGGAGCTTAAGTATGAGCAATTGAACTCAGTTATGTAACTGCACATCAATAAAAACCTTGATCAGGTTTCCGTAGAGAAACAGAACCAACATGGTATGTATGTAAAAGCAGGGGAGATTTAATACCATTACTGTCTCTTTTCGTTTCTTTGGCTGCTCAAAAGCAAATACCATTATGTGTTGTGTTAAACAATGGGCATTTATTTGCTCATCTTTTGAGGCTGGGAAAAAATCCAAATCAAGGTATCATCAAGACACTGGGTTCTTCCCAGAGAATATCATGTTCTGAGTCTGGCTGGTGGTTATCCATGGCCCTTAGAAGGCAAATGGCAAGGCATATGGTGGCATCTCATGGACTCTTCCTTCCCTTCCGGGTTCCATTGGTGGTCAGAAATCAATTCTTGATCTCTTTTTTTTTTTCCTACCTGTCTGAATTTCATACTAAATTGGATTAAAACTTAGTCCAGAATTAAATTAAAACTTAATTTCAGGGTGGGCCATTGTGGCTCAGCAGGCAGAGTTCTTGCCAGCCATGCCAGAGACCCAGGTTCGATTCCCAGTGCCTGCCCATGCGAACAACAACAACAACAAAAATTTCATTTATCAAACTGGATTAAAACCTAACTTGATCGGTCTGGGCTATACCTTAACTGAAGTAACCTCATCCAAAATTCTTACTTGCAGTGGGTTCACACCCACAAGAATGGAATAGGTTTAAGAACATGATTTTCTGGGGTATATACAGCTTAAAACTGCCACACTGCCAAATAATCATTCGCTATTAATACTAGTAGCCATGGTGTACATTGATTATTTCTTCACAATTATAGAGAGTAAATAAACATGAAAGCATAACATTAAGGTGCTTGAATCAATGATCATATTATAATAGAGACATTAATTTATTGAAGACTTGCAAAATAATCCACAAGCAAAAGCCCAGGGTGAGAGAGAGGCCCAGAAAGAGAAGGAAAACCCTGCACACTGCATATACCTAACTAGACCTTCCTGAAAAGAGGGCTAGAGATAAAAATCTCTGTATTATCAGGGTAGAAACCAAGAAACAGACATCTCAGGGATAACCCCCAGAGTTAACATTTTAAAATATTAAAATGTACAATGTGTCACAAAGGAGTACAAGACAAAGAAATAAGAAAGGATGGCACAAGCAAAAGAAGAAGTTAAAAATCCAGAAAGCAAGAATTTGGACATATAAAAAAAAGTCTTCTATAAAGGATCTTAAAAATACTAAAGGAAATGAAGGAAAGTACTAAGGAATACAATAAAAACAATGAATAAGTAATATGAGAGTCAAGTAAAGAGATAGAAATTTGGGAAAGGAACCAACAAAATTGCTGGAGTTGGAGTCTACAATAAATGAAATGAAAAATGCCCAGGAGGGTTTCAAGAGCAGATTGAAGCATGCAGAAGAAAGAGTCAGTAAACTTGAAGATAAGATGATTGAAATGAGTCTGGCTAAGGAGCAGAAAGAAAAAAGAAATATTAAAAGTGAAAATAGCCTGAATAACCTCTGGAACACACCAAGTATACCAATATATGAGCTACGGAAATCCCAGCAGTAGAAGAAAGAACAAAAGGGGCAGAAGGAATAGTCAAATAAAATAATGACAGAGAATATTCCAAGCTTAGCAAAAGATGTGAATATGCAAATCCAAGAAGTTCAGAGAGCACCAAACTGGATAACATGAAGAAAAATATGCCCCGTCATATAATTCTTCCATTGTTGAATGCAAAGGACAGAAGAGCATTCTGAAAGCTATAAGAGAAAAGCAACATGTTAC